>NC_090931.1:779810530-780122718 GCF_040938575.1 Ambystoma mexicanum
CCCCGGATTCGGTGGTCTCCGCGGAGGCCAAGAAGGCGCCGGCGGGTGCAACGGCTTCTACCTCAGCATCCCCACCGGACAGCGAGGGGAAGAAGCTGGACGCCATGGGACGACGAGTCATTTCGTCGGTGGCGACGACGATTAAAGCGGCCAACGCCCTTGCGATCGTGGCTCGCTACGACAGGGAGCTGTGGTTCAAGTTCGCTCCCTTGCCGGACTTCCTTCCGGACGACAAGAGGGCCGAGGCCCTAAAAGTCCTACAGGAAGGCAAGGTGGCGTCGGACCACGCCATCACGGTGGCCACGGACATCGCCGACACCGGCTTTCATCAGATGGGCAACAGCGTTTGCCTTCGCTGGCGCGGTTGGCTCAAGGCCACCGATTTCCGCCAGGACGTGCAGACCAGGGTTTTGGACATGCCCTTAGATGGGAACAACCTGTTCGGCATGACAGTGGACGAGTCACTGCAGGCCATCAAGGTGGACACCGAGACGGCTCGGGCCTTGGGTGTTCTTCAGCAACGACGGCCGTCCTTTCGGAACTCAGGAGGCAAGCAAGGTGCCTCCAAAGGATTCGGCGGCGGTTCCTCATCATACCGCTAAGCGGCCTGCTCCTCCTTGAAGGAGGCCTACAGAGGACGCGGCAAGACAGGGGGATCCCGTCGTCGCCGCCAAGGAGGCCAAGGCCGCGACGAAGCAGAATTGAACCGGCCGTAGCGTCTGGCCCCCACCTGAGCACCCCAGTGGGAGGCCGGCTGGCGAAAATTTTGGCAGCGTGTGGATTCCATCTCCACTGACCGTTGGGTGCTGGATGCCCTGGCCCGCGGGCACACTCTGAAATTTCTAAAGAAGTGTCCCTGTATTCCACCCGTGGCCACGAAGGAAATCCACGTCCCTCAGCTCCGGCTGGAGGTACGGGCGATGCTAAGAAAGGGAGCCGTCGAGCGCATCCCAAAGAGGATCCAGGGCTCCCAAGTGTACTGGCGATACTTCCTCGTCTGGAAGAAAACCGGCAGTTGGCGACCCATCCTGGACCTTCGTCGTCTAAACAAGTACATCAAGTCCCAGAAGTTCCGGATGGTCACCCTCCAGCACATGCTGGGACAGCTGGAGGAGGGCGACTTCCTTTCGTCGGTGGACTTGGAGGATGCCTACTTTCACATCCCCATTCTAAAAGGACATTGAACTTTCCTGCAATTTGTGGTCAAAGGGCGACACTACCAGTTCAAGGCCCTTCCCTTCGGATTGAAGTCGGCACCCAGGGTGTTCACCAAGTGCCTCGCACCAGTGGCTGCACCTGCAGGGGATCCACGTCCATCCGAGCAAAGTCAAGAAAAATCGCCGTCGATCACATAGCGAAGACCGTCCAACTGCTCACGGATCTGGGATTGTCGATCAACTGTGCGAAATCCCACTTGGTACCGTCGCATGTCGCCCTGTTCCTGGGAGCCTGGCTCGACACAGTGGCGCGATTGGCTTCTCCATCGGAGGAAAGGACGAAGGCCATCGTGGGCAAGGTACAACGGCTGTTGATGAACCTCACCCTGGCCTCGTCCATGGTCAAGTACCTGCTCGGCATGATGTCCTTGTGCATCTACCTCATGTGCAGACTGCGGATGCAGCCACTACAGGAGTTCCTCGACGCCCGCTGGATGCAAGCGGCGGGCAGCTTCGAATACAGGATCTCTCTCAACGAGGCTTTCTGCCAAGCGACACGCGCGGGTGCCCCACCACTGGATCTGGCGGCGGACATGGACTTCCAGACCCCGGCACACCAGGAAACTGTGATGGCGGACGCCTCCCTAGAGGGATGGGGAGCGCACACCGGAGATCTCCACGCAAGAGGCCTTTGGCTCCCAGAGGTGAGGTCACTACACATCAATGTCCTGGAGCTCCGAGCCGTGTTCTGGGTCCTCAGGTCGTTCCTTCCTTCCTTCCATCCGTCAAGGGCAAGGTGGTGAGGGTCTTCACTGACAACACCACCACGATGTTCTACATCAGGAAGCAGGGGGGCACCAGATCCCCAGCCCTATCCAAGGAAGCCCAGGATCTGTGGCACTGGGCCGTCGCCCAGGGGATGTTCCTGGTACCCTTCCATCTGGCAGGAATAAAGAACACCATCACCGACTCACTCAGCAGGGATCTGCGCTCGTGCCACGAGTGGGAGCTGCGGCAGGATCAAGTGGATCTCCTATTTCGATGGTGGGGCAATCCCCAGATCAACCTATTCGCGACGGCGACGAACGCCAAGTGCCAGAGGTTCACTAGCAGGTTTCCCCAGCCGGGGAGCATGGGCGATACCTTCTTATTCCCCTGGGACGGCCTGTTCCTGTATGCGTTCCCACCATTGCCGCTGCTGCTGTGACTCATCAGTCAACTCAGACGGTCCCGTTGCAAGATGATCCTCGTTGCACCGGCGTGGCCGAGGCAGATCTGGTTCCCGGACCTTCTGGACATGTCATCATCCCCCCCAGTCAAACTGCCGACAGACACAGATCTTCTCGCCAGAGAGGGAGGTGCATCCTCCACCACGACCCGGGATTGCTGAACTTGCAGGCCTGGCTCCTGCAGCACTAGAGTTCGGAGGGTATGATATCCCGGCAGACTGCAAGGAGGTGCTTGCAAAGGCCAGGGCGTCCTCGACTCTCAAGTGCTATGGACATAAATGGAAGAGGTTCTCTGTCTGGTGCCGTGCACAGAAGATGAACCCTCTGCGGATTACGGCCCCTCAAGTGCTGCTGTGCTTGCTATCGCTGGCCAAAGCAGGGCTGGCTCATGTCTCCATCAAGATCCACCTGGCGGCTATCTCCTGCTACACCAGAACTCCAGGACGCTCATCGCTATGGTCCCATCGCCTGGTGAAGGAGTTCATGAAAGGACTGGTCCGATCGTTCCCGCCGGTGAAGGCTCCGGCCCCGGCATGGGAGCTCAACGTGGTGCTGACCAGGCTCATGGGGCCGCCATTCGAGCCGCTACATTCAGCACTGTTGAAGTTCCTGTCATGGAAGACAGCGTTTCTTGTGGCCATCACCTCCGCACGACGAGCGGGAGAGATCCAGGCCCTCTCCTGTAAACCTCCATACCTGACTTTCCACGAGACGAGGGTGATGCTGAGGACTCACCCCTCCTTCATGCCCAAGGTGCTGTCGGACTTGCATCTCAACGAGCCCTTGGTGTTGCCTGTTTTCTTCCCGTCGCCTTTATCGCCGGCTGAGAGGACTTTGCACTCGCTGGATGTAGCTAGGGAGCTGAAGTTCTACGTGGACCGCACGAAGAGCCTTCAGAAGACATCACAACTGTTTGTGAACTTTGGACCTGTGAACCAAGAGAAGGCCCTCTCGAAGGCTTCCATTTCCAGATGGCTCTCTGGCTTCATCATGCACTGTCACCAATTGGCAAACCGACCGTTGCCCGGCCATCCGAGAGCCCATTCGACCAGAGCGATCGCTGCTACTATGGCGTTCCTATCTGGTGTGCCCCTGCTCGACATCTGCAGGGCTGCTACGTGGAGGTCGACGCACACCTTCACGAGATTCTACTGCATCGACCGGGATTCCAGGGAGGAGTCCAGAGTCGGCCAGGCAGTGCTGCGCGTCTGAAGGTGGGCCTGGTGAGGAGGTAAGAGTTGCTTAATGATGAGTTGATGAAATGGTTAATGTTGAGCCTTGCCACCTCCTGTGGTTGTGTATGTGTGTACTGCTATGTATTCTTATATTCATGAGCATGTGAATCCATGCCAGACCCCGTGCTGGAGAAGGAACAAGTTACTTACATGTTCCTTTTCCAGTACTGACAGCCTTAGGGACTGGGCAGTTTCCCAATTACAATGAGCAAAAGTGCAGTGGAGTGAAGCTGAAGGCTTCACCTCACTAAATAGTCTGAGCAGAGTACCAAAACAAAAGCAAAAAGTTTGGGGGTCCATAGAGATGGAGAGAAAGTTGCTAAAAGAGAAAACATTCCTAACAGAGCGGCCATCCATCAGCTGCAGCATCAACACCTGCCTTGGCAGGCTTGGAGAGGGTGGTCCTTTCTGTAATACTCCTAATTTGGGCAAAGAGGAAGAGGTCAAACTACCCAGAGAGGACAAAGAAGATGTACATGTGCCCCCAGAGGACGTGGGGGAACAACTGCTCAGTCAGCAACTTCTTCATTGCCCTCTGCCACAGCCCCAAAATCTCTCTGAGCACTTTGCTCATAGGACCCTGGTGGAAGGCAGGTTGACTCAACATCTGCAAGAATGGCGTTGCATTACATCGGAATCATGGGCACTACAGACAGTGGAAGTGGCCCAAGGGTACTGTCTCCCATTTCTACAAAGGCCCCCAGATATTCCCATGAGCAAGCAATCTCTTCGGGAACTAGATCCGCTCCTTCTACAGGAGATTCTTTCCCTTTTGGAGAAAGGTTCTTTTGGAAAGGGTACCTGTAGCGGAACAATACGAGGGTTGGTACTCCACCTATTTTTTTGTTTGGTTCCCTAAAAAGCTGGAGGATTGAGACCCATCCTGTTCCGGAGATGCTTGAACTAGTTCATCAGGAAGGACAGATTGGTCTCTCTTTCGGTGGTACTCAAGCCCCTTCAGCTCCAGGAATGGATGGTGCTACTAGATCATCAGAAGGCTTACTTTTATGTGCCTATACATCCTACGCGCAGAAAGTACTTGAGGTTGGCCACTGGCAGTTCTCGCTATCAGTTTCGAGTACTGCCTTTCGGGCTCAACTTCGCCCAAGGGTCATCACCCAGTTGATGGTGGTGGTGGTGGTAGCAAAGGGGAGGGATTCACATTTTTTCCCTACCTAAATGATTGGCTGATCAGAACTTGTTCCCCTGAACAGGCTCTGAAACATCTCAGCAGCACCTGCCACTCCCTCCACGAACTGGCCTTCTCCCTCAATTTCAAAAAGTACCAGATAATGGCTTCTCTAAAGCTTCAAATTGGAGTGGTCCTGGACTCTTCCTCCAGGAATACTTGGCCTCCCGAGTTGAGGGCTCAACATATCTTGCAGATGGTAACAAGATTTCAGAACACCTAACATCCGCCAGCATTCGATATTCTGAGGTTGCTGAGCCTCATGGTATCCTCCGATCCCAATGGTCATAACTCTCACGCAGGATGACGGACCTTCTTCAGGTCCCAAGCAAGGTAGCGCAGGACCTCCTGTGGTGTGCCTACAAGGAGAATGTGATGATGGGGGATTCCTTCACAGGATGGAGAGATCACATGAGCAATCTCACGATCAGCGGACATTGGTCCCCATCAGAATCCAAGCTACACATACACCTATTAGAGCTGAGGGCGATTATACTGGCACTGATGGCCTTTTTGCCATCCATACAGGGGTTGAATGTCCTGATAATGATGGACAACACTGTGGCCATGCATTACCTCAACGAAAGAGGTGGTATTGGGTCATTACCACTGTGCATGAAGGCCGTGCAGATGTGGTTTTGGGCGCTACAAAACAGGATCTCTCTGTCGGCTGTTCACCTAGCCGGAGAAGAGAATACAATGGTGGACACTCTCAGCAGGCAGAGCATGAACTCCCATGAGTGTGAGTTGGCTCAGGAGGTCCTTCTTGAGATCTTCGACCATTTGGGAAACCCCTCAAGTAGATCTGTTTGCATCCAGTATCAGCAAATGTGACCTGTTCTGCTCCAGGCAATTTCCTCAGAGAGGAGCTCTGGAGGATGCATTCGTAGTGGACTGGGAATTTCCACTCCTGTACGCGTTCCCACCAGTCCCTGTCATTCTTCATGTAATCAGAAGGTTGAGAAAGTTCAGGAAGTACATGATCCTGATTGCTCCGGACTGAGCCACGAGGACATGATACCCGGACCTTCTAGACATGTCCATCTGCCCTCCAATCCATCTTCCCCAGAGTGGACATAGACGGAGGCAGTCTTCTTCATCCAGAAATCAGAACTCTGATCCTTGGTTTCTGAGAGGTTAAGATACAGAGATTGGGACCTCCTGAACAACGTCAAGGAGGTGTTGCTTTCGACCAGAAGACCAGTAACAAAAGCACTATACCTCTGTTGTTGGAACAGGTTTTGTAGCTGGTGTGGGGCTAAAGCTATTGATCCTTTCACTTGCAACACACCTGCAGTGTTTTCTTTTTTGCTGTACCTAGCCCATTAGAGGCTCAAGTGGCTACCATCAACAGATACCCAACTGCTTTATCAATTTTTAAACACACCATAGCAAGGCTCGTACTTTAAGATGCCAATTGTTATTCAATTCCTCAAAGAACTGACAAATACTTCCCACCACTCCCTTTTCTGGATCAGTCATGGGATTTGAGCCTGGTATTCATGTTCTTAATGGGAGCGCCATTTGAACCTCTCCATTTCTGTCCACTAGGTTAACATTGAAAACAATCTTTTTGGTAGCCATTACCTCTGCTCACAGAGTGAGCTACAAGCCCTGTCATGTAAACCACTGTTTACAACATTTTCCAAGGACAAGGTCATTTTGAGGGTTTGTACCTCCTTCATTTCTAAGGTGTGTCTGAATTCCATCTAACACAGAAAATAACTTTACCAGCTTTTTTCCACCTCCTTACCCTTCTAGAGATGGAGAGGTTTCATTGGCTTTACCTGAAAGGGGCTCTTGCTTTCTACATCTCTAGAATGGGTAATGTCCGGCAAGAGTACCAATTATTTATGGCTTATGCCGGCCACAGGCTGGGCCAAGTTGTGACAAAACAAACTTTATCACGGTGGCTTTCAGAATGCCACTCCGTTGCAGGAAAAGATGTCCATGAAAACCTAAGAGCTTTTTTCACCAGAGGAGTGGCAACCACTTTGTCTCACCAGAGAGGTATACCAGTGCAGGACATTTGCAATGCCGCAATTTAGTCCTCACTTCACTTTCCCAAAGGATTACTGTTGGGACACCTTGTTGGGCCAGGATGCTCGCTTTGGAAGATCAGTTCTGCACGATATTATGTGTTAATCAGAATTCCATGACAAATCCACTTCTCCCATCTCCAAAATTGCTATGGGAGTCTATCAAAAATGAGGAATCTGTGGGAGGACACAATCCATTAGAAGAACAAATTACTTACCCTGGTAATGTTCTTTCTACTGGATGTTCTTCTAACCGATTCCTCATCGGCCTCCAAGCCTACCCCTTTGACTGTGGGTGAATGTTTTAATAAACTTCTCTCTTTTAACGCCAATGAGGGTTATTTAATCTTCAAGCCGACTGTGCAGAAAGAGTGGAAAACCCAATAACTGAGGCAACAGGCGCAGTGTGTGCTATTTATACTGCCATTGAAGTCATGTCTGGATGTGGGAATTGTAACCTTCGAGGGTCATCGACTCGATGCCGCAGAGCGCCCTCTGCTGTTGAAATACTTTTCTGAGACTGCAAAGCAGGATATGGATATATCCAAGATGAGGAATCTGTACGAGGAACATCCAGGAGAAAGAACATTGCCATGGGTAAGACATGTGTTCTTCTGCTCTAGCAAACACTTGAGTACGAGCGCGATAGAAATAAAATATGAATATCAAAGTACAAAAAGACTTAGCAGATGTATTACTCTACACATTTCCTGAACTGTCATTCCTCCCAAAATACCCCCTGTAGATGCTCTAAACCTAGTTTAATTCTCAACAATTTTGGGACAGAGCCTTGTGCACTACCTCACAATAAAGCTTTATATATGAAACTATCAACCTGTGAATATTCCTCTGGAAACTGATTCTTCCCTTGATGCATGACTCCTGTCCATACTGTACTCATCTGATCTTCAAACAGTCAATGATTTTTTTTGGTTCTTGCATATGCATCCTCTCTACCACCATCGATGGATGAGGTCTACAAAAGAAGTACTATATACAATTATCCTATTTATTTGACCGTCAGTGAGCACTTTCTGCAGAAATGGTTTTATACGAGGTATCACTTAGAGCCCTATACAGTGTTTTTTTATAGACTGTTAGTAGATAGTTTGTGACTTGCTAACATTTATGGGTCTGCATTTTGAACTCTTAACTGTGCATACACTAATCAAGAGACCCTGTTAGTTATCCCTGTAGCAAATCACCAGCTAAAGGCACTGGTATAAAAGGATCTGGTGTGTATTAACTAAGCATTTAAAAAAACGGAACCACTCTTCACCTCGAACAAAGGAACTTTAAGCTGCATTCTCATAACAATTGACAAAATAGGATAATGTTTTTGCGAAGCCCTCCTTTTACTCGGTAGAGTGCAAAAGTTAGCACCCTTAATAGTAAGTGATCCTTAATAAGGGCACGGCTACCGCCAGGGCCGTACTGAGGCCCTTAGACTTTCAAAACTGCAGTTTTTAGATACTCCTATGCATGACCACTTCGACGTCCCATTCAATATGATTCACAGTTCACACGTGATTTCTCAACATACTAAAGCTTTCTGGTATTTGTAATTCCTTTCTCAAACTTTCATAAGCTTCCCTCAGCTGGGCTCACTCCTTCTATTTCTTTATTATCAACATACTTTCAAAATATTTCACAGCTTTATTTCTTTAGCCTCACATTACAGTTCAAACACATTTCACAGATACTTTTGATAATACGATTCACCTCTGCAGGACCATTCTGTTACTTTGTAATAACTTTTGTTGCTTTTAACAATCGTATCCTTCTTCACTCTATTATCATCATTTGCGTAACCCTCGCTTGATACAGTTTCACTCTCTTGCAACACAAACCAGACTTTTGTTCCATTTGTTAACTCACTGGTTGTGTTTATCTCAGTTTCTTCTTCTTTGCCTTGAATGCATCTATCAAGGTTTTTACCAACGACTCCTCTGCTCCTCCCCAACTCCGTCGATCACCCAGGAGGGGAACAGGCAACCTTGGAATACTTCAAAGGAAGGTGCTCTCATTATTCTTGGCCTCACTTTGCAAACCCTTGTGGCCTCTTGGAAATACAGTTCTTGGAAATACGGTTCGTTCTCCTGGCTTTATTTCGCTCCTCTCAGCATTCAAACAACCCCTTGGCCTTCCGATCTCTGCTGCCTGGTTTGCAGCATCTCAAGGAGAGCTGTTCCTTCTCGTACCGAGCCTCGCTCAAAGTGTGCATGTGTGCTCCACCTTTTATCCTCACACGGATAGCTAATGTATGGCTGGTGTGTGTGATTGAAACTGAGTGCCTGACTCTGCCTGGCCTCAATAATGGGCCAGAGCCATTTCAAAGTGCAAGGGGTAATCTTCATAGCATCAATCCTCATCTTCTTCGACTCAGTAGCTTTGTCAGTATAGGAGGGGAGGAATTATGGGAGCTGTAATTTACCATCAAATAGGTAGAGAGAAAGATTGCATGGGCTTTATGAAAAGGGGGATACCATGTCTCACCATCTGGTGCTTCTTCCCCACTACCTGAGAGCCCCCTATCAAGGTGATCCTGCCTCGCTTTTCCACCCTCAAGGTCAGGATCCACTAGCGATGACCCTTTCCTGGTCACTTGTATAGAAGATCTTAGTGGAGTACGGTGGGAAAAACCCTTAGGTTTTTCACAACATCTACACCTAAAATATTCTTAGCAGAAAAGATAATCAAATGTCCTGCCTTGGATTGCCTAACCAGATCATGTACCAGTGTATTTACCAACACAACCATTAACAATCCCCTAAACCTTGTCTCTATGAATAAGATTCTTGTAATAGGCACCACATTAAATGTATGTATGCAGGAGAAAAGGTGTCTGTAAAAATGACATCATTCCTTGAAGAGGATTTGCTAACTCTTAGCACTTCTTCCATTCACTTCAATGTCAGATGATCCATCAGGATCTTTGCGAACACACTGTGCTAAGGTTCGACTGAATGTTATCACTCAGAATGTTCTGCTACATTCATTATTTTCTATATCCTGGTAAAATGAGAATTTAGAAGTGTCTTGAAGCTTTAGTGACACGAGACAGTCTCCTAAGGGAGAGTGTTACTATGATTCAGGACAGAGTTGCCATCTAGAACATTTGTTGGTGTTTTAGGTATTAAATAGGGCTCAACTTCCCTGGCTTTTGTTTGGAGATGACCAAATACCAATGTGAATTGCAACCATCCTCATGAGCCTCTCCTATAGTTGTTTTTTGCTACCTCCCTATGTCTCTGAACTTGTGGAGGGCAACCTGGAAAGTTGATTCAGAAATGGCAGACTGAAACCTTTTCTATAATCTGCAACACCCACTGATCATTGATCAGTGTCCTATGCCACACAAAAAATGATCCAGCCTACCTCCCATAGGTTACTGATGCTGGGTGTGTCACAGCCTGAAGCTTGTCAGTCTTGTAGTTGTGTCAGGCTGTGATGCTATTTCTTTCCCTAAGCTGTTTTCCTGAGGATTGCTTCTGTTCAGAAGCACACTTTTAAATGTTCTGTCTCTGACAAAGGTGGTATTATCTTTTATGATTGCACAGTAGAGAGAGGTTTAGGTGTCCCAGAACTTGCTGCCTATCAAGATTTATGTCCAGCAGTGAGATAGTAAATAAACAGTTGAATTGAATAGGCATGTGCAAGATTTCGTTTTTGACATCTGGTGGAAGCCTGACAACTTAAACCAACCGTGTCTTATCATTAGTGCAGACCCAAACATGGATCTTGCTGCTGTGTTCAAATTATACTTCTAAGGGGTCTGAACCAGGATTGGTAGGTTTGGAGGAGATTGTTGTGTCGATGTGTTGCTACAGTTGCGCGGCTACCTCTTTCTCGATGATCTTACCTAGGAAGGGAAGATGGGTGATAGTTACCTAGGTTGTTGGGATCCAGAGTGGGGTTCTTTAGTAGAGGGAGGATTTGTCCTGCTTTGGGGTGTATGTATATATAGAATAATGTGTCCTCAACCAACATCCAAATGTTTGGTGTCATTTCCATTATTTGGGACCCTCTCGCTTTGTTGCTAAGTTGTGGTATATAACCTCCTACACGAAAATGAGGGCAGCCATAATTCTGGGATCACCTCAGTATTTAGAACCAATGCACAAAATCAGCAGGCTCCCTGTGCCACAACTTGCACAGCTGTGTTGGAGAATTCAAATAGAAAAAATTATTTCCAGCAATAAAATAGCAGGACAGAGAACCAATAGAACTGTGACAAAGAAGTAAAGAGAATATTATTGTGTATGCTTGAAAAATGTTTGAAATATTGTTTTTTTGGGAAATGGGAAGCAATTGATGGTGCATGCCCGAATTGATTGTTGTGGTAATTGAGGTATAGTGGAAAAAAGAAAGAATAACATTGATGTAATACTAATTGATTTAAGTAATAACAGATTAAAAGATCCAGTAAATATTGACAGTTAAAAATGACCTGTCATTATGGAGGACACTCATCTTCTACACTTTTGAAAAACATTACCAAGATACACACCTAAGATTAAAAATACCACGCTGAATCGGTAAGGAACACAACTGACAAAATGTTCAGGCCTTGGTCTCAAGAGGGTTCCTTATCAAGAAAAGTATTTCAACACATGACAACATACTTGCATGCTATGTATAAAGGGAAAAAGTAAACATTTTTTGTGTGCTAGTTTAGAGCTTTGGGAAATGTATCAAAGCGAGAAAGAAGAACCCCCTGATAAGGAGTGGATGCTTAATCAGAATGTAGGGGACGGCAGGATGGCACAACGCCCTTAGCTCCTCTTTCTCCTTTTGAATACAATAGTACAACCAATGAGAAACAGGGATTTAATCCTCTAAATTAGTTAAAAACAGCAGTGGGGAATATTAATCTGATATATGCTCCCCCTGCCCCCCTGCTTGTAGCAGTGAAGAAAGTAAGATTAAAGAATGCAAATATATGTCCGGATGTAGTAAACATGATGAGCGTAATGAAAGAATGGATAGACTAATAGAGATAGAAGACGAGACAAAAAGGAGAGAAAGATAGTCAGTGAAGTGACAATTGTACAGAATGAGTGGATGGGAGGACAGATATTACTCAAGTTAGATGGAGAGGTTATCAATGAAGATAAGGAAAGAGGGAAAAGAACGAGAAAGGGCATACAAAGATGAGAAGGAAAAAGAGGAAATGAAAGGAAGAATGAAGAAGATATGAAGAGCAGGTAAAAGAGAAAATATGGGGAGAAAAAACATAAGGAAATAGAAGCACAAAGATTTAACAAAAGAAGGTTGCCGGGAAGAGAAGAGGTAGACGGGAAGAGGAAGAACAAAGAAAAAAGGAGAGAACAAAGGGAGGACGAAATAGATCACATCGTTAATAGATGTGTAATACCAGTCGAAGAAAGAGAATGATGGGAGGAATAGAGAAGGTCACAACAGCTACGCAGGGAGCTGCACAAGATACCTAGATTACAAAAATGGGCTGATAAGCATGAGGCAGAAGGTATAAGGAAAAGGATTGGGGAATTATATAGACAGATGTGGAAAAAAGATGGTTACGAGACTAGAGGGAGCATTGAAGGAGCTCCACCGAGAGAAACAAAAGATAGATCAGATGATGTAATAATGGATAGGCATAGAAAGAACACTGTCCCTAAGTAGACTAGACATTGATGATGAGGAAAGGGATAACAGCCATACCAGTTGGGGTATAATGATGACAGACGAAGAAAGGGAAGTAAATGAGAGAGTGTGAGAAGAGGGCGCATGTGGTTCTTCAACAGATCCAAACATGGGAAAATGGGTAAAGTGGTCAGATTCAGGAGAACCAGAATAAAAAACACCAGAACCTATAATCATATCCCGAACGACTACAAGGAAGGTTGCATAGTGTAGGGGAAATGTCCCCGCCTCATGTAAGTAGATCGAGTTTGTTGCCAGGATGAAGACTCATGGGCGAAACTAGCACCTCTTGGAAGACAAGAAGCATGGGTGGATATGATTGTAGAACAGGATTTACACAATTCTTGTTATTGGAGAAAGGGGGAGGACGACCACAATATGTATACTGTGGCCACAAATGGAGAAAGATGATTTGAAATGTAAATTACCTAGTTTGACTGCAGGATCGGGTAAATGGATTTATGAGTTCGAAAGAATGACAGCGGAAATTACATTGGCAGTGGGTGACATAAAAGGCTTACTAGCACCTATTGTAGGCGAGAGAGCTGATGACATTTGGAGACAAGCGGTAAATGGGAGTGTGACGGCACAAAACACAACACATGATGGAACGCCATTTAATAATTGCAGATCAGATGTATGGAGGGCACTTGGTGTACAGTATACTGATACGTAATATATGGGCACGATCATGACATGAAAAATAGGCGAGACTCAGATATTGTTGCTTAAGTGCAGGAGATTCAAGAACGTTGGTGTCTTGAGACGAGGGAACCGTTGCGTTATTTTATCATATTTTATGTCAGGGACTGCCTGAGCCGGTGCAAAGGCTGATGAAAAAACAGGTAGGGATGGAAGCAAAGCCATGGCAGAAATGCAGTTGACTATTGTACACCATTGTAGATTGTCACAAGAGAAGAATAAGAAGAAAGATGAGAATAGGAAGCTTGAGGAAGCAAAGTTAGTTCAGAGAAAGTTGTTGAGAGTTACAGCCTACACAGTCAACCAATGTGGGGTAACCCATAGATCAGGGCAGGTAAACTTTTTGGCCACATGGTAGAGGGAATGGACCTCGAGGACGAGGAGACGGATTCCAAAACCCTGAAGGGGGGGAGGATTTACTGGTAGACAGCCGCAGCAATTCTGGAGTTGTGGGAGGATGGGACATATTGCACGTATGTGTAGAAGTAGAGGGGGGCATGCAGCAAGATTGGCAAACTCCAAGAAGGGGGGCAGGTTATTTCCCACCATATAATACAGAACCACCCGAGTATTATGCCCAAGATCTCACACCGTATCAGGCACATACACAGCAAATGCAGCAGATTCCGCTGCAATCAGTCGCCACAAGGGCGACCACAGCAAGCGCCTATGCAAGCACAACAAGCACAGATGCAACAGGCGACAATGACACAATGGAAAGCAAATACAGGAGCCCACAAACACCTACACCCAGGATAGGGAGTGGTGTGACAGCAGTGGGAGGGAATATTTTTACAGGTACAGGGATGAATTTATATCCCGAATAGGAAAGACCACAGAGTGACCTGATGTGTTCAGTTCTATCTGTGACATCAGACCCCCCAAGAGGAACCGAGGGTCAGGTTAACGATAGTAGGTAAGGCATTTTCATTTCCTATAGACACGGGAGCGACTTGTTACTGTGTTTGAGAGGAAATGTAGCCAATGTCTGGTATTGCCATAAATGTGCAGGGATTCGCTGGGGCTATGAGTTTGGTTCCTTTTACTGATGAATAACCAATTTCAATAGGAGAACATGACGTGTCTATGCCACTGTTGTATTCATGGCAGACACCAGTTTAACATATTAGGAGATGACAAAACTTAATATGGCGATATCTTTTACTGACAATGGGATCACATGTTCCACTCCAGGAATACATTAGATGAATGTAAGAGAATTTATATAAGCATTTACAGACCAAAAAGCATTGTGAGGTGTTCCATTAGATCCAGAGGTATTTTTGTAAATATTTTGTTGACATGGCTTTCTGGATTGATAGGTAAATTACTGAGGATGCCTGACACATTGTGTTTAGACCAGAAATACCTATGGATGATGAGAAAGGACAGGTTATTCCCACAGAACTGGAGGCAACGGTAGCAAGAGAAGAAAGGTGGTTGTTCATGGGACGGATGAAGGAAGAACATGGAGAACAGTTACAGCTCTTGACGAAGGATATAGGCTAACAGACTTGACAGATGAAGAGTTGTTAACAGATGAGAATTCAGATGATGAATTAATATTTTTCGTAAGCCTTATATATTGAATGCAAATTGAGAATTGGGAAATATCACAGAGAAAGGCACTGGTAAAAAAGAAACTGTCATTTTTTCGGGAAGATTTAGAAAAGGTGCCAGACATCTTCTGGACCAACAGTCCAAATGACACGGGTCTATTAAATGGAGCAGGAGCCGTTAAAATAAAGCTTAAGCCAGGAGCAATTTTACCACAAGCAAAACAGTACCCGATTTCCAGAGAAGCAGATGAAGGTATATTTGAAACCATTTCCGCTTTGAAACAGCAGGGAATACTGATACAATCAGATTCTGAGTGTAAATCGACTGTGTACCCAGTAAAGAAAGCAACAGGGGGCTTGGGGGTCGTGGAGATTTATTCAGGATCTATGCACCCTAAGCAATATTGTTAAAGCAGAGTTTCCTCTGGTTCCGAACCCAGCTATGATATTATGCAATATCCCAGCTACAGACAAATATTTTACAATAGTAGATTTAAAGAACAACTTCTTTTCAATTCGCCCTCATGAGCATTCCCAAGACTTGACCTAATTTTCGTTTAGAAATCAGTGGTGGAAACTATTACCACAGGGGTACTGGGAGTCCCCGTCTATCTTTAATAGGGTCCTTCAGCTGGACCTAGGTCTTGAGAGCACAATAATTCAGTACTTAGATGACATATTAGTGTGTAGTGAGACAGAGAAGGAACATGCAGAGTATAGTGTCTTGTTAATTACAGTACTAGAAGAAAAGGTATACAAAGTGAATAAAGAGAAACTACAATATTGCCATGAAGAGGTCCTGTATATAGGACAGCTAATCCCTCAAGCGAGAAGAAAAGTGACACCTCGGAGAGCAGAAGCAATCATGAAAACTCTAAGACCTGAGACAGTAAGGGACATGCAGTAATTATTAAGCCTATGTAATTATTGTAGGGCATGGGTTTCTGATTATAGTACATATATTAGACCACTTTGAAAGGACTCAAGGAAGCACAGATCGGTAAAGGTGAGATAATATGGACATACGCAATGACAGAAGTATTTGAAAAGGGCGATTTGTACAGCCCCTGTGTTAGGGATTTTTTCTACTTTTCACATTCAAATGAAGTGGTGATGACAGCAGTCCTTAAGCAATAAACAACATTAGGACACAGACAAAAAACCATTGGCTTATTACAGTGGGCTTTTAGACCGAACAATGACAGGGCATTTCCCTTGCAAACAAGCATTAACCACTGCTGCTTGTGCAAATGAAAAAGCTGCAAGTTTTACAATGGGTTGCTCAATTACATTATTTGTCGAACAGAAAAACCTAAAACCATGTTGACTACACAAAGAAAGTCAGGATATGAGGTGATCAATTCAAATCCAGTGATCAAAATTGTTAGATATAGAGTAGTGAATCCAGCAACATTTGTAGCAGGACCAGGAGAAAAGGGAGATTGTGTACATGATTGCACAACATATACTGAGTTGTATGATAATATTCCCCACATTAAAGGAAACGATATAGGAGGGGGGAATTCTATTCATTGATGGTTCTTCAAAAATGTATCAAATAAAAGGAGAAAGACATACGGGATCGGCAGTAGTGAAGTTAAAAAAGAATGCCGAATTTGAAGTAGTCACAAGTGCAAGATTGCCTTCACATTGTTCAGCACAGGCTGCAGGATTAGTGGCGCGTATCGATGCCCTTCTGCGATATGAAGATGAGGAAGCAACAGTGTACTGTGACTACGTCTATGTGATGTCAACCGTACACACAGGATTGTCACGCAGGGGTTTCATCCGTGCAGACAACACAATAGTTCACTAAGAGGGCAGACATGATTTCTCGTGGTAATGAAGCCGCAGCCATTGAAGCAAAAAGAGCAGCATATTTTTGTAATATTTCTAGTTTTGAAGTAGAAAGTGTTACGCAAATGTCAGAACGGTGCATGATGATGAAAGAAGGCTTTCATTTGTTATCCAATGTACAGTTAATTGAGCTGCAAGGTCGAACTCCACAGGAGGAAAAAGATTTATGGAAAAGACGAGGGTGTTCTTTATCTTCCACAGAGGCTATATGGAGACAAGAGAGTATTTGAAAGCCAGTTATTAGAAGCTGTGCTGGATCAGCTTCACTGTGCATATAACCAGGGAGAGTCTTGCTGCCATGATCACAGAAGAATGGTTTTTGACAAATTTGTTAGAACACGTTGCACAATTTATTGTGGACTGCTTTGTCTTCAGATAAGCAGAAGTTAGTTAGCACTTATCAACAGTCACAGTAAATACACATTAAATCAATACTGTTACATTATACAAAATAGATCATTTATTCAACATATTCATAATTAAAAAAGTAAAACACATCAATAGCTATCTGGTGTTGTACAAAGTCTTAAATACTAAAAACACTGTGTAAAACAGGAAATTAGATTGTTACACACATATCTAAATTGGATGAGGTAGTATATATAGTGATTTAATGTGTATTTACTGTGACTATTTATAAGTGCTAACTACCTCCTGTTTATCTGAATACTATTTCCCAAAATAAGGTAGAGCTACTATTTATGTGGTTCTGTTGGGTTTCCCTCCTTAAAGGTAAGTGGAACTATATCGTCTGCCAGAAATTCACTGCAGGGCACATCTTGTAAGGGGAGAAATACCCCACCCCAATGGTCCCTTTCAGCATCTGCATATAGATTATGTGGATATGTTACAAACATGCAATGGCTATTGATACATGTTAGTAGTAGTGTGTCCTTTTTCTCGATGGATTGAGGCAGGTCCATGCACGCACCCCAATGCCACGTGTGCTGCCAAGTTTCTTGTATGCAAGGTGTTTCTTAGATGGGGTGTATGCAAAGCCCTACAGTCTGATAATGGACCACATTTTGTAAATGAGGTATTTCAGCAAATAACTCTTCTATTAATCATAAAGCATATGTTTTCATTTTCTTATCACCCACAGGCGAATGGTATTTGTGAGCAATTAAACAGACTCCTCAAAGAGAAGATAGCAAAGATAAAGTTGACTTTGAAGAAGGGATGGCTATATTTCCTACCCCTTGCCCCATTTTCATTAGGAAACTAGCCTGGCTCAGATCTCCACCTGACTCCTCGAGTTGGTGACTGGATGCTGCATGAGAGTAGCCCTTGATCCTCCCACTCAAATTGAAACTGATGCCCATAGTGTAGCAAAAACATTAGGGGATGAGATGCATGAATATTTGACAAATATGACCACTAGTGTTTTTTTTATATCCCAACAGATTAAAAATCGGAGGGAAGGGTCAAAGAAGATTGAAGATGACAGCCAAAGGATCACCCTATTGAACTTTTTACAACCACCTAGTTTGTATCCTGGAGACCAAGTGCTTAGCAAGAGTTTTGTCCGCACTTGGCATAAGCCCCATTTTGAAGGACCATACCTGGCAGAGGAGGTCACCGCCACTCCACTGCTGTTAGGATTCAGGGGAGAGGTGCCTGGCTGCATCTGAATGACGTAAAGCTCTACAAACGAGAGGACCCCTACAGCAACCATTGACATTGAAGCAAGAGAAGAAGTTCTGCGTATGCAAACCAGATCGGCTATCAAGAGCCAACACAACAGGAGTTATCAAAATAAAACAATTAGAACTATCGATCATTCCCAAGTTTAAAGGGAAACAAATACAACTTTTCAGTGTTTACAGAATTAACTTTGTTAGGTAAAAGAGCCAATATTTTGAAGAAAAGACGAGCACACAACACTTTATGTTGCATATAACGTTGCACACATTATTGTATGCTGATTGTACATATATACTCCTATCCTTTCTAGCTCTAGTGAGACAAAACATTGATATTGTCAAATTTTTGGGAAATCCTGAGTCAGCCCTCATTATCCACAGGATAATCATTACAATATTATTACAATTTCTGTTATAAAAAGAAAAGTGTGGTTATTATAAAATGTAACACGAACTAAACATTGACTAAAAAAGAATGGGAATCTTCAATTTTGTAAGATACACCCTGCTAGCGAGAAGGCTGCTTAGTATGCGAAATGCAGTACAGCGCATTAATTCTTTTGCAATATTCCTTGTAGCTACGTTTTGTACAATGTGTAGTCTTTACTTCCTTATTCTCATAGCATTTCGTCAAATTATGTTTTACATTATGGATGAAGTGTCCAACAATGAGACATCTATTTCTATTCCTAACAAAAGCAGGAGTGACATTTTCCCTGCAATTGCCAAACAAATTAATCGGCCTAAGAGGGATGCTGGAGATGATTATCAGGATATAAATGCATACCTTGATAAGTCGGCCCATTTGAAAAATAACCTAATGGTACCAGCACATGAGTTAGGTGGGAAGAGGAATGTCAGATGAGAGCTGCTATGTATGTTCTCTCATCCCCTATGCCATGAGCACAGCCAGAGCATTTATAGCAAGAGAAAAACCTACACTTGATGTGAAGTGTCTCAGCTATCTAGCAGCATTCATGACAAGAGGACAATTTGAAAGAAAGTGGGCAATCCTACGATGGATGTCAAAAAGAACGTTCCCGTACTAAGATGCTTACATAAAAACTCAGAAGATGTTAAAGACCCAAGATGGAAGAGCAAAATGATGCCGTACTCATTGAGTGGTCTAAATAGAGGAGAGATGAAGATTGTTGAACAAAAAAGACTGGATTGTGCAGATACATTGGAAACAACAGAATTGCCAGGATGCTGGGAGAGACATCAGCTATTGGTATATGGGCAATTGCCACCAGTACAGGATGGGAAGGATTGTTAGGATGTAGTGCACACTTATTGATGACCGCACCAGTGAAGATAGTGCAAATAGTGAATGAATGTTTTAAGATATGGGCCAAGAATTCACCATTCTTAACATGGTTTAAAGATGAAGCAGGACCTGTGTCCATATTGCCAATGAAGAATGCGATACTGTGTTTCAAAAACAATGGTCAGACTAAATTGGAGAAAATAAAGGATGCAAGCACATAATTGATGTGCCAGGAATGAAAGGAGGAAATGCTGTGTTGGACAACTATTGGGCCTGGGGATCCAAAGCTTATATGAAGCTACCTTTAAACTGGGGAGTAATATGTTCCATGGTGGTAATACATGTTCCTGTGTTGGTGATCCGTCAAAGTGACCTCCAAATAGACAGTTTTCCGAAAACAGATGCACATCAAAGAAAGAAGAGGTCGCTCAATTTCACCCTGCAGAAGAAAAAGAACTACTTTTTGTCAAAATCAATAGAAGCTTATCACAACATTTCAGATGTGCATAAATTGCTTAATAGGACGCAGTGATATTTACAGACATATTTATGCCAGGAATTCAAGCTGCAGCAAACGCCAAGTGGTTACAAATCACGACAATAAAAGGATTTGATGCAATTACAGAAGCATTGAGGGCCATCAGACTCATGACCCCCCCAACACCGATATGTCCTGGACTTAATTACAGCAATGGAAGGAGGCGTGTTCACCAAATCGGGCCTTCTTGCTGTACATACAACCTGCCCATGATGGAGAAAATGGAACCCTGACAGAAGCTATAACTCTGTTGTCAACCCTGCATGGAAGAAGTAGATGAAAGCGACAATGGTTTTCATATCTGTTCTCATGGATTCCAACATGGCTGGCAAATGCATTCAAAATGTTGGGAGCAATACTAGCGTTAGTGTTGCTGGGATTCTGTCTTATAAGAATAATCCCAGGACAATGAAAGAAGGCAGCGAAGAAAGCTATTGGAATGAAGGTAATGATCGATGTAAATGCTATGACTGATGAACATACACAGACGAGAACACCACCCGTGAGCACCTGAAAGGAAGCCCCATGGCACCCCCAGCAACATTTTATTATCCCAAAGACCATAAGAACTATGTGGGACGTTGGGTGTTCTGTACACTAACTGGGGAGTGTTGCCATATGACCTGAAGTGTGGATGAACATATAAAGAATGCAGGTGACCTGAGGGGGGTGACAAAGATATGGATTCCGAAGAAACCACAGAGTGAAGAAAAGGTGTAGAAAATTGAGGAGGTGGTCGACGACTGGACCAGACGGGAGAATGTAGAGAGGCAGATGTACATGTCATTTATAGAGCCCACACCCTCCCCACCATCATACTGGAAGAACAGCAAGAAAGCACTGTGTTTGACACCCGGTATCATCCCAATACCACATTGAAGATATGAGAGACATTATGTGCTCGGGCAACCATATCGAATGTACCCTTGAACTGAGGCGGTAGACATGAGCCTGCAGACATCACTGGATATAGAAGAGCTATAAGCAAAGTCTGACAGAATTTAAATAACTCCACTAGAAAGAGAAGATACGTGAAAACACTGAATTTGATGTAAGGATATCTAAAAAAAATGGAGATGTAACAGGAGTAACAAAGTAAGCATATGTGAATATAAAGAAAATCATATACACTGAGAAGATGTTAGAAGAGATGTAATCGATGTATATACGCAGAAACACAAGGTAGATAAGACCACATAGAAGCTTGCTAAAGTAGGAAATAGAACGCGAGTAAAGCAGCCATGTTGAGAAAATGGATGCCGGCATCGTATAAAAGAAAGCGAGAAGCCTCGAGAAGGGAAACCAAGGCTGCAGAGCTGACGAGCACAGGAATACAGATTTGTGCAAGACCAAAGGGTATTTGCTCGGCTCAGAAGCAAGGATGCCACAGCAAGTAGCAACTGCAAGGTTTGAAAGGTGTTGAAGAGAATAAGCTAAATATGCAGGGCATATTTCTCTTAGATTAAGTAAAGGAATGAACAGTTGCGAGTGCCAAAGATTGTTCAATTAAAGATGCTGAAAGCACATGCAAAATGGAGTAACCAAGTCTCCAGTTCAGGTGAAGAGAACAGTCAGCAAGGTCAACTACAAAGAAGAAGCCTTGGTTTAGGGCCTAACAGATGAGAGATGGTAGGCTAGTTAGCTAAGAAATTCAGTTGTCAGATGTTGTTTTCTTGCACCTGGTTTCATTACTTACGTGCTGCGAACGAGCCGAATGTCCAAGGTTGGTAAGAGTGTGCAACCAATCATGAGGGTCTACGTAATGTGAACCATACATTGTTGCACGGGCCTATCCGCTGCTGGTATTATGTTAGTATCTGTATTTTATGTAGTTGGAGGTAGCTCAAGGCATGCCTACCGGATAAGGGGCATCCAATGATGATACTAACACTTATATAAACTATAGGTATATATGTTTCTTTTAACAAATCACTCAGCAGATTTTTACTGTTAGCCACGTAGGGTGACATTGTAGCTGACATATGTTGATACATTGAGAGTGTGTGAACTGCAATCTGTTTGTTCGCCAGGTTTCCCTGTTTTATTGAACTGATCATAAAGTAGTATTTTACCATATTCTTTTAATCTGTCTGGTTATTTTGGGCCTGAGATCATTTATTGTGGTAATCCCATTCAGCACTTGGAACGCTCCAGGTGCTATTGCACACACACATGTGTGTGTGTATATATATTACACGGCCACGGTAATATGGTGGCCTTGTAATACCAACTTAACCATGAACTATGTAGTGTATTACACATCTCCCGATAATCCGCGATACTTTTTTGACAATATTACATTCACAACCCCTTGTATAAAATGTAAATGCACACGTGATGTCATCAGTGATGTCATCAATGATATTTGTGATGTCATCTTTGATGCCCTGGGTGTTAGTCTTAGCAGTGCAGTGCACGGTGGTGGCGCAAGTTATGGTTGCTTAGTTTACCATAACTGGCGAATTTCAGGGGTTTTTGGATTTTACTTGTAACCATAACGTCCCCTTAACAAAGTTTTTTTTACTGAATTGCATAGGTTTTTAGTAGTGCAACGTAACGATAATGTCCCTTTAACAAAGGTTTTTTTTTACTGAATATATATATATTCAAAAAGAAATGTTCTAATCAACACAAAAAAGTTACCAAAGGATGCCAGGACAAACGTTTTCTTAAAGAGCAAATCTGCATAATTTATTTTTAAAAATTGTAAATCCCATATTACAAAAAACAAAGAGTATCATCAGGCTCCTGAACATTACATTTTTGCCATGCATTCCGCTCCTTCTTTGGGGGCTTCGTCAGGCTAGTTCAAATTCCCCAACAAGAGGCTTTCCATTGTTATAGCCTACTACTTCTAGAAGCATAAACAACCCCTTCTGTGTGATCATGGAATCTTGAGAATAACGATTTTAAAACAGGATGTAAGGTGTGAGAAACCTGAAGGTGTCTCTAGCTAGTCCCCGGGGATCTGTCATCTAGGTGGCCAGGACACAGCCATCGCTATTGGATCCAGTTCCTGGGGGTGGACCAGTGAGGGAGGATCACCTGGATGGGGGGGGTCCTTGGGGAGTGGGACACTGATGGGTGAGACGCGGTATCCCCCTTCTTTCAACACTTTCTCCCCATCCTGCCACATAGGATATTCCAAAACACTGTCCCCCCCCACCCCTTTTCCGACATGAACCCTTTCGTATAACACAAAAGACAACGGACTAACACCAGAGCCGTTTACCTGACATGTCCCAATACAAGGGTCAGACTAAATCAGGCAATCGACCAGAATCACACACACCTAACGGCCCTTTCCCTTCCCCACAGGGATAAAAGGTGGAACACGAGAGCACAGGACAAGTAAGGCAGACCGCAAGACATAGGAGCTAACTCAGCACAGCAGTTCAAGAGGAGGAGCGAGGCAGCGCATACCGAAAGGGTGACAAGGAGAGAAGCGACCTTGCCCTTTCCGACCAAGGCCCGTGAAACCTCTGCAGAAGGAATCGTAAAGCCGTGAACAATAGTCAGCGTGTGTTGCAGCAGATATCAATGGTACATGAGACCCTCCTCTGCTGATTACCAAGCCGGGGAGAGACGCTTGTCTCTGTGATACCAGCCTTGACTCCAAAGAGAAAGAAAGCCAAGCGGTTCATCACAGCCGGTGAGTGGAGGAGGAGTCGATAAGAAACCGAACTGTGTTGAACATAAAGTAGCAAACGGCTAATTTGAACTGTGAAAGGCTTAAAGAGCTGTTGATGGAAAAGTGGGAAACCAGCAACAGAGGAGTCCGCCACCACGTGGGTACTCATGCAGGAAACGCTGGGCGATTACCCGATGGTAGAAACTACTGTAAACAGAAGGGCTTGGGAAAAGGCAAAAAGATGTCAAAGTGGTCACACAGGGGTCTTGTAAAATCCTCTGTACAGTCGAAAGTCTTTGACCGACAGATGATTGTGAAGCTAAGGGAAATGAGTCCCGCCCGGTGAAATTAGCACATGATCAGTGTGCTGCAAAGGTTGGCAAGAGTGAACCCGGTGGAGGGATGCTAACAAAAAGGGGCAAAGCCTGAAGTCCCATGAACAGTGTGTTGACAGGAGTGAACCGGACTGGGGGATGTCCACAGTGAATTGTTTGAAAAGACATTGAGATTTGTGAATGCAAGAAATATTGTACGACCAGGGGAAGTGGATTGTCCCCCACTGGCATTTGGATCTGAGCCCTGCAGAGGGAAAACCCGAAAGCAAGGCCTGAGCCTGAATGAGGGAAGCCTAAGGGTCCAAGCCCGACCGAGGGACAACCAGGGGTGAAAAGCCATCACCCAAAGTCCATTTGGAAAGGAACTTTTTGTTTGTTTTATTGAACACATTAGGCCCTCTAAGGCAAGAGACTTTTATTGAAAACAGACTTAACAATCAAAGAACCTGATGGCTGTTATAGAACTATTGGCTCGTGCTGGGAAAGCTTGAGTGTGTGCTGTGTTCAGGAGATCAACTTTGTCCAGTGCTCAAAACGTGGGGGAGACCCCTGGCAATCACATCTTGACTTATTATTTGTGAACACCTCTTTCTTTATTGGAAAACCTATCCCACACTCTTTCTGTAATTAGTTGTAAGGATTTGGCAATTGTTTTTATTAGTATAGGCCTTTTACTTTGACAAGACGCCACAAGGACTGCCTTATTTTTCATTTGATGGTCGAAAGTTTGCTCCCATCTTAGATTTAGGTTTGGCTTTTTTCCGACCTTGCATTTACAGATTAATAAACACCACTGAACTGTGATCACTTGTGTCTGTCTTTACTGTTGCCACCAGGAGTTCCTTACATATGATGTCAGAAGTGGGATGTGACTCAATTGAAACTAATTGGGGAACCCTACAATTTCATAAAACATGGTCAGAGCCTCTAGCCCTTCAATTGCCGCCAATGAATCAATAGGGTTTGATATGTGTAGCAGGGGAAGTTATTATCCCCCCTGGAAAAAGAGGAGTGATTCCTACAGACTTGTTTTTGATACCCCCTACAGGGTGTTTCATTCCATTGGCCTCAAAATCTGGCCTACCATGGAAGTTCGAGATAGATGTCTTAACAGGCATTATTGATCCCGACGTTCGGGGAGATGTGAAGGTTCTCTTACAAAACCATGGCGAGATACATCGGGGAGATCAAACTGCCCAGGGAATTTTGGAAAGAGCTCCATTTCCTCGGTTTAAAGAAAGTGAACCAGATAAAACTGGAAGAGTTAACTTAGGCCTCGGGGTAGCTGATAAGTCGATTAATGATAGTAATAATCATAATGATGTGTTATTTATATAGCGCCTTAATCCAAAGCGCTTTACAGAGCACATATTTACATACAATATCACCCAACCAAAATTGGTACTCATTTATCAACCTCGGAAGGATGAAAGGCTGAGTTGGCCTTGCCGGGATTCGAATCTGCGACCTGCAGATCACGCTTAGATCGCAGCAGTGAGCGCTCAACCCGCTGAGCTATTTTACCGGCTTAACATCGAAGAAAGGAAGGGAGAAGAACCCACCATCTATCTGTCACGAACCCTATCCAGAAGACCCCCTGGCAAGCCCAGGGCTAGGAAGGGTCTCCACTAAAACCAGGCATCCTTGACCTAGGCCTTCTTGGGGACAGTCCTGGCGCCTTTGGCGTCAGGCTCATACTTGATAAAGGGCTTGTATTGGGAACTACTTTATTTCAGTGTCAATCAACATGGAGGCATCGACATAGCTTGGCTCCTTGGAACCAGGCTATGCGGTATAGTATTTTTGGGTGTGGTATCATAGGAACTATTTTACCTGGACTACTTTCTTGAAGCTATTTAAACCACACCCGACTGGGATAACACGCTTCGCGTTACTTTGCAATTCTGCAACGTGACGCTCACCGTGTTCAGCTGCACCCGCGACCCTCGGAAGAACAGCATCTGTTAAGGAGAAAAAGGACATCGTTAGCAGCAGCAGCTTACCTGTAATTCCATCGTTAGCTGTCCACGGCTCTTGAGACCAGCATCCTGGAACCAGCGCTCCTCCCGAACTGACGTATCTGCAAAAAAGGAAGAAACAAGGCATTAGACATTTTTACAATTTAATGAACAGTGCCAAAAAGCTTACCTCGCAAGCCGCTCCTCGTCCAGCATCGCCTCAGGAATTCCATGCACCGGGTGAGCACCGCGACCTGTGGGAAGACAAGACAACAGGTTAGAAAGAGGCAAGGCATCATAGCGCTGCGCTTAGCGCCTACTCACCGCATCAAGGCGCTCTAAAAGCGCCATTACTTACCGGCGAGACCCAATTCAGTCTATGCCACATATTGGACTTCCGCGCACCTAGGGAAGAGAAAAGACATTAGTTAAACCAAAAAGGCATGCAAAGACAATAATATAACACAGCAATAAGACCTACCTGAAAGACTCAAAGCGGGCCGGCATCAGTGTAGCAACTCGATCGCAAACACCCACCAAGCACAACGTGCCCCTGCCAAGAAGGCAGGACGGAGAACACACCTGCATTAAAAACAAGGTGAGGAGAGGTCCAGTGAGGCCGAGGGTATACGGGGTGGTGGGGGACTGTTTACCCCAGTTGCCCAGTCTTGAACATTGCCCACCTGTATTCCAGGCAGAACCCTCCCGCTGGTCACACCTGGGAACCGCAGAGAAGGATACCCAAGTCCCAACTGCTGGGTGGCGCCCCCATGGAACCAGGTGAGCGTAACACTATCCCGACCTAACCTTCGCCAAGTGAAATGATCCAGCTCTCGCTGAAGCGTTTTTACAAGCAATTCTGGAAGAAAAAGGCTTAGAGAAGGGGAGTCCCTTTTTCTTTCTAAAAAAAGGATTGCTTTACAGAAGAGAAAACTCCCCAGAAGGTATGGTAAAAACACAATTGGTAATACCCAAAAGCCACCAAAAGGTTGTACTGGAAATCATGCTTTCCCATCTTACCGGGGGGCATTTAGGACAATTTAAAACCCAGGCGCATATTAGTGGAACGTTTTACTGGCCAGGTATCCACGCTACTTTCATCCAGACGTGCGAAATATGTCAAAGGACCAGCACGCACATCCCATTGCCTGCCCCTCTCAACCGTTGCTGATCATGGAAATCCCCTTTTGAAGAATCTGGCCTTGTGATCGTGGATTATGCATTCCCAATTCCCAATACAAAATAATACCACCCAGCAGATCCTTGAACATCTTTTATCGTATTTTTCCAGGGTTGGTTTTCCCAAGGAAATACTAATGGACCATGGCTCGAATTTATGAGTAAGCTTATGGCCAAAGTCAATGAGCTACTCCACTTTACCACCTTGTGATCTTCTATGTACCATCCCCAAACCGATGTCTTGGTAGAAAGATTCAATAAAGCCCTAAAACAAATTCTAGGAAAACTGGTAGGCAGGGACAGGAAAGACTGGGACTGAATGATTCCATGAGCACTATTTGCAGCGAGGAAAACTCCCCAAGCGTCCACAGGTTTTTGTCCCTTTGAACTGCTCTATGGAAGAAAGCCTAGAGATGTCCTGAACGAGAGGAGGCCCCTATTCCCATCTCACAAACCACCACCCGAATGCGAGAACATATGAAGTTGGTCCGAGACTTAGTTTGTATTTATATGGAAAAAGCAGAGAGCCAACAAAAAGCCATTTACGACAAGAAAGTGAATTTAAGATCATTCTCCATAGGACAGATCGTACTGGTCCTCTTACCCACCACAGAGAACAAGCTTGTCTTCAAATGGCACAGACCTTATGAGATAGTAGAACGAATGGGAACCTGTACATAGAGTAGCCCAACCGGATAGAGAATCCAATGATATTGCATCTTGGCGGCGAATGGCAGGTGAACCTACGCAGAGACCTAATGGGACTCTGCCAAGATGGGGAAGCTGGCCCCTCACAAGTAGATCTCAGCAGCCAAACAGTGAACCAGTGAGTCAGCCTACCAGTGAAGGGAGACCCAGGACATGCAAATACACTAGAAAGCATTTTGAAATTAATTTAGAATACTGACCAAAAAGAATTGAAAGGAAAGGTGAATGCGAACATGGAGCAGTTCTCCTGACATGAGATGTCAGTTGGAGGAGACTTGGGACCAGCATTGCCTAAGCCAAAGACATTACATAAAAGAACAACAGCATGGTAGAATTCTCCCGACATATCCAACATTGCCAAGGGCCAAAAGAGATTTGGAGAGAAATAAAGCGGCAAAATGTGTACAATTCTCCCGACATGAGATAGATGTCAGTTGGGGGGAAACCTGGACCAAGCATCATCAAGAGAAATTGAAAGAAAGGTAGACAGACACAGTTTGAACAAGCCCTCACATATGGGATGTCAATATGGGGGAAATTGGCACAAGTAACAACTGAAGTCAACAAAATTGTGCTAGTGAAGAAGTGCAATTGTGTGATACCCAAGGAGAAAGTAAATTTTGCAGAGAAGCCTGATGAAGATATCAGGTAGTGAAACCTTTTTGAATAGAGATACCTGGCAGGAGAGTGCACCAGGGCATCTATGTGAACCAAAATGGGGATTTTCCTGGCAGGAGAGTAAACAAGGAGAACAATAGTTTTCAGTTGAGGAGTTTCCTGGCAGGAGAGCTTCCCAAAAAACTCACTTTGCACTGATGTGTTGAAGAGAGACCTGGTCATATTAAGTTCTTGTTTCAATTGGACATTTTGTCAACCAGAAACTTTGAAAAAGACTTGCCTTTTGCCAAACTTGAATCACTGTTGTCGAAAGACATTCGTTAAGCCATCCTGAAAAGTAGTAAAGACTTTCCTTGGTCTTATTCCAACCAGCGTAGTGGAAAAGACATTTTTTTTTATCATTCTGAAATACTAGGAGAGACTTCTTCTTTGCTGCATTCCAACTAGTCTGGTGGAAGGAACATTTGTTTTGCCATCCTGAGGGAGAGTATTAGGTAAAAGAGACATTTGTAATGCCTTTAAGAGACTGGTCTTGACACAGAACACTGAACAGTTTACCTAAAATAATCCAAGGGAAGGCAACCAATCCTTGGATACAAGGGTTGTTTTGGTTGAAATCATATGTTTTTAGTTGGTGC
The DNA here is from genome assembly GCF_040938575.1 of Ambystoma mexicanum. Lineage (NCBI taxonomy): Eukaryota > Metazoa > Chordata > Amphibia > Caudata > Ambystomatidae > Ambystoma > Ambystoma mexicanum. The sequence continues at coordinate 779,839,680 of NC_090931.1, forward strand.
ACTTTTCTGTTGAGTTGAACTTTGAAATATTTACCTTGCACCTTTTGCTTGTTTATGTTAATGTGAGGGTCAGATTTACTTTGTTTACAAGGTCAGCCCGCTTTAGTTTTAGTTTCATAGGAAGGGACATTCACGTTAGGATAGGGAAAGTTAGGCCTTCATCCAAACACCTTTCTGTTAATAAAATGGCTAATGTTGAAAAAGTTAATACTTAGTGTCCGCCTCTCATTTCTGACCCCTTACAGTGGACAGCCAATTGGTAATTAGCATCTATATTTGGTATGGCTCCATAATGTTGTAATTTCCAATACTTCAGAGCACACATTGTTGAACCTATATATAATAATGATTTTGCATTCATATAGTGATACAAACCCTAATGCTGAGTTTGGCCCTGCCGGGATTCGAACCTGCAACGGCAGGCTCTGCCCAGATCTCAAAGCGAGTGCTCTACTTGCTGTACTATCTGACTGGCTATATACCAAATAACATGGACAAAATATTTCATAGATTACATACAGTGTCAAACAAGTGATCTCATGTTTGATGTACCAGGTCCTTGAATTTCTATATGTGAATTATTTCTCTTGCATTGCCAATTCACAATCTTTACATTTGTTACACTGTGACGAATCTGAGGATGTTGTCCATTTCTAAAGGGGGGAACAGTTCTCGTGGTGAAGAGACGGGGCATCACTCTAACATTCCCACACCTGCCCTGCCTTTATCCATTCAAATAGCAAATAAATCCATCTACGTGTGTGAGATAGAACCATTTACCTATGTAAATAATACTGGGACAAAGAAGAAATCCCATAGAGGGTAAGGATAACCAAACTGAAATGAGGGTGCCCTGTAGGGATACAAGAAGCAGAACCGAAGTGAGCCCTCTAGACTTTGTATGACAATTCAAAACAGTCAAGGAATAAAAAGGAAAGGAGGAAAAGATCGAGGGAGCTCGACTGGTAGAAGCCGTGGAAGTCGATCGAGCAGAGAGGACCAAAGAAGAAGTGGAGGAAGAACAGAGAACGTACTGAGAAGTTCCAGACAGACCTGTCTTCTCCGAGGAAGACTGAAGGCCGGTGCAGGAACACAGAAACCGTTCAGTGGGCGAACTTAGTAGGCCGGTGTCGCCGCCGCTGCCGAGAAAAAGCGCAGCAGAGAGGAGGAAGAGAATGCTACACCAGTAGACCTGCCGAGAGAGAAGTTGAACACGGTGAGAGGAGACAAGCCGGTGCGAGTCAAGGACGTATCGAAAGGTCAAAGAAGCCACCCCCCAGAGAGGCGTGAAGATCTACAGAGTGGCGAACAAAGGAACCCAACACCTGAACACTACTGGAGCCGCGTAGATTTGTCCCGCTACTCAGAGACTGCATACCAAAAGAAAAGATATTTGGTCGGACTGAGAAGAGGTGGATGCCCGAGAAGCACAAGTGGAACGCTGTGTAAAAGGGCGGAAAACACTGAAATGGCTGTGAGATGGTCTGGAACCCTGAGGTTAAGAGAAGCACAACCGAAAGCAGTAGTTGCTTGGCAAGAGAGTGAACCAAGCTGTTAGGGAACCACTTGGTGAGTCGGGGACTCACCCCCCTGTGAAACACTGAGAATCGAAGTGTCTGGGACACTGACATAAACTAAATGAAAAAGAAATTGGCAGTCGCTTGGTAGGAGAATGAACCAAGCTGTGAGAGAATCGCTTTGTGAGTCTGGGATTCGCACTGACAAGAAACTGTGAAAATAAGAGGGTCGGAGGACCCTGATGTGAAAAGAAGAAAAGCATATCTCTTGGCATTGTGAGCTTTGTGACCAGGGGAACAGAGACATTCCCCTTGGTGTTGAATCAAGGAACTTTTCGAAATTTATTTTAGCCACATTTGGAACATTATTTGGAACTTAAAGGGAAACCGAAACCTGGAGAAAGAATTTATTCTCAGAGCTGAAAAGCCAGTTTCTAGATGGGACCTTATTCAGAGGAAGGGAGTCATTCCTCTGGACTTAGAAGTCCCTTGTTCCTTTTCTTTAGTTATAACTGTAAGAGTTGTAAATAGGCTTTGGAGGTAACAAGTGGACCATTTTATTTTGACGGATGTCGTAACAGAGTCTGTTTAGTTTTGTTTGAGGCAGGAAACCCCTGTTAGATTTAGGGTAAGATAGGGTTTTCTTCTTTTCTTTATATAATAAAAGTCTATATCAATCACCAAATTACTCGCGTACTTCCCCTCCACCCCACTTCATCTCTCTTCTTCCCCCACCTACTCTATGGTGCTCTCTGTTTCTCCTACCTTTTCAAACTGCTCTATCGACTATCCTGCTCTCCTCACTAGGTCTGGTAGGAAGAAGTTAAAAAAGGATATCCTGGTCTCCAACCCAGGCCTCCCTATCGCTGACACCTACACCAGGGCTTCCTCCAGACAGACCCTCACTGACATCCTCTTGTCGTTCCCTCACCAGACCTATGGACTATTCATATGGTCTCTGTGCTCTCTCCTTTCTCTTCTTCTCCATTAATGGTGGCACCCAGTGGGAGGCCCTCCTGACCCCCTTCCACTCCTCTAAATTCATCATTAATGTTTACCTGAATGGCACGGTCTTGGTCCAAGGCCTTCAGGCCAACCTCCTATTTGATAGACGCTTCCCACGCTTCATCGATTTCCTTTCTTCTCCTATTGTCCCTTTCCTCCCTTCCTCACCTTCCCTTTCTGCCTCCTCCTTGGCTACCTTGCCCTCTCCTGCTTCCTCTTCTGCCCCCCTCAGGGTCCTTCTACACCTTTCCGCAGGGCATACCTCTGATTTGAACCCCTCCCAGGAAGTCTTTCAAGGATGGCAACCATATCCATCTTGCCACTCTCAACTCTCGCTCAGCTGTCAACACTCGTCTGACATCTGCCGCCTCCTGGAAGAACTTGACCTCGATGTCCTCGGTCTCACCGAGACATGGTTCACGGTCAGCTCTGTCATGAGTTTTGACACTCTCCTCCCTGATGGCTACAAGATCCTCTCCGCGCCCAGATTCAACCGTTCTGGAGGGGTAGTAGCCTTGATCTTCCCGGAGTGGACTCCTGCCTCTGTCATTCCTATGCAAGCCTATTCCTCTTTCAAATGCCTTGTCTGTAGGCTTTCTCTCTCTCCTGGTCACTCTCTTACCGTGGCTACTATATATCGGCCACCTGGTTAGATCACCTCCTTTCTCCCTGAATGGGCAGACTTCTTCTCCTCCCTCCTGGCCTTGACCACTCAACTCCTCCTTCTTGGAGACTTTAAAATCCATCTGGATGCTTCCTGTCCATCCTCTGGCCTCTTTTGTGACCTCTGCGACTCTTTCTATTCTCCCCTCTGGCCTGACTCACCCTGCAGGGCAGACTCTGGATGTTCTGATATCCTCAGACCTCCCCCTCTCTATCCCTCTCACCACTCCTCTCTCCTGGAGTGATCACTTTCTCCCTTCCTCCCGTCTCTCTCTCTCTCTCTCTCTCTACTCTTCAGGCCAAGCCAACTCCAGCACTGCCACCTCCCTTGTCGGTCATCCGACCAATGAAGTGTGTATCAGTTGAGGCTTTTGCAGCCACTTTCTCTCCCCCTCCTCCTCCTCCTCCTCCTCCTCCTCCTCTGGCTGACTCACATCCTGGCACAGCCCTTTCCCAGCTCCACTCCTCTATCTCTGATACTCTTGATCTCTTGATGCTCTTGCCCCTGTCCGCTTGAAGCCCAAAGCCAAGTGCAACTCCTGGTACAACTCTGACCTCATCACCCTTAAACGCAAGTGCAGGGGGGCCGAGAGGAAATGGCTAGCTTCTTGAGCATCCTCTGACAAACTGGCCTGCCGCCTGCTCCAAAGGCAATAAGGGCTCTCTGTCCTCACCAAGAAGAGAGTCCACACCCAAGCCTGTGTCTCTGTGGCATCTAACAACTTGGCTGAACTCTTTGGAATCTGCAAGGAGCTGGCCAATCTTGCTGCAGTTTCTACCTCTCCTGTCCCATCCCAAACACTCGCATGGCCCTGGCATCTCATTTAATCTCCAAAACTCAGGACATACTGTCCACCCTCTCGTCCTCTCCTCCCTCTACTCTCTCCTCTACCTCTGGCCCCCGTGTGGCCACCTCTCCTCCCTCCATCTCTGCCTTTCCTCTGTTCTCCCCAGGCGAGGTTTCTGGTCTATGAAAGTCTTGTCAAAACATGTTCTTCCCTGTTCTTCGAAAGCCATCAAGAACCACATTGACACCGTTGCTCCTGTCCTGGCCAACTTCTGCAACCACTCCTTCACCACTGGAGCCTTCCCTTGCCCCCAGAAGCACTCTCTTGTGCGCCCTCTTCTCAAGAAACCCTCAGCCAACTCCACCCTTCCAGCTAACTATCCCCTGATCTATAACTCCTTTCCTGGGCAAACTCCTGAAAAAGCTGGCCATCTCCCAGCTTAATCTTCACACTAAATATGTTGGTTGTCTCCATGACCATCAGCCTGGCCTCAGAGCTGCCAGAAGCATGGAAACTGCTCACCTGAACATCCGTGAAGACCTGCTCTCTAACCTTGATTCTAATCAACCCTCTGTCCTGATCTTACTCGAGCTCTCTTCTACCTTTAAGATGGTCAACCATGCCATCCTGCTCAATCGTCTCCTCTATATCCTGGGTATCACTGATCAGGACCTGGTCTGGCTGACCTTTTTCCTCTCTGATCCTTACTTTCCTCTATCTCCCTCTCTACCTGTGGTGATCCCCAGGGGTCTAACCTCTCTCTGTGGTTTTTCAACCAATACCTGGCACTTCTCGCCCACCGCATTGCCATGCTCTGCTCCAACTTTCAGTGCTATGCGGATGACGCTCGTTTTCAGGCTTCCCTCTGCCACCTCTTCTCCTTCTCTCATTTCTGACTGTCTGCTATCCAGGAGTGGTGTGCCGCAAACGATCACTGCCTTGATGCCAGTAATACGGAGAGTCTCCTCATCGGCACACCTGCACCCTCCTTTCCTATCACTCTCTGGCTGGCCTCCCTTGGCCCTCTTCCTGCTCCGACCTGTGAGGCTAAGAACAGTCTCCTTTGCGCCTCACATCTCTGACATCTCTAAGAAGTCATACAACCAACTGCACCTTCTCAGAGGTATTCTTCCTTTCCTCTCCTTCCCCCAGAAGCTCACTGTCTCTAGAGGTCTGGTTCTCACTAGGCTGTACTACTGCAACAGCTTCTTTCTAAATCTACCTGCTTCTACTCTCTGCCCTCTGCAACTCATCCAGAACAGGACTGCAAGACTTGTCCTTGGCCTCAAGCCCAGGGATCGCATCTCTCCAGCACTGAAATCTCTGCATTGGCTCCCAGTGGCTGCGAGGATTAAGTCCAAGACCCTCTGCATTGTCCACAAGTCCTTCTGGGGACTGGGTCCTCAATACCTCCAACTCTATCTTCATAAATACCTTCCTGCTCAAGCACTTTGTTCCTCCACCTCCAACTCCCTCAGGGTCGGTCGCTTATCCAAGCAACAAGTTGGTAGATCTTTTTCTTTCGACTGGGCCCTAGCTCTGGAACAGACTCCCTGCCTCTCTTAAACTTGAGGATAACCGTCTCTGGTTCCGGAAGCACCTCAAGACCTTCCTTGTTGATTCTGCCTTCTCTCTTCCTCTCTGCTCCTGATTTGCTGTCTGATACTGCACTGGTCACCTGGCTACCCTCTGATTTCGGGCACAGGTCCCTGCCCGCCCAGTTGCACACCTGCACTGCCTCCCGGCAACCCTTGCACTTGGGTCTGTATCTGTAACCCTACAGACCCCCCTCACTGCACTTTTAGACACCTGCTGTTTGCATTTACCCTTGCACCTGCACCTGCTGGCCTCACTGCTTGTTATTGTTTGATCCTATATACAGCACTGTCCCCTCCCCTTTCCCCTGTCACTTTTCCCCTCTCTCCTCCTCTGCACTTACGCAATCTCAATGTCACCTGGCCTAGTAAGATCGTTGTCTTTGTCCTCTCTTTGTTACCCCTCCCTTGCTGCATTGCGCCTTGAAACACTTATGATATGGCATTTATAACGCGCCTATACACATCATATAATGAATCTAATTATGTTTGAAGATTCATTAGATTCACATTTCTTGTTTTTGATAAATCTTGTTTTTTATGTTAGCCTTCTGAGAAGCATCAATGACCACATGTAACAAATAATTTCTGCAAGGAATCGTTCTCCTATATCCTTGCTTCTTCAAAAAATCCTCGTATTTTGAGCAATTGCACTGCCTGGCGAATGACAATAGTATTATCATTTTTTAAAGTTTCAATGGCATTTACCTGTTCTTGTGTAAGATTACAGATTTCAAATGTATGTCTCTGAGATAACTGTATGAATTCTTCGCACCACTAGTTCCTTGAAAGTAACTATGTTGGTACCTGCCAAAGGAGGGCAAAATGTCTAAACAGATTAGGATAAAAATATCTTTAACAGATAAAGGATGCATTCCAACTGACTCTGCTTCATGCTTAGATGATCCTGATGTCTGTTTGGTCAAAAACTATTTGGTTAATTTTAGCTTCCAAGTAAATTTAAACAAATCTATATGTGTGGATACAAGGTCATACTGTGAAGTCAGGGGGGGTGGGGGGGAGACAGGCCCAATTCTACCAATTCTAATACAGATCTACTGGTGAGCTTCCCTCTATCTGAAATATTATACATTTTCACTCCATGTTTTTCAACCCCAATGACACGAAAAAGGCTGAATGTAGGCTGATGAAATTGAGTTGGCCAAATTGTAAACTATGATAGTTGTGCAACAATGTAGATTCTCCTAAAAGAAATGTTGGTTTCTTGTTAATGTATGGTGCAGTAATTGTGCAAGGGAGGGAGCAATCCTCTTTTGCGGTCATCAAAGTGAATAACACAGCTTACTCCGTTGTCTCGTTAACTCCATACTTATGGGAGTTCCCACAAAGTGAGGTTGGAACCCTCGAAAGCGGACCCTCATATTCTCTGTTTAGAGAGTTTGCTTCTGGTAACTGCTGCGACTCCTCTGTGTGCTGTGACACACTTTCCGTAAAGACGTGATGGCTGGGCCTTTTCGAGTGAAAAGTGCTCTTTGCTTCCCCATTGAATCGCCTTAGAAGCTTCCTCGCATCAAAGCACATGGATCAACCATCCCCAGAGGGGCGTATCTGGTCTAGCACTGCTAACCACTGCACTATTGGGGGAAACTCCAAGGCATCTTTGGAGACAGGCACAGGGGTTTTCACTGAGGACCTCCTGGAGTCTGTCACTGGGCTTCAGCATCTTCAGGGGTTCCTTCATCAAGACTTGTCCTAATGCCAATGCTTTCCCAAAAAAACAGATGTGTATGAGTCTCAGCAGTGACATTGTCCGCTGTGGCAGATTCTCATGCAATAATGTGCCAAGAGGTTCATCAGTGACTGTGTGTGACCAAAGAAGCTTGCCTGGAAGGCAGTATTCCCAAGCTTCTTCCAACTGAATTAAAGAAGTCTGAGGCTCTGAGGAGTTTTTTCAGGAACATTTGGGCTCCCACTGTTCTCCACAAGAGTATAATGGTCCCACAGTGTCATGAGTTACTCTGACAAATGCTTGTCCGTATTTCCAGGTTCTCCAGCTCCCAGTCCACCAGTTAGCCCTGGCCCTTCTGTATACCAAAACCATGGTTCCAGTGAAGACCGCTTCTTTGAGAGGTTTCTGTATCTGATGCATTCGCAACCAATGCAGCAGTATTTTAAGGGCCTCATGAAGAAACCACTGGTTCCGCCCATGGGATGATCTCAGCCTCAGGACTATGGGTGAGATGCCATTACGCAGAGCAAATTAGTGCCTCATAATATGCTTATTCCTTTGGCACTGCAAGCTTTTGAAGTCCTCTTACTCCTTTGCAACCTTCTCAGTTACCTAGAGACTCTCCACTCCCTACTCTGCCATTGCTGGACACCCCTCTGGTGGACTGAGACCCTCAGAACAGGAAAGCAGACCAGATGCCTATGGATGAGCTAGACGAAGTGCCAATTTCAACGTAGGCCTTTCATAAACATATTCCGAGATGTATGGAACCTGATGTGTTCCAGACGCACCTTAGGTTTCTGGCCTTTCCCTTAAGGGGGGTGTGGGGCACGAAGCCAGTACGTTTTGGCAGAAACCAGCCTCAGTTTGCAATAAGGCCCTTCCAAACAGAATGCTGTGCCTGATGATGCAGCACCAACTCCATTTCATTTTGGCTGCGGCCAGCTTCTTTGGCAATAGGCTCTGGAGCAGCCTCTCAGACTCAGCAGGTTCAAAATTATCTGCTCCTAGACACAGCAGCCCAAAAGGTCTTTCAAAACAGCGATTCATGTTCGTCAATTGAACACAAAAACTGTCGTGGCCACTGCTAACCTTAAGGTCTGATGCAAAGTGGAGACTATGGGCCTCATTACGGGTTTGGCGGTAGCCATGCCCTTAATAAGGGCATGGCTGCCACCAAAACCGGGTCCGGGTTCCCTGAAAGGGGAATTACCGGGCCATTCCGAGTTTGGAGGGCCCGGTAATTCCTCCTAAAGGGAACTCGGGCCCAGACCGTCCCCATTACCAGGCTGGTTTTGGGTTAGATCTGGCAGATGCAAAAGAAGTAGCTTGTGGTATTACAGAGGTGTCTTACCACCATTTGGACAAAGTGACCAGAGGTATGACTATAGTGACATCCATGAGAAGAAAATCCTCATTGCGATTCGCCAACATTTAGAAAGATGTGTAGGGTTGAATATTGAACCTTCCTTTTAATGGTGTTGAACTGTTTAGCCTTGATATGGATGAAGAATTAAATAAAATATCTAGTGCTGAGACGGCTAAATGTCTTGCTTCCATAATCAAGCCAGTGCCTACGGCAGGCCATTCTTCATACCAGAGGCAGTCCTTTCAGGCCAAATCTCTGGTGGCGTTTGGGGAATTCAAAGCTACCATAGCAGGTAGGATCCTCCTCCACTGTCGCAAAGAAGCGGGCCTGCCTGTTGCCCACAAGATTCACTTGCACAGCCCACTCCAGCCACCAACCCAAAGTCCTTCCAGTAACATATGAATTCAGATACATGGCTCCTCCATGAAGGTAGGAGTGGGTGCATAAGTTGCCCTCTTGTGGCCTGGTTATCCATCTCCACCAACTCCTGGGTAGTATTAGTGGTGGGCAGTAAGTACCACCTTCACATTCTTCCTTCCCCAGTCTCCTCCGTTCTCCCCCTTTACCAAGTTGGATCAGAGTTTCTGAAATAACAGATGCAATAAATGCGTTGGATGAAGGCAATCTAACGTGTGCAAAAGGAAAAGACAGGGCTTCAACTGCTGCTCAAACCTTCCTCATTCAAGCAGAGGATCATGAACTCAAACAAGAGAGCAAGTTATAGCTTCCAAAGTGAAAAGCTCAGTGTGTTAAATGCTTGTACTAGTATTGGGGAGTCTAGTGATAAAAATAAGATTACGGAAAGGTAGACAGAGAGCTTGCGCCACTATGTTGAATGAAACACTGATGCATGACCTTGTTATCGGGGAATAGCAGAGGGTACAGGTCATTTACAAGTATAGAGGGAAGGGCAAGAATAACAAACTGTGATCTGTTTGCACTACAGGAAACTAATTTATGCAGTGACATTGTTATAGACGGGAAATCTATTATACAACAGTTTGCGTGTAATAAAGGCGTAGGCCGACTCTCTGGAGGGCTGTGTATAGGGGTGAGAGGTGCAGGTATAAGATTCTTGAATATGTCAAATCTGGTAACTGCCCAAATGCTTTAAGTGCATGTATTAATGGTTTGGAGTCCATGGGAAGGTTATAAGTCATTCATGTTTATGACACACCCAGTGGTGGGTTGAACACAAAGAATAAAAGAATAATGAAGTATGTTGAATGCACAATTGAGCACTGGTCTAATGACCACCCAAAGGCAGTAATCTTATTAGTATCAAATTTAAATTCATAATGCCATCAAGTAGTCACGGATGAATTGGACAGTGATAAGGACGTGACTGATATGTACAACATGTACAATAAATCAACTAAGGGAAAAATACAAAGAGAAAATGGTAAAAAATAGTGGAGTGTTTAGGTGAGATGGGCCTAAATTATCTGAACCCCATTAATCTTGAAGGTAATAGCGAGTGGCATACTATATCTAATTGTAGGGCTTCTACGATAGTGGACTACATATTTTCAAATGGTTGTCAAGGAAAAGTATTCATCAGCTAACTCATATCCAGAGTGACCATAGAATATTGAAATTAGAGATCAAGTGCAGAAAAAAACAAGTATGAAGTAAAAAGCGCCAATAATCTCCAAGTAACAACAGGGGGGAATAGGATTCGATAGTCTGATCCTAACATAGCCATGTATAAACCAATTTTGGCTGTGTACCCAATGGTCATTCACGATCTAGACAGAATGGGTAGTCTGGAAATAGTTACTACACTAGGAGAGGTCTTGGCACAGGCCTTTAAATCATCAGTAATAATGACAAATGGACAAACTATTAGGAAGAAGAAGAAATTGTAAAGAGGAGAGCTCCATAGAACAAAAAGAGCCAAATGCCTTAATGAGACTGAAAAAAAGATGATTACATCTATAAAAACCAATATAAAAATGGGCTGAGATCATACAAGCAAGACACTATGAATGGTAATTGGAAGTAACTATTTAGTATGTTCAGATCTGCGGACAGGCAGAAATGTTGGTACCTGTGTCGCCAATATGTATCAGATAAAGAGCTCAAAATGATAAACCCCATAGTGGAGATAGTATGGGAGAGCTACATCGGTAAAGTGTACCATTGTGAAACAACTCTAAATGTCACTGCAGAGCGTATTGGGCTTGATTATCAACATCATTTCCCATTTCATCTGGATGACATTTTTTTTTTTTTAAACTTTGGTTTTATTGGCATTTTAAAGAATATGACAAGCGGGTTACATATGTGATCACCAGTTGTACACGATGCACTTGCCCAACAAACTCCCCCCCCCCCCCACCCAACCGCCCCCCCCTTCGAATCCCCCTCCCCCCACCCCTCGTTTTACCAACTCGAACCATGACATAGGGAGATTTGGACTTTTCTTTTGCGTCCATTACTTTGGTAGTGAGTGTGAGCGTCGGCGCTCTTTGGTGGCTGACGGTCGACCGACTGTCCCAGGGCCGTGGGCGCCCCTTCCGTCCCCAGGGTCCCCGGTACTATTAGGACCAATCTATCGGCTTAGGTCCCCTGAGCCCCGCTCAGCACCCCTTCAGGCTTCAGTGCACATCCCATCCCCAGGCCTCCCTTACCCCCTGCCAGTTTTCAAGAAATGTCCCATAATCATTGTTCACCATGGCCGTGAGTTTGTCCATTAAAAACAAGTTTTTCAATTTCTTTAGCCAGTCAGCCTTGGAAGGGGTCTCCGGACTCTTCCATTTCTGTGCCAATGCCACTCTCCCCGCCCGTAGCATCGTTTCCCACATTCTGGGGTACCTGTGGAGGTCCGAGGTCTCTGGCGGGAGGCCCAACAACACCGTCAGGGGGTCCTGGGGAAGCAGTTCCTCTGTGACCTCAGCCATCCAGCCCCTCACCTCTGCCCAGTACGCCTGCACTTTCGGGCAGTGCCACCACATGTGGCCTCGTGAGCCCCTCTGGCCGCAGCCCCTCGGGCAATCGGGGGACACCGCCGTAAACATTTTAGACAGTTTCACAGGGTCCCTATGCCATCCCTGCAAAATCTTAAAGTTATGTTCCATATCTGCCGTAAACAAATTACCGTGGAAAGCAATTTTGAAGATCCTCGCCCAGGCGTCTTCCGAAATCACCTCCCCTGCGAGATCATTTCAATAGGAGCGGAAACCCCTCCGTTCTACCAAATTCACAGTGTTGAGGATTCTGTACATTCCGGAGACGGCTCCCTTTCTAGAGGTCGCCGTATCAAGGAACTTCTCAAAGGGGGTCAGCTGCCTCCTCAAGTTCTCTCCCCATGATTGGTCGCCGAGTATTCCCTTCAGGCGTAGATACTCAAACACGGAAAGAGACCCCCGCCCAATGGCGTCCCTCAGGTCCTCGTACGGCAGGAATTCCCCCTCCCGGAACAGTTGTCCCGCCCATTCTAGACCCGAATCAGACCATGCCTGTGCCTCGGAAAAACCCCTGTTACCTAGTCTGAACGGGTTTCCCCAGAGAGAGGACATTGGGGATGGCCACGTCGTTAGGTGCTCCGCCTGGGGGCCCTCCCTCCAGACTGCCCAAAGAACGCCCAAGGTGGGATGGGATTTCAATCTGTTCGGGATGAACCTGTGTGGTGCCCAGAGAAGATTGCGTACCTTGAGGGGGTGAGCGTCCATGTCCTCCAGGTAAGACCAGTAGGTGCCCATCCCCTCTCTCATGTGCTCCAGGAGGACTCGCAACTGGGCAGCCCGGAAATAGAGCTGGAAGTCAGGCAAGCCGAACCCCCCCTCCTCCCTCGGCAAGGTCAAAACCGCCCTCGCAGTCCTCGGGGTCCTGCCCTGCCAGATAAACTCTCGGACCGCATTCTGTAGTGTCCTCATGAGGTGGTCGGGAATGTTGGACGGGAGAGAGGTAAAGAGATACAGCAGGCGCGGCAGCACGTTCATCTTCACTGCCGTCATGCGGCCGTACCAAGACAAGATCATAGAGCCCCACCTCCTGAGGTCCTTGGTGATGCTAGCTAGGGCCGGGTCATAGTTGGCGGGGGACAGTTGGGACAAGTCCCTGGTGAGGAGGACTCCCAGGTAGCGTATGGAAACCTTGCCCACTGTGATCCCATGAAGTGTGCCCACGGGGTCCAGAGCCGGGTCATTTACCCGCATGGGGAGAAGGACCGATTTGGAGGCGTTAATCTTTAGCCCCGAGAAGTGCCCGAATGCGTTCACCAGGGATAGGAAGGGGGGGAGGGAGGCGCCGGGGTCCACCAGGTAAGCCAGGATGTCGTCGGCGAATAGGGAGAGCTTAAATTCCACCTCGCCCCTCATTATCCCCCTGATCTCCGGGTGCGACCTCACCGCTATGGCCAAGGGTTCCATCGTAAGGATATATAACAGGGGGGACAGTGGACACCCCTGTCTCGTGCCCCGTGAGAGGGGGAAGGGGTCCGACAGCCTGCCGTTCACTTGCACCCTGGCCTTCGGGGCTCTATAAAGAGCCATCACCCAACCCCTGATGTGTGCGCCGAATCCCATTCTCTGGAGGAGTAGCTCCATATATCTCCATTCGACCCGGTCGAACGCTTTCTCCGAGTCCAGAGAGAGGAGGCTCGCATCAAGCTCAGAGTTCTGGGCGTGGTGGATTAAGTTTATAGTTTTGCGGATGTTGTCCGAGCCCTGCCTACCCCTTACAAACCCCACCTGGTCCCCATGGATCAGTGCCGGCAGAATCTTCTCCATCCGTTTCCCAATGATCTTGGCAAGGACCTTGACATCAGTGTTCAGTAAGGATATAGGGCGGTATGAAGAACATTCAGTGGGGTCCTTGCCTTCCTTGGGAAGGACGACAATTATGGCCTCCATCATGGAGTCCGGAAGGGTCCCCCCCTCTAATACCGCATTGAAAACCTTAGCTAAGTGTGGGGGCCAGAATAGAGCGGTACTGTTTGTAGAAGGACACTGTGAAGCCATCCTCCCCGGGGGAGGTCCCCGCCTTCATCCCGCTAATTGCGTTACCCACCTCCTCCTCGGTCACCGGCCCCTCCAGTCCCTCGGCCATCTCCCCGGACAGGGCCGGCATCCGGACCGAGTTGAGAAACCCCTCTATCTCCTCGTCCCGCCCGTCCCATTCCGAGGTATAGAGTTTTTCATAATATCTCCGGAAGGCCTCTCCTATGTGGGGAGTGTCATGGCCCATGGTCCCCTCCTCACTCCTCACTGCCTTTACCATTCTTTCCCTCTGGACCTCCCTCAGTTTCCAGGCTAGGATTCTGTCCGCTTTGTCCCCCTTTTCGTAATACTTCTGCTTAACCAGTTGGAGGCTTCGCTCAGTTTTGTGCAGGAGGAGGTCTCGCAGCTGGAGCCGATAATCGGTCAGCGATTCAAGCTGACCGTGATCCAAGGGGGCTGCTGAGGGCCCCACCGGTTGGAGTTGGGCAATCTTCCCCCTCAGGGCTTTCTCCTAAGCTTCCCTCACTCTTTTGGCTTGTGCGCTCATTTTAATGAGAAAGCCTCTTATTGTGGCCTTGAAGGCGTCCCATAGAGTGTGTGGGCCCACCTCGCCATTGTCATTAAATTCAAAGAATTCCCTAATAGCCTCTAACACCTCCTGGGCACGGACCTCATCTTTCAGCAGGGAGTCGTTACATCTCCATCTCCCTCTGTGGTCGCTTAGCCCGCCCCTTGCAATGGTGGTTCGAACCAGGTCGTGGTCCGACCAGGGGACGGGGTCGACCTTGTGGGCCGAGACATATGAGTGCAGGGACTCGTCCACCAGGATGTAGTCAATTCTAGAAAAGGACGAGTGGGTGGACGAATAATATGTGTAGGAAGGAAGGAGTTCCTGTCCCAGGGGAGGGGAGCGTGTCCACCAAGCCCAGCTCTGCGTTAACCACCCGGAAGGACCGGGCCATGTGGACATCCGTGGGCCTGGGAAGCTGAGGGCCAACCCGCCTTCTATCTAAGTCGGGGTCGATAACCATGTTGAAATCGCCTCCTACCACCAACCCCCCCCCGGACAAAGAGCTTGAGTTTCTCCGCCACCCCCTCCCAAAACTGGGCCTGGCCCTCATTGGGACCGTATATCCCCGCCAGGGTGAGCGGGGAGCCCTGCAGGGATCCTCGTACCAGCAGGTATCGGCCTTCCGGATCTCACTATTTCCTCTTTCACAAAGCCCACGTTTCTCCCCAGAAGGATAGCCACCCCCCTCTTCTTGACCCTGTGGGACGCGCAATGAGTCTCTTGCAGGAAGAGGATATCAAGACCAGCTCTCCTGAATTCTCTAGAGACCAGGGACCTCTTCGTGGGGGTGTTCAGGCCCCGTACATTGAGAGTGCCCACTCCCAGGGCCGGCAGACCCTCAGCCGTCATCTAGCAACTTCATTCTCCGTGTCGACTCACCTACACTACCCTTGTTTGGATACTCCCATGGTTGGATCCTTTCCACCCCTCCCCTCCCCACCCCTCCCGGAGGGCCTGTGACTATTCCCCAACTGCCCCCTGGACTCCCCCCCCAAACTGAAACCCCCCAACTCCTGCGTTGACCCCCTCCCCCCTCCCCGGCGTCCAGCCAAGTTGTCCCGCCATATCTGGCTTTTGGCCGAACCACCAGCCCGCTCCCCTAGCCGGGCCGATCGCTTTGGAAGCAGTTCCTCCTGAGCGCCCCGGGCCCCACCCCTTCAATACATCCCGTATACTTGCTGTTCGTCGGGGCGTAGGAATCGGCACAACCGCATGCACCGAACCGAGTTGTCCCAATCTGCATGCTGCGACCCCTTACTCAGTCCTCCGGGTCTCTCCGTTGCCCGTCCTTAGCCGGCGATGGCGTATTCATTTTTCTGAACTTTCGTGCGCCGGTTCGCCTCCTCCTTTCCCCCGACGGGCCGGGGCCACTAGGTCCAGCCCTCTCAGGCCCCGACGGGCCCCTCCGGGCATTCGGGTCCGTTGCATATTCCAGCAGGGCTCCCCGGATGTCCTCTTCCGTGACCAGGGTGGTTCTTTGGCCCATGTATTCGAACGTCAGGGAGAAGGGGTAGCCCCATCTATATCGCACTCCCTTCTCCTTGAGTAGCTGTGTGAGCGGGCGACACATTCTCCGCTTGGCTAACGTGTAGGCGGAAAGGTCTTGGAATATTGAGACCTGAGCATTGTTGTAGGTAATATCTCTGGCCTTCCTGGCTTCCTCCAGCACCTTCGTTTTCTCTGAGTAGTAGTGGAACCGGACCAGTATCGACCGGGGGCCCCCCGATCTGCCCCCCGCCCTGTGCACTCTGTCGAACGTAGGTTCCGTGGTCATCTCTTCGGCAAATAGGAGGGTGATAATGTCCCGCACTGCTCTGATGACGTCCCTCTCTGTCTCTCCTTCCAGCTCCGGCACCCCGAAGATTCTGAGGTTATTCCTTCTCTCCCTGTTCTCAAAATCGTCCATCTGCCGGGCTCTCTCCTCGTCTCTCTTTTCCAGGGCCTCCTGCCTCAACTTAAATTGTATGTCTTGGGACACCGTTGAGGATCGATTGGTCTCAACCTGAAGCAGTCTGTCCTCAACCTTTTCCACCCTCTGGTCCATTTTTTCGAGTTTCTGAGCTATGTCAGAGCGCATATCCCTGATTTCTTGTAGGATCGAGGCAAAGCCCCTCTCCATGGCCGACGGGGGGGAGCCGTATCCTCAGAGTGGGTCATGGATCTTTTGAGGCCCAAGCCGTTGTTGCCCCTGCTGGCTTCTTGAAAGCGGTACCCCTGCAAAGTCTCTCTCCAGCTCATCCGGTATATGTCCCGAGGGCAGGAGGACCGCCTATCGCACCCCCGGCACAGGCCTCGGGCACACCGTGAGATGGGCCCCGCGCCTCGGGGGGAAAGCTTCACCAGGCCGAGGGCGGGCACACGCCCCACCGTCGCCCGGCGGGGGCCTCACACCCTATGTCGAGGTCGCAGCTCTTGTCTCCTTTTCACTTAGAACAGATCCCCACAGTGGTCGGGGGGAGATCCTTCCGGGCGGGCACTCGCCCCACCGTCCCTCAGCGGGGGCCACTCACCCGGGAAGCGGCCTGAGGCAGGAGGGGGGCAAGAGCTCGAGCGCGCCCCCCTCACCTCCGATCTCCGGCACGGATCCAAAGATTCCCCATGGGGGCCCGCTCCCGCCGCGCCGCCCGCGGATCCTCAGCCCCGGCGGGGGAGGAGGGGCCCGTCCTCTGCAGTGGCCGGGCCAGAAGGCGCGGGAAGGCCTCCGACGCGACCCGACGGGGGATTGCTCCGGGACTGCGCTGTCCCGTCTCCACTGCCTGCTCCCGGTGCTGGTCTCCGGCTCCAGTCGGGGCTGGCTTACGTTCCGCCCGCCTCTTGCCGCGTGTAGTCCGGGAATACGCCGGAAGGCTCCGCTGCCCTGCTGGTTCTGCGGCCGGGCGGGCCGCGTATCTTGACTTCCCGCGGGACTTGATCTCGGGCTTCCCGGGGTCTGCAGACGCCGTTCTTTGGCCTCGGGGGTGCCCGGGGGGTTGATCGGCCGGAAAGTGCCGGTGGGCCTCCGGGGGGGGCTCAATACCCTCTGAAAGACCGGATCCGGCGGGAGCGATGCGATCAGGCAGCCATTGCCTGCGCGCCCCCTGGTGGCCTCCCTGGATGACATTTTGAACGTGACACCAGACTGAAGGCTTCACGGGCCCCCGGCCCAGATGGCCTATCCTACGTGGTAATAAAACATGATCCAACCAGTTGGGCCCCAATACTATTTAGAATGTTTACTTCAATATGGCAGAATTGGGGATTCCAAGATGGTCGTCGTTAGAAGGAGGACATGCTAAACTTAACTTGAAAGGAGCAATTTACGCCATCTCTCCCTCCCCCAAGCGTGAGAAAGTAAGCAGGTGTGTGAGCCCCAACCCCTTCCATACATGAAGCAAAGACCCGTGCACATTTAAGGACTTTGGGCAAGATCGAGTGAATCCTGTGAGACCCTGCAACACGGGAGGCGACTGCGTGGCATCATCCCATTAAGAACTGTTAGCAAGGCGGCGGATCACTTATAGTTGAAGCGGTACCCACGGGTGAAAACTGAAGAGAAGGAGAACTGGAGGCATCATGAGAAGAGGCACTCTCCTCCATGTGGCTAGGGGGAGGTGCCAAATGACGGAGTAAAATAACGGAGAAGAAAACACAGTGCTGGGAAAGTATAAGAAGCTATACCCCCTGGTGACTGCAAATGGACTTCATGAATGCATGAAGGTGGCTAGGCACGGCAGCCCAAAAGTGAGGACTTCAGTATCTGGTGCCGGTGACAATCGCATAGTGAAAGTGGGTGGAGCCTCATCCTGCGCACACATAAAGGAACGCCAAGCATTCTTAGAATCCACTGTGACACGGCGAGTGGAACAGGTGAGGAGGAGCAGGGGCCTGGAGAACAAAAGTGAATGTACAGAGGACCATCCCAGGGGTGCGGTAACCTGGGGAACTGAACGCTGGCACAGAGAACTATGCAGCCCTTTCCTATCCTCAAGCATATAATTAAAGATTGAGCCTTTTAATAATTGACAAGAGGGCGGGGACAGCATTAGTGGGAAACAAGGTCCCTAAAGGTGAAAAGGAGACTTTGACTATTGGGAACTCCTGGGGGAATGACATTACTGAGTCATACACACCCCCTTTCAGATTGAGAGTCTAAGGACAGAAGGTCAAAAGTACACACTACTGCATAGATGGATCTGAAGGTTGGAGATAGTGACATGGAAATGTACATGGAAATGATAGCTATTGAGAGCCATAAACTAATGAGCGGTGGATAAAACAAAGGCTTCAGTTATCAGACGGTCGTTCAGTGGGCTCCTAAGTGGGGAAAGACTAAGGAATCATATGTCCAATGCTAAAGGGAGAAGACGTCCTAAAGGCTCCTCAACACCCTCCAAGGCGAACACTCGAGGGGCAGAGGGGACAATTCCAAAGTTCCGGCAATCAGAGGTGAAAGGTTCTCTCAGCGAGACCCGATCCTCAAGACAACTATCACTGGATTACAGTGACTATAGAACGGGGAGAAACAATGGCAAACTCAAAAAAGAAACTAATGTGATGCTTGGCTGATCATCAGCAGCGCCTAAGGGAAACACTCCAGGAGTGTTTTCAAGAAAAGATCACCATGGTAAGAGCAATATAAAAACTGCGGTCCAAGAAATAAAGGGGGATATCGCAAAATTAGGTGAACCTGTAGACACAGCAGAACGCGCTCTACAAGAATTGGTAGACGATTCACAGAAAAACGATGAAACCCTGGAACAGCTCACAGGGATTACACACAATCTGGGAATCCAGTGTGAAGATTTGGAGAATAGGTCAAGGCGATCTAATATTCACATTAAGAATGTTCCAGAGGAAATTACAGATAAAGATCTTAAACACTCAATACAAACTCTGTGTGCGGACTTACTCCTAGAAATTCTGTTGGATGATGTCCTCTTGGATCGCATTCATAGGGTGGGACCTCCCAGGAAAGAACCGGGGGCTCGACCCCAGGACGTATATTCCGCATTTACATCATATGGGCAGAAGGAGGGAGATTTGAGGGCGTCACGGACAGGATTGTATCTAACGATCAGTGGCTCATAAGTACAGCTCTATCAAGATTTTGCACTTTCCACCATGTTCAAAAGAAGGCAGATGAATCCAGTCACCAGCATTCTCAACTGGGAGAAGGTACGGTACAGGTGGACTTTCCCCTTTTGATTGCTATTTTCTTGGTAGGGGAGTCAATTTCGATTCACAACATGTGAAGAAGGGCTGGATGTTGTAGCATCGGAAAGCAGAGCTCGAACTAGGACGGCGGATGCGGGAGGAGGAACCACTCGGCAACAGTGACAATGGGAATGGTCCAAGGAAAAGCGAGACAACAGAATCGCTCAAACTCTGAAAGGCTGGGACAAAGGGAAGGACATGCCACAGTCTGAGGGGTGAAGGCAATGGGGCCCAGATAAATCAGATACATGGAACATTTTGGATGAGACGTTTAGAAATAGGGGAGGGTGAACAGGATTGGCGATGGAAGGTCGAGACGAGAATCAGGGATTAAACGGGGGACTGAATTGAGATCTCTTTGAGAGGGTTAGTTTATCTCTCCACAGTTGGTTGTTCCCGGGTAGATTACTGGCACATGGGCGGGTACTACAGAGGTTGTCACTAGGACACATGTACCAGCATGGTATGGGGAGGTGGACAGGGGAAGAAGAGTTCTACAACTTTTAAGAAGTGGGAGGTGTGCATTCTATTTTAAACTCAAGAAAGAAGAGATCCACTAAAGTCTGGTGGAACTATGTGGGGCATAGAGATTAAGGTGCAATGAAAAGGGAAAAGATTGGTTAGAATATAGTATTAACTATGGGGTTTAAAGTGCGTACATATAATATCCGAGGTGTAAACTCGGCAGTAAGCTGGGATCATTCCTGAGGCACGAGAAACCAGACTTTCTTGCGCTCCAAGAAACACATATCTGTAGAAAGGACAAATTGCACGTTAAATTACAAAGTTACCCACAGATATTCCAGGCTAATATGAATGAGAAGAAAGCGGGGGTCCTGATCGCGTTTAGGAAAAAGGAGTTCATATTGTACTCAACAAGTGACAAACAGGGCAGGTACCTATTTGTAAAATTCGCATTCAAAGTGAAATATTTACTGCAGAGACAATGCATGCACCAAATGTGGGACAGGATTGTTTCCTGAAGACAACATTAGCGGTACTTAAAAAAGTAGTGGAAGGCCATTTAATACTGACAGGGGATTTTAACACAATGTGGGATGTGCGAATAGATTCTAGTCGACTGGGTTTCACGGCTCGAACTACACTATCATAACAAATGAAAGACAAATTTACACAATAAGATTTAGTTGATGTGTGGTAAGCGGAGAGGGAAATGGAAGCCTGATTTACATTTTATTCACATATCCACAAAACTCAATCACGAATAGATTACATTTGGGTTTCGCCTAGAATCGTAGGACGACTCCAGGAAGTTGCTCTGGGATCAATCATAGCTCACAACCATTTGTGTCGAAAAGGTGGGTGAAAACACCCGTTTTAGTTTTTGGCGGATGAAAGCACTTTGAAGGGAATGGCTGTGCAAGAGGCTTGGCGGGTGAGTCAGCTGTTTACAAGGGAGGGTGACACCCGCCAAAAGCATGCAAGTTGAGAGCTATGGATCAATTGCGCTTTCGGATCATGCGCCCCTGGAGATTCATCTGACCATGACACCTGGGAATAGGGGGCTATGGAACTGGGTGTTACCAGATTGGATTTGAGCAGACACAGTCTTTTCGGGGGAGATAGAGGATAGAATTCTGACCTATCTTAGGGACAACGTGATTGTAGTTACCGCCCCTGGGATTTGGTGGGATGCTTTCAAAGCGGTAATTAGGGGGGAGTTGATAGCCCATAAAGCCCTGAAGGAGAAGATGAGCCGGTGATTCGAGGAGGACTTTAGAGACTCAATTACAGATCATAATGCCAAAAATTAGTAATCTCCCTATGAGGGAAACACTGAAAACATAGAGCCATAAGAAGACACTTAAGAGCAAAACAAAGCAGAAAGGACCCTAATTAAAACTAAACAATATTATTATATAGAAGGAAATAGAGCGGTCGGTTATTGGCACAACAATTAAGGCAGAGAACAACTACCCAACCAATCTTAAAAATTAAAGAAGGGGATGGGAAGAAAGCGACGAACACAGAAGGAATTATAGGGTGTTTTGAGAGGTTCTATGGGACGCTATATTGATCTGATAGACTACAGGAGGACTCGCTGAACACATATCTCAAAGTAGTAATTCTTCCGAAACGATCAAATTCTGACTGGGAGGAAATGGAGGAGGACATCACAGAAGAGGAAGTTCATGCAGCTATTAAACAACTTCCACAAAAAAAGGCCCCAGGACCAGACAGCTTCACAGCTGGGTTCTAGAAGAAATATTAATTAATTTTAGCCCCCCACTTAACATGTTTATATAGCTAGTTTGAAAAGGCGGGATGCATTACTGCATCCATGAACAAGTGTGAAATTAGTGTTATGCCCGAAGCAGGGGAAGGATCTGACACGCCACGGGTCATATCGCCCAATAGCGTTAATTAACATGCTCTGATATGCTATGATAGGTTATTTTTAACACGCTTAATACCCAGAGGTTTCTAAGCGTGGACCCGGGATCGAACCTGTGGTGCTCCATGTCATCTTGCATCCAAGATGAGCACGTTGCCCCTGAGCTATCCTCCCGAGACAACATTGATGCTAAAATATTTACCAAGATACTCGCCTCACGAATGGAGGATAAACTCCATATGTTAATTAGACCTTACCAAGCTGGGTTTATAAAACACTGTAAAACCTTTGATAACTTAAGGAGAGTATGTCATCTAATTGAGAAAGTGGAGAAATTGGGACTTCCTGTGGTACCTCTAGCACTAGACGCTGAAAAGGCGTTTGATCGCATAGAATGGCTTTTTCTCTTTCAAACAATGAGAAAAATGGGCTTTGGTAAACAGTTTCTTCATAGGATACAAAACAAACTATCAAACTCCATCCCTCTGCTTATCTATCAATGGGCAATTGTTGGGTTCTAGTTGAATCGCATATAGCGGTACTATCCCCCTTGCTATATGCAATTTACTTAGAAGCCTTCCTGCAGCGTATACGTGAAGCGCCTGGGTTAAAGGGGTCCATTTTGGGGGGTTGGAACACAAAATAATGGCATTCGCCGATGACATCTTATTAGCTATATCAGATCCCGTTGAATCTCTGAAGGCGATCTCCTCGGAACAGGCAATATTCTGGGAGGTCTTGGGTCTGAAGGTTAATCCCCATAAATCCGAAATGCTCAACCTTACACTACCAAAGGATACAACAGAGGAAATGTTGGGCTGTACCCAATTCTCATGGGCAGAAGAGAAAATTAAATATTTAGGTGTCTACATATCTAAATCTGTGGCCACATTGTGTGAGGGAAATTATCCTTTATTGCTCAAAACTATGAGAGAAGGCCTACAAAGGTGGAATCCTCTATATATATATCGTGGCTGTGGGGTATGGCTTTGATAAAAATGGTGACCTTACTGTGCTTTAATTATTATTTCCAGGCATTGCCAATATCGATTCCCAGGAGGTTTTTCAGGACGCTTAACCGCATCTTATCAACCTTTATTTGGCATAATAAAAGACAGCGGGTGGCATTATGAACCTTAATGGCCCCAAGGCATAGGGGGGGTATGGCCTTTCCTGACTTTAGAATTTACTACTGGGCGGCCCAGTTGACAGTACTGAAACAATGGTTCTCAGCTGATGAAAGTAAACTTTGGTTGACCTGGATAGAGCTGTAGCGGGCGGCCCATTAGAAGAGGTGTTATGGTTACTGCGGACTGATCGCTCTATGAGCATGAAGGCTTTGCGAATAACTGCACTTGTAGGCGAAGTGTGGGATGAAGTGTTAAGACAAAAGCACATATCAACTATTCCGGGGCCCTTCACACCTATATGGGATAACACTCAGTTTACTGTAAGGATGGGAAAATGAGCTTTTGGGAAACGGAGGGAAGGATAGCTCGGGGGCAATGAGAGCTCAGGGGCAACAAGCTCACCTTGGAAGCAAGAAGACACAGAGGCACACAGGTTCGATCCCCGGGTCCGCGCTTAGAAACCTCTGGGTATTAAGCGCATTATAAATAACATATCATATCATATATCATAAGCAGGCTGCATACAACCTTAAGATTTGCTGCAAGGTAAAAAAGTCAAAACGTTTGAGCAATGTAAACAATCCTTCACGCTTACGGAAAATGATCAGCTTAGTTACCTCTAGCTTTGACATTGGGTCTCCCAGCAGACAACTCACTATGTTTGAGAAATGTATCACGTAACACACAGGGGATACACATTTAATCTCTGCATTCTACTCTTTACTCTCTCTGAAGGTGGATCCCGGGAAAAGTGGGAATATATGGATAAATGGGAGGGTACATTGGATCGCCAGATAACCGATTAGGAATGGGAGACGCTCTGGCAAAATATTCTGAAGCTAAATGTGGTATACAATTCTCACTATATACCGGTGAGACCTAATGCGATGTTTAAAGGGATCTTGCAGGACTGTTGGCGGAAGTGTGAAGGGCAACGGGACTGGCTCCATATTGGGTGGTCCTGCCCAGTCTTGACACCATTCTGGGGCCAAGTAAACCAGACACTACAGGAGGTGGTGTGGGCAAATATATCAATGGAAGCATGGGACTGTCTTTTGGGTCTTTGGAAAAAAGATGCAGCTCCACAAGATCAGGTTCACAAAAAGACATTTATGGTATTATCTTTGACGGCCCTTTTGGTGATTGCAAGAAACTTGAAAAAAGAAATGGCCCCATCACATCATGAATGGTTTTATAAACTTTGGCATGTTCTGGCAATGGAATGGGTAACGTACAATATAGGAAGGGAAGACAAAAAATTCAGACAGGACTGGGGTATGTTGCTGGACTATTTGAAGGACAATTATCGGATTCAACTGTGCCCACAAAATATTTGGTTTTTAGACATTGCTTAATACCTCTTTACTGTACTGATGAGGGGGTGGGGTAGGATGACGGGGGAATGTTATGGAAAAATGTGAAATGCCAATAATATAATTGTTTTTAAAATATGGCAGGGTGGGGGTGTTCCCGAGAGCTGGCATGAAGCTAAATTTATACCAGTGCAAAAAAATGGATGGACCTGGCAAAATATTGAATGTTGGCCATGACAGAAAATATTTGCAACACTGCTACTAAGAAAAATAAAAGCTTGGATCGCACAAAATGTACTACTGTCGAGTCAACAAACTGGTTATAGAACCGGGATGGGGACACTGGACTATATATCGGTAAAGCACTATTTAATTTCTAGAGTCGAACATAGGATTCATCCGCATTTGATAGGGTGGATGGATCATGGTTATGGTCGAAATTAAGGAATTGGGTAATGTGCCCACGACTTGTTATGGCAGTGCATACCGGGACCACAGTGACAGTCTGTTTGGACACAGAGGAGAGTCAAACTAGCCATAAAGACAAACATAGGCCTCAGACAAGGCTGCGTATTAACACCATACTGTTTAATTTATACCTAGAAGACATGGCTAAAGCCCTTGATGAAATTCGAGCTTCCCCCCGCCCCCTGTTATAGGAAAGGAATAGATAAAATGGCTCGCCTATGTGAACGACACCTTGGTCCAGGACAATATTCCTATAGGTCTGCAGCAATCAATTAAAGCATTGTACTCCTATGCTACAGAAAATAATATGGAGATGAACTTAACAAAAACAAAGGTGATGGTAACTGGATGGTAACTGGAGCATCTCAAAGTAGTAAATCAAAGTTTAATTGGGAATTAAACGGGATAGTACTTGAGGTTGTCCCGTCATTTGTATATCTTGGATTGACCATTTTTGCAAACCCTACTTAAAAACAGTATGAAGAAGAATGTACAAAAAAGGTAATAAGGAAATGGAATATTACCAAACAATGTCTTGCCAGTATGGGTGGCCACTCAAGAGAGGGTTACCTACAGATATACAGGATAGGCATAATACCAAGCTTTTTATATGGGCTTGAGGTGCTCAGTGAAGAACACATACAGTGGTTTAACAGAGTAGAGGGAAAGCTCTGGAGGCTGATTCTGAGACTTCCTAGATTAGTACCTATAGAGGCCTTTAGATGTGAATTAGGTCTCACATCATTAAGGGTTCTCTGGCAGGTCCAACAGTGTAAATTATATATTAAGCTCAAGATGCAGAATCCAATAAGAGGATACGAGGATGGGTTTCATAGAAAGAGATAATAAAATAAAGAACAGTAACCCACTGATGAAAAATATAATTATATCATCAGAAAAACTGCTAGAGTCCCTCTGTTTGGAACCCCCATTTGAGAACACGGAACTCTTAAGCAACTTTTATACTAAACCGAGAACCAAAGCCAGATTTTGGGATGTATCACTGGATTTGGATTCACTGAGTAATAAAAAGCATTACAGAGAGTATGCTAGTCAGGGATTTAGTATAGGAAGTGACTACCTCCTGAAATATAGTAGTTATGACCTCAAGTGTCTCCTAATAATGTTGTGATTTAATGTATTACCTTGTTATGAGTACATTAGAGCTTGGGAAGGTATTCCTGCAGAAGATAGAAATTCGAACTTTGTAAAACCAGTGTGGAAACAACAAGACATACACTGAACGGGCTGCCACAACCTGAATCAATATTACATAAGAGGTTATTCAACACTGGTAGGAGACTTAACATCAATCTCCCAAGATCAATTCTGGGCTGCAATAGCAATGTACTCTGCCAGTGCATTGATCATAACAGGGTGTGGCTACCATATTTGAGTGGCTGAGTTATTATAAAATTACTAATATACCCACACTATTTGCAGAAGTTATTATCAATTAATTGACCTACCTCATGTTGACTACGATTAATTGATGCTAAATGGATGATGCAAGTGTGTTTAATTATTTGGATATAACTGTTTTAGAACATGGATACCTTTGAATGATTGGTATTTTTAGAATTGTTTTGTAACATTTGATAAATGTGCTATATGATGAATAACTAATGTTTAAATAATGAAAATGTATGTATTTATGTAATTTAATTGTGTTGGTGCAAAAGGTTTGTCTGATAACCAAAGCACGCAAATAATGTTTGAAAAAAGAGGAGAGATCACAGCTATCTTCGCTAATTAGTGAGTGAAAATAATGAGGCACAAATTGGAGATTACACAAGATCTTAGTAGTTTGAGCATTTTAGCTGGGCAACCGTCAAAGGGGGAACCAGAGAGATGGCGAGAATCCATAACTTTAAGTAAAATGGATTCAGATATTTTATTTATTTGAATTTATATAGCGCCCAGCGGCCCTAGGACATCATGACGCTGTTACATAAATGTGCTTAGTACAGACTTAAATAGATGGAACAACAATGCAGACAATATAGACAGCAGAAGAAAGATGTGCGTGTTCTTTGGTTACAGAGGAACAGCATAACAGGCCAGTGAGAATGGTGCAGGTTACAGAGAAATGGCATGATTAGCTGAACAATTTGGTTTTCAGCATTTTGCGGAATACAGCATAAGATTTTCAATTTCTGAGTGCAGTGGGGAGGGCATTCCAGTTTTTGGGGGCTAGGTGTTGAAAGCTGGAGCCTCCTGCTTTTGACCTTTTGAAGGAGGGGACATAGATTTGGTTTGAGAGATATGCTCTAGTGGGTATGGATGAGGAGTTGAGGGTGATCCTCTCCGAAAGGTAGGGAGGGGCTTTAAGTGACAGGCACTTGTGTGTAATGGCCATGGTTTTAAAGAGAATGCGTTCTTTAATCAGTAGCCAGCGTGCGTCTTTCCTAGGCTGGGAGATGTGTTCCCTTTTAGGGATACTCAATGCTGCTCTGAGGGCATTATTTTGTGTCACTTGGAGCTTGTTGAGGCTTTTGGCAGAGGTGCCTAGGAAGAGGGCATTACAGTAGCCAAGCTTGCTGCCGACTCTGGCAATTGATAGGTGGTTTTTGGTTGACAGGAATGGCTTAACCGCGTTGATGATCTTTGTGGTGAGGGCAGCGGAGGAGGCTATGGCACTGACCTGGCGTGTCATAGATATGGTGGAAAAATTGCAAAATGTTGGTTGTTACGCATGGCCTCATGTAGAGCAGAGGTAGATGATGCTGGTAGCGAGAGAGAACAACAAAAAGGTTGAATTTTATCTTAAAAAAAGGTGAGAAAGATCCTCACAGAGCTTTTGAGATGAAGTGGTGTGTGATTCAAAAGAACATTGGTGTGCAATTCCCTAACAACTTTAAACAATTCTTTACTTCTTGTCGAGCCAGTTAGACTACGATTGGAATAGTAAGACTGTTTAGTCAGTTTGATGAGGCGTATATAATTTTGAAGTTGTTGCGAGTAAGGCAGCCTGATATTTTTTGTCTTGTGCATTTCTCCATGCCCTCGCTAACTGGCAACCTGTTTCTGGCCTCTCTCACTTCGTCGTTGTACCAAGGTTTAGCGGATTGCAAAATGTTTCCAGACACCCTCTGTTAAGCGGCTGCAAGCAAATGTATCTTTTGATGTAAGGAATCAGTGAAAAGGTTTGATAGGTACCAAGTTACTTACCTGTAACTCCTGTTCTCCAGTATGGGTCTGGCACGGATTCACGTGCTTATGAATATTCCCCATTGTCAGGCTGGGAATAATCTGTAAAAAAGAAAGCAGTTTTGCTTTAGCCTGAAAACTGCTTGTCTCCTCTATAACCAATCACTGTGCTTTGGGTCATACTGCCCCCATCCAATGACAGTCATCTCCCTGAGCTCCACCCCTGGTGGCAGTCTCAGGATTTGGTAGAGCACGTAAAGTGGCAGTATGAACCAAAAAGAGCCACAGAGGGGAAGGAAGGAGGGCTTGCATGTGAATCCAGGCCAGACCCATGCTTGAGAACAGTTACAGGTATGTAACTTGTTCCTTTTCCAGCATGGATTCTCATGCTCATGAATACGATTACAGATCAGTACATTTACACAAACGTGAGAGGGGGCAAGGCTCAATAAAAGCATTACACGTACCCCTGGAATAGACTCCCCTCAAGTAGACAGGTTGTGTAGCACCGATTGGCCGACCCAGGACTCCTCTCTGGAATCCCTGTTGACGCAGTAGAATCTCGTGAAGGTGTGGGTGGGGGTGGGCCTCCCGGGTGCAGCCCTGCAGATGGAACATAGAGAAACACTGTTGTTTCTGCTATGGCTCTGGTGGAATGGACCAGCCTGGCAGTGGTCCGTTGGCCAGACGATGACAGTGCATGATTCAGGCAGAGAGCCACCTGGATATGGAAGACTTAGACAGGGCCTCCCCGTGATTCACAAGTCCAAAATTCACAAAGAGTTGAGGTGTCTTCTGACGTTCCTTCGTGTGTGCCACATAAAACTTCAAGCCATGAGCAACGTCCAGCGAATGCAACGAGCCAAAGACTCATTGAGATGGAATTCAGAAGGAACCTTCGGCATACAGGTGGGTTGGGGCCGCAGCACCACCCTTGTAGTGTGGAAGGACAACTAAGGCTTCTTGCAAGAGAGCATGGACAGAGGTGAGGGCCACTAGGAAAGCCATCTTCCACGAGAGAAATTTCAGAGGAGCCTGATGCATCGGTTCAAATGGGTCTCCCATGAGCTTAGTCAAAGTCATGTTGAACTACCAAGCTGGAGCAGGAGCCTTCACTGGTGGAAAAGACCTGACGAGCCTCTGCGACCACAGGGTGGGCCTACCCAGGCGCACTGGTGTACCGGGATCTGGCAGCTAGATGCACCTTGATGGAGGCATGAGCTAGGCAAGCCTTGTCACTGAAAGAATGTATGGAACAAGCTGCAGAGCTGTGATTTGCAGCAGTGTAATCGTCGTGCACCACACTGTGAATTGTTTCCATTTGTGGCCGTAGCACAACGTAGACGAAGCTCTGGCCTTGTCCAGGATCTTCTTACGCTCCAGCAGCAGGGACTAATGCCTAAACTCTAGGGCTGCAGGAGCCAGGCCGTGAGGCTCAGCGACGCTGGGTTGTGGTCTAGTATTGTTAAATTTTCTCTGGAGAGAAGTTTGTGACATGGAGACAGACGGATGTACAGAGCCACTGACAGACAGAGCAAGTGTGGGTACCAGATCTGTCAAGGCCACGCTGGAGCAATGAGGATCACCCTGCAATGACAATGTCTGAGTGTGTTGATCACATGTGGCAGGAGCGGTATTGGGGGGATGGTGTACAGGAAGAGCCCATCCCATGGGAATGAGAAGACCTCCCTTAGGCTCCTCCGCTAAAGAAACCTGCTGGCGAACCTCTGGCACTTGGAGTGGCCTCCATCACGAAGAGGTCGATCTGGCGTTGACCCCACTTGTGGACGAGAAGGGATACTTGAGCCTGATGAAGTACCCACTCATGGCAGGACTGCAGCTCCCTGCTGAGAGAATCTGCAGTGGTGTTCTTGATGCCCGCCAGGTGAAAGGGAATGAGGAACATGTCCTGAAGAATGTCCCAGTGCCACAGGGTCTGGGCTTCCAGGGAGAGTGTGGGGGGTAGCACATCCTACCCCTCTTTCGGATGTAGAACATGGTGGTGGTGTTGTTTGTGAAGGTCTGCACCACCTTCCCCTGCAGCTGAGGTTGGAATGATTTGAGGACCCAGAAGACTGCGGTGAAATCCAGGATATTGATGTGCAGGTCTTTTTCCTCTGGGAGCCAGAGGCCTCTGGTGTGTGACTGACCAGTGTGGGGCCTCAACCCTTCGAAGGAGGCATCCGTGGTGACCGTGGCCTGGTACGGTGGGGTTTGAAAGGAGGCTCCTTGCGTGAGATGTGAGCATACTCCCAACCATCAAAGAGCTTGACGAAACTCTTGGGCAGGGGCGATTGTGTCTGTCCAGGTGCCCGTGACCTGCAGCCACCTTGCATCTAGAAACTCTTGAAGAGGCCTCATTTAGAGCCTACAAAGGGGACAAGCTGGATGCAATAGGACATCATGCCCAAAAGCGACTTGATGGCTTGTACTGTTGCAGATTGTACTGATAGCAGGTGCTGCACCTTCCCCAGGAAGGCCGTCACCCTCTCCTCCGAGGGGGTAGACAGGCATGCAACCGTGTTGAGATGGGCACCCAGGAACAAAGCGTTCTGTGATGAATCATCGCAGGACTTGGATAATTTATGGAGAATCCGAGCTCTGTCAGAAGACATATGGTCTCTGCTGTGTGCTGGTTCGCCAGTGCGTGAGAGCAGGAGCGGATGAGCCAGGCATCCAGATAAGGGTTTAAGTGGATGCCCCTGAGGCGTAGTTGCGCTAACACCGGGGCTAAGCAGTTTGTAAACACCCTTGGCAGCGATTTCAGGCCGAAGGGCATGGCCTTGAACTTATAGACTTATAGTGATGACCCAAGACCACAAACTGCAGGAACTGCCGATGTCTTGGGTGAATGGGGACATGTAAGTAAGCGTCCTCCAGGTCCAAAGTCACCAGGAAATCCACTTTCTCCAGCTGGTCAGGCACGTGCTGCAACGTAACCATCCTGAACTTCTGAAACTTCAAGCACTTATTAAGGTGTCTTAAATCTAGGATCAGCCACCACTCTTCTGACTTTTTCCGTACGAGAAAGTCTCTGGAGTACACTCGAGGGGCCCCTGAGTCACAGAGGGGCCGGCTTTATCGCCCCTTTTCTTAACATGGCTTAAGTGTACATCCTTCAGAATTTTGTGGCCTTCACACAACCCTGGCACCAGAGGGCCACGTCATTACCCATCTGGTGGATCCGGAGTCCACTATGTCTAGCGCCACCGTGATGGCATGGTCAGAGGCCACCTCGCCCTCCTGGAACAGGGCCAGGGCTTCGGCCTTCTTGTCGTCCGGCGAGATGTCCAATATTGGCCCAAGCTTATACCAGAGCTACCTATCATAGCGAGAAAGGATGGTGAGTGCATTGGCGTCTTTGACGGTGGAAGCCGCGGTGTAAATGATGCGTTTGCCCACCGCATCCAACTTCTTCCCCTCCTGATCCAGGGGAACCATGGAAGACGGAGATGGGTTGGAGGTTCATTTCCTGACCGCGGATGAGTACGAAAAAGCTGGGACCTCAGGCACCTGGGGGCCGAGTCCGGGACACTATACTTCTTCTCCAGCCAGTCTCTCTTGGAGGGTAGGGTACTTGGTGTCTTTATCAGGACCAAATTTTCCTCTCAGACATTGTCCAACAACAGATCCAACATGACGGTCTTCCTCAAGGACTCACATTGCTGAACGAGGAACCACTCTTTCTTCTTCTCCTCTGGCACCAGGCTGAACAGTTTGGACGCTCTCAAAATCGTGCCATGGAATAGGTCAATCTCGTCCAGCGTCGAATCCTTGACAGGCTTGCCGGTGTCCAGGGGTTCTCCATCAGCAGGGACTTAATGCTCATAATTGCCTGTATAGGTAGCCATTGTATCTGTCTAAGTACCAGTGTCAGTGTCAGTACTTGGTAGCCTCTCTTCCACTGGTGTGAAGGCTATATGGGGCGGTGTCGGCTGACGCTTTGGTCAGGAAGGGGCCTTTGGCCTGGTAGGGCTAGGCAGATGCTTCGGCCTGGGCAGACTCCTGGTCGGCGCCCTAGGAGGGCTGTGTGCCATGCCTTGCACTGGGACAGCAGGCAGTCTTTGTTGGATTTCCAACACCAAGGTGTTAAGGGTGCTGAGGCTATCCAGCGACATGTCTCTGGGTGCTGGCTGAGGAGAAAATAGAGCAAACGGCAAAGGGTCAGGACTGAAAGGCTGATCCAGCTCCTGGTGTGGAGATCCCTCCTGTGATATGGGCTCCTGGCGCCCTTCATGGCCGGAGTAGTAGCCCTCGGGCAGATGCTCGTCCTCAGAGCTACTATAGATCTGAGGAGACCTCCTTGGGGACCCCACAAGCACCCTCACAGGTCTCGGAAGGAAGTCTTTCAGAGGCAGCAAGTCCCTCAGCCTACCCGAATCCTTTGGGAATGAGGCAACGATGGGCACCTGCAAAGTTGGCGGCATTACTGCTGAAGTCTTAACCGGAGCAGGTGCAGGTGGAGGCTTCGGAGACAAAGCCACTCTTGTTGTAGTAGTCGTCATCAAAGTAATGGTGGTCTTCATCAAAGGGGTTGTCAACAAGTTAGTGGTCCTGGTAGACGATGGCCTTGTCGAATGGGCCTTTGCTGCAGTTCATGCGTCTTTAAACCTGAAGGAAACAAGGCTCTATACAGCCATTTGTTGCTCCTGACACGTGACCAAGCATGATGGGGATTGTGGTTCACGTTGGTTTCGAAAGACAGCCGCAACAGCCCATTTCCAAGGCAATCTCCATTGCCTAAGGAATGGGGCTGCAAAGCGCTGCGGTCCACATCGGAAGGGATATCGAGCTCCTTTGTTCTTTAGACAGGTAGTCGCATGTGTGCCTGCCTGCACCTTGCGAAGCATAGCCAACCGCTGACTCATAGCACTAAAGATGGGAGCAAGCCACAACCATCAAATAATAATACGAACGCAATCCTAGCCGTGTCTGTCAAAATAAAAGGGTCTATACTAATAAACCAATTGCCAATCCTTACTTCTAAATACAAATAGTGTGGGAAACAATGTGATGCAAAAGGAAAGTTTTAAAGAAATGATATGTCAGGATATTCAAGCCGTTAGCTTCTCTTGCCCACGTTTTCAGCACGGGGCAAGGCAGCAGATTGAAGCTTAGCACACTCTCTGGCTCCTCTAGCCCCAGGATGCAGTTCCAAACTTCCACATCAGAGACTTCTGTGTCAAAGTCTCTTTGCCATTCAAAGTCTCTTATTTAAGAGAGCCTGATGCAACATTCCAAAACATTAAAGTTCCTTTCTTCTCAGGATTTTTACTTATACAATTTCTCTGATGTTTTACTGTTCAACCAAGGTCCCCCTCCGTCGGGCTCAGACCCACTTTAACACAAAACCTTCAATTGGTCTCACTCTGTCGGGTTCGGACCAAATTCATGTACTTTTGCAAACTTTCTCTACTTTATCAAAATTGAAGATTTTCGACTGTGTGCAGGATTTTGCTTGACCCATCACAGGACCACTTCGATTCACATGTATTTGTTCTCCTTCGATAGATCTCCCTCTGCCCGGTTCGGACCAAATGTATTTACTTTTGTCACTTCTCAGCTGGATACCTTACGGAGACCTTCAATTGAGCACCTGCACAGTGCCAGACCACTCTGTCAAAGGTATTGTAGCTTGCTTTAAAGTTCAATCACTCATCAGCAGTACAACTTCACTTGCACCTCTTATCACACGCGTTTTAACAATGTTTGTTCCAGCTGCTTGCAACCTTGGCTTCAACACAGACCGTCCTTGTATCGGTCTCCCGAACTCACCGGCTGTGTTGATCTCACTGACGCTACTATGTTCTAGGAGCCAGGGTGGCTAGTGATTCACCCCACCTTGATTATTGACACGGGAAGGCGCCGGGTATCTCTAACACACAATGCAGGATTCTTCAGCCTGGTTTCCTGGTCTTATGCTTTCTATTCTCTAGGTCTATGGAAAGTAACGGTTCCTTTTCGAAAAAGGTCAAGGCAATTTCCCTCCTTGCCATCCCCTTCGGTTTTGCCGGTTTTCCTCGGTCGGCCAGCTGCCGTCTCGAAACTGCCATTTCCTCATGTGCTTTTCCTGGCTCAGAGTGTGCTCCTGTGCTACGCCTTTTATCTGTGTGGGAAAGTGTAATGGAAGTCTGGTGTGTGTGATGGTCAGTAATTGCTTAACCTTATCTGACCATTGTATTGGGACACGTCAGATATTCTTCTCGGATGTTAGTCTGTTTTCTCTCATAGCGGGCTGTCCATGAGAAAGTGTTTGTGTTGTAAAAGGGGGGAGGAACGGTATAGTTCCTAAATATCCTACCTGGTAGGATGGGGTAAAGGTGTTACAAGGAAAGGGATACTGCGTCTCACCATCTGGTGTCCCACTCCCCAAAGACACCCTCACCCAGGCGATCTTCCCGCACTGGTCCACCCGCAGGAACTAGATACAAAAGCGATGGCTGTGTCCTGGCCACCTGGATGACAGATACCCTGGGATTAGTGGGTGACCTTCTGGTTTCTCAAAGCAGCCTGCAGAGAACACCTGATATAAACCAGCTTGCAATCTGTGCTTGCACAAGGTCAGCCTGCAGCTTATGCCACAAGTCTGTACTTATTCAGGGTTGTCAAGAATTCGTACCGCCGGGAAGTTGAGCCTGTAGAAAACCCTATCTTGGGCTGTTATGGGGTCAGGCAGCTCACTGGAGGACACAGTCTGATTCCATGAAGGTGGTTATCCATTACCTAACATTGTCTGTGGAGAAGTCTGCTGCACAATCAAACTCATATAGGGAAACTGCAGTTAAAGCAAAGTGCCGCCCGCTCCAAGCTCATGCACAGCTTTCACTCATTTTATTTATCACCATGCCTGCTGTAATATATAAGGAGAGCTGGTCAGACTATCACGGTTTGAGTAAGGAGAAAGATTGTAAACATTGAGAGCGCTGAGCAGAGTAAGAGGCAAAGGCAGCGGTGTGGCTGTGGTGCATAGATCAGGAAGGTGTTTTGGCAGACTTGTGGATCAGTAGAGATAAAGGGAGTTGAAATATAGTCCCTTACTTGCAATTCAGACAGAGTGTCC
This sequence comes from Ambystoma mexicanum, assembly GCF_040938575.1. Taxonomy (NCBI): domain Eukaryota; kingdom Metazoa; phylum Chordata; class Amphibia; order Caudata; family Ambystomatidae; genus Ambystoma; species Ambystoma mexicanum. The sequence goes on from NC_090931.1 coordinate 779,874,491, forward strand.
CCCAAAACCAAGATGAAGGAACTGGAATCTTGGAAGGCTAACTCATGCTGTTGAAACATTCCAAACTAAGTTTAATCACTGATTGAGCCAGTAAAACATGTCATTTGAAGTTCCTGTTTTTTAAAGACAATTCTGAAGACAAAGGATGGAAGTTTAACGAGTAGGAGAGAATTGGAAGACATAATAAGAATCTACAACCAACTCATCAATTAATGAATGTGCAGCAAGTAGAAATAATATTAAGAAATTGTTTGTACATAAGCAATACCATTTTTAAATAGGATTCAGAAGCAGCATTTAAATAATGAATCTCTTAGTTGCTAACAGTCACAGCGATATATAATAGGGTATTTCTTAAGTTACATTAAGTTTGTGTTCATCAGAACAGTTTGCTAGGTTTGTGACGTTAACGGCATTCTAGATAAGCATAAGACTGACCACAGAAACTATTGACAAATTATTTAATAAGATTTAGTAACTTAAAAATAATTCAAGTGGGAACGCATTACTTCCATGACCCAGTTCATTAATGGCACGGATTGCCTGACCCTAGAAACGGCGCGGCAGAGACACGTCATGGCATGGTATAACGGTATCAAGAGCGAGATCTCATGAGGAGTGCGGCTCGGAGATATGAACCAAGTGGTGGTGAAGGTACCAAAGACTGAGTGCCAGTAAGGTGTGCGGAAGACTGTCGGTCTTACTAGCAAGTCGGAAGGATCACGTCTTGTGAAGTGTGAGAAGAGAGAGTCAGAGCCAAAAGCAGCAAAAACTGAAGGGTCAGTCCAATTCAGCGAGTTGGTAGATGACAAGTAAGGTGTGTTTCCCAGTATTTAGTCAGTAAAAACAGCATTTAACTAGGATAATGAGACTATCTAGTAGGAACAAAAGAAAATAGTCATGTACAGAGTGTGTGATAAAATTAAATTGAGATCAATTTGAAGAATCGAACAAACCGTAAAAATAAATTTCCTTTTGAGCAATTCGTTGAATTATTTCACCTAAATAAAGACATATCCTCTTGGCATATGCAGAGGAAGCACAGTTAGAATTAGTACTTTGGTGTGTGGGTAGACTCAGACTAGAGAATCAGGAAGGTGAAGGAGAACAGACTGTGCCATTGCTAGGTTTTTGTAATACATACATACTTTTGGAGAGCATGTAATACTTACCACGGGCACTGAATCATAAAGTATCTTGGGAACTGATTCTCCAAGTTTTTTGGTTTTTCTGTCCCAGCGTGCACCATCCAGATACAATCCTCTTACATATACACCTAGGTTAAGAAAATGATACACATATGCTTAGCAACAGACATAGGTAACATTTCATTTTTGCTTAGGTCATGCATCATCTTGCAAATAAAAGAAATCGTTTGAGGGATTTGATTAAAACCAAAGAGTAACCAATACCTGCCATGTACTGTTAGCTTCATAAGTTCTGTTAGATATGCAGACCATTTACAAAAACAAAGAAACTACCAGGATGTTTTAGATTCAAGAGTTCCTGGCATGTTTTCAACATGCTTCATTCACCTGAGCAATACAGATGCCAACAAATGCCCCACCCCACATGGTTACTAATGGCTACCTTTTATGTTTCTGTCCTATACTTTATAGTTTGTAATTCACCTAAATTGACCAAAAAGGGCAATTGAAAGATGGTAGTGCATTATGTTAAATAACACACAGGTCAATTACTCAGATATAAGCAGTTGCTTTACTGAATCAAGAGCGGTCAGACCATTGCTAACTAGAACAAACAAGCATCAGAAAAGCCAATGGACTATAGATGTGAGATGTGGAGTGCAGCCTTAAATTTCCCAATAAAGCCTCCAGCTGCCTGTTTTAGTTCCAATATGTATGGTATAGGCTTTCAGCGGGTACCAATATGCCAAATGCTGACTCTCCATAGATATGCAAAGCGCTATTGCTTGGGCTCAGATGCTATGGCGGAAGCTCTGTTTGGGAGATCGGTGCTTGGGTACGTGGAACTATTTTTAATACTTGGTGTCAGCCTCCCTGCAAGTCTCCAGAATCGGTACCCTTCTCAGAAATGCAAGTATAGCTGCACGACTCATGGAGGAATGCGTCACAATCCTTTTTCACACCAGTCTTTGCGCAAAATGATTTTTTCAAGTGGATAAATGGTCGTATTTTCTTTGCTGCATGGATCCAACCAATCTTTAGGAAAAGTGATTTGTTGAGATTCTTGAAATTTTCCCCCCTGCATGACCTTCTCAGTATCATAGTTGTTTCCCACTATCGCAAGTAGCTTACATTTTGGAACGGTGCAAGATTTTAAATAGAAAACTCCCCGAGCATGCAAGGCCATGCCCCTCAAAGAGGTTCAACTTAGCTCAAGCCTCAGATATTGCATAGAGCAGGACGGCCCCAGACCTAGCACTGCTCGCCAATACTGGCCCTCTAGAATGTTGAGCCAGTTTAGGTCCTGCATAGCCAGCGCTTCTAGGCCATAGAGTATAGCTGGGACAAAGCACTGTTGGTATAACTTTACAGTGCCCGCCAAGCTATATCCCGCATGCCCTCTTGAGAATTTGTAGGCCTGCAGTGTCATTAATTTGGCTCGTCTTTTTTTATGGGCGATTATCCTGTTATAATTTGGGGATAGATCAAACTCTAAGCCCAAATAAGGATAAGAGTCGGCAAACTATCAGGCCCAGTCTAGATTCAATTCCCAGCTGGGTAGGACCCTTACTGCTAATCAGCATTATTTTTGGCTTCCTTAAATTAATAGCAAGACCCAGCTCAGAAGAGTACAGTGTGAGTTCCTCCAGCATACTCTTGATGCCCAATAATGTTCTATACAACAGAATCAGGTCATCTGCATACAGCATACCTACTATTGGGGTAGTCCCCAACTTGGGAGGACAGTTTGACTTTAATCCCATACGTTGGAGTAAGTCAGAGATTTAAAGGTTATATAGCGTGGGTGCCGTCACACATCCCTGCTTTACTCCCATGTTAATGCTAATGGGATTGGTCACTGCACCTTCGTTATTAAGTCTTACCCTGGCACTGTTCTCACTGTGCAATGCTTTTAAAATTTGAATTAACCAGATGGGACAGTTAAGACTAGTCAGCTTAGACAAAAGTTTCTCCCTAATTACCTGGTCAAACGTGCTAGTGAAATCTACAAATACCATATATAAAGTGGCTTCTTTGTTGCTCATTGTGGTATTTATCAGTGAGTCCAGCACTCTGATGTTGTGAGTAGTGCTGGATCCAGGGCTGAATCCCGTCTGGGCAAGATGTAAAACTTGCTCTGCAACTACCCAGGTCTCAGGCTCTCTGAGAACCAGTGTTGCAAAAACCTTGCCCGTAACATCCAGCATGGACAAGAGACAGTAGTTAGTTAACTCCCTACGGTCTCCTTTCTTATGGACCGGGATTAGCACCGATCTTTGCCATGTCGGAGGTACGGAGCAAGATCGGCAAACCCGTGTGAAGAGTCATGAGAACCTGCGCTCAGTTTTCTGGATCTTTTTTTCAGGATAGAGTTTGCCAAACCATTCGGACCAGGAGCATTAGACCTCTTAGAATTTATAATGGCTTGTTTTATACTTTTAAAGTACATAGGAAGAGGCCAAGGTTCTGCATATTCATTATTACAATGAGAAAGGGCCTTGGAATTGTAAAACTTATTCTTGACGTGTTGCGTCCACTGATCAGACGAGATAGAATTTATTATTTTCTGAGACAGGTCACATCCTGTCCAGTAAGAGTTTGCCAGATTTTACGTGTGTCTCTACTGCTAAGGATCTGGATTACTTTTTCCCATTGCCCTCTTTGTTGTTATTTTCGATAATGATAGAGCCAGGTGTGGTACTGTCGTTTGAAAAGCTTTATACGAGTAGTTGTCCGATAAGAGTTACACAAGGGGTTGCCTTCCCCTCTGCAAGCCTTGAGTTCAAGTCTCAGTTGACGTTTATGGTCCCGGATGTTTATGTCAAATACCGGTCTGCCCTTGCTCCCCCATTTAATCGTTGGAGCCATTTTCCTTCTGGCAAGCGTCAGAGACAGTCTCCCAACGCACTCTTCAATGGCCCCAGGGTTTTTGCCCCACAGCAGCTGCTTTATGCTACAGCTCTTAGGGAAAGCAAGTAGGTTCGCCCTCTCAATGTTCTTTTCAGACCAGCGGATCCTGTTCCCCGCCTGATTGACAGCCACATCACTGCAGGGGCACAATTCCCCTTGACCAGCGGGACCGGTCATAACTAGTACGACCAAAGCATGGTCGCTATAGGTATTCGGTACCATTTGTAAACGCAGGATGCATTCCAATAGGGAATCAGAGGTAGTCATGTATTCGAAAATGGCCGTCTTAGTACCAGAGACCCAAGTCATCTGTCCTGGGTGATCACCCTCTGTGCACCCATTTAAAACCGCACAAGATCACTCCTTAAGCAGATCTAACCACAATTCCCCTTTCTGATTGATTTTTTTTATGTGAAATATTGCAATAATGTAGCTATGTAATTGCTCATGGCTATCTTGGGGTCCAGTGTGTAACCTCTTCTCTACCCTGAATGGAGTCGGAGTGGGAGTGAGAAATCAGGAGGTTGAGTTGATTGGCTCATATGGAATTCGCTTTTGACTTTAGGTTAAAAAAAAGACTGCTTCACTGAGATCATCCCCATGATCCTATATGTATGGTGCTGGAAGATGCCGGAGAATGAACCCATTTTGTAATTGAATCGTAATAGGAATCACAAAATATGAACCCAGCTCAGGTGTGAGGATGGACAATGTGGGCAGGTACAACCTCACTGTACACGCTTTTCAGGCCGTCCTTCACCAGGGAAAGTGCAAAATCCAGCACTTTGTCCACTAAAGCCCAAAAATGGTTGATCCGCTGCCAATTACACAACCTGCAGGAACGCAGTCATTTTTAGGAGTACAGCTTCCTCATACTTTGTTGTATTGCCCCACCCGAGGTCCAGAACCTCACCAGGAAGATCATGACACTCTAACCACAGGCATTCAGAAGCCAGGCAGGGAGCAGAGTGTTGCCCGCGTATGGATGGTTAACCCTACTCACCACAGCAAGCCCAGATTCCTCCAGCCTTCTCTGTGTTTCAGATTCATAACACCATGCACTACAATCTTTGTTGCCCCCTTTGGGCCATCAAGATTATCAATTGAATTTATTTTAATTGTTTTTTGATAGCACGCTTAATACCGAAGAGGTTTCTAACCGCGGACCCAGGATTCTAACCTGTGTTGCTCTGCGCCATCTTGCTTCCAAGACAAGTGCCTTGCCCCTGAGCTATCCTCCCTCCCGAATTGGGGGCACTTTGATAGGCATAGGTCACAAATAAATCCACCTATGGATGCCCCCTGTATCAAACGTGTCACAGTGCATCGCAGATGTCTTGTCCATCAAGAAAACCACTATCCCCTTGCCACTGCAACTGAAAAGGTTGCAAGTTGATGTCAGTCCTCCATTTTATCCTTCAGCCTGTCCCCCACCCCTCAAATATGTTCGTTCTTGTGAGGACAAATTAGATGCTGCCAGCTGAGTAGACCTCTTCTTTTGACCCCTTCCTCTTGCAGGCCTTCTGTAGGACTGTCCTAAAACAGGGATGCTCTTGGAAAAACACTCCTTTTGTAGGGTTGCTACCACAGACCTATACTGTTGGGTCAAGGAATAGTTTCAGGGTGGCTGACAACCCCAAGGATCTGATGTGTCTTTGTTCCTTAAACTTCTCAAGGGTGTAATCAACCTTATCCATAAAAAGCTAGTCATTCTCTTTCTTGGTCTCAACGTTGAGGAGGGTTTACAGTACATATATCTGCTCCATCAGTCTTTCAGGCTTGGGGGTTTCCTGCACACACTGCTCTTTTCTACACCCGTCTCCCAGACTTAAAAGACTTTCCACACCCTCTTTTCTCTACAACCAGCCTCTCATACGCGATGGTGTTTGTACTGCAATTCCACGAGACAGGAATAAATTGCTGAGGAGTATTAAGTAGAGTCAAGGAACCTGGACAAGTCTGATTTTTCTCAAAACCCTGTAATGAGACGCCCCTGCCTGACTCTGGAGACCGCCAGGAATGTGACTCAGGGGGCCAGTTGACCTCCTGAGCCAGTGTATGTTGGGGCTTGGGATGGTATGGAGAGGATTCCCTGGTCACCTTCTTCGGATCCCGAACACTTGGCAGGGGACAGTCACATTGCTGCACCACAGACCAGCCACAGAGGCCCATTCCTGCCCCACATCATTGCTTCATCACGACAGACCAGCGGTAAAGACCTAAGCCCTGAGAGAAACTCTAATAATAGTCTGCAGCCTAGTGGAAAAGGTGCCCCTCCTTTAGAGAGCAACTCTAAGCCTCACCCAAGCCAGATCCAAATCTCCAATACTGATGAGAAATCCTTCATCTTTCAGGGAACGCTTTTCTCTGTGACCAGCAAAGGTATTGCACACATTGCTACTGATACAAGCTCACATGGCACATCAAAGGAAATAAGTTCAGAAATTCACAGAGTCTGCAATAAACACCATTGTTTCACTGATACAATGGGCCTCATTACGAGAATCCCTGAAAAAACGGAGTCATTACTGGCATGGAGGAAGTAGCGGGTCCGCGCTCCTTTGATGCCGCTGATAGCGGCTGATTACGAGTGCGCAAGCACGCGCAAACCCCCCTGCCGGTAATCACGCAAGGTGTCCGCGGTAGGTACCACCCCACACACAGTCAAAGACTGCAAAAAAAGATGGGACGACCTCCGTCTCAGGGTCTGGAACATCCTGGCCAGCAATCGTAGGGAGGCCATGGCCACAGGCGGGTGTGCGAACTCACCGGTGAAACTCATGCGCTGGGAGGAAACCTGCAGCACAACCATCCAGATGGAGTCGATAGAGGGCTTCGGGGAAATGGAGACGGGTGCTGCGACATCTGGAGATGGAGGTGAGTGACCCTGCAAACCCAAGTAGGCAAAACCATGACGTAGCACAACTGATGTGAAAGTGAGCCGAGCCAAGGCAATGCATGGCCCATCGTACACACATTCACAGATCCATGTCCAGATGGAGGCCCAAACCCTGCCACACTGAAATGCATGCTGTGTGCCAATCCCATTACCAACAGACACCCAACACAGATGGACCATTTGCATGTAACACATCACACAAACCCCAGTCCAATGGCATACCGCCTTGTACGAATCAGTGCAGAATGGAGATGCCACGGCTAATGCCAATATACCCCCCCCTTGAAACTACCCTGTGTGATACACCTATAAGATTGCAATGCATGAGAAATGAAATACTGTACATCACCATCTCATGCTTCTTGCATGTAACACCATCACTGATGCCCTGCATCTCTTCCTCCCCCACAGGCACTGATGGAGAAGGTGGGAGTCAGGACCCAGCCACAAGCCATCTACGTCCAGGGCCAGACTGCCGGGCACTGGCCAATCCACCTCTGGGGCAGCACCGCAGCCCACAGTCCAACCCAGGGCAAGTGCACAGGCCATGCAGGCACATGAGGACACCACAGCAGCGGACAAGACTGCTACCACAGAGCTGCCAATAACAGCTGAAGGGGAGGCTGATGGCACCCAGTCCGCTGCCACAAGCTCAGTGGGTGAGGCAGCAGCCATAGCCCCACTCAGTGACGTGGATGTAGGAGCGGAGAAGTACGTGGACCTAGATGGAACAATCCATGTGGAATGTCCACACACCCCAAGCCCCCCCGTCCACCCCTCAACATGCTACTCAGGGCACACTCTCCAGCCCCATGCTGGATTCTGCAGTTCTACTGCACAGTCCCGACCTCAGTACCACCCCTGAGGCCAGCCCTGCAATGGCACACCCAGCCGCAGCACCCTCAACCTCTGCTGCTCCCACTGACATGGAGGCACGGCTGTCAAGGGTGGAGGAAAGGCAGGACTCCATGATTGACCTTGTGTGCCAATATGTGGCTGACGGCGAGGAGACACGGCGAGAGATCCGTCAGGCCATTGCTGGGAACACTGCCGCCATTAATGCCTGTGCAGTCATGATCTGTGACAGTTTGGGGGCCGTCACGCAGGTCCTGACCAGCATGCTACAACACATGCAGCGCCAACAACCTGCACCGGCGGTGCCAATCCCAACTGCATCCACCCCATCCTCCACACCTGCATCCTCCACACCCTCCAGCCCTGTGCGGATGACAAGGCGGAGTGCAAGGCAGACCGAAATGCTGCCCCCAGACACACAAAAAAGCCTGTAAATAGTGTGGGATGACAATGGGTGAGGGTGGAGGTGGTTTTGGTGGTGTATAGGGGGTTAAGGGGGTGTTCATTGGGGTGTTCATTGGGGAGTATGGGGTGTTCATTGGGGTGTATGTGGTGTTCATTGGGGGTATGGAGTGTTCATTGGGGGTATGGGGTGTTTGGGGGGCATGTGTGTGGTGGAGGGGGGAAGCACTTTTCTGTAATTTCCATTAATATACCGGTTGTGTGCAAAATCATTTAATGCCTGGACATTGTTCATTTCATGTGTGTTCATTCTATTCATGACAGTGCACAGTGCCCAACTCCCCAAGCACCCTGTGTCCATGTCCACACGGACCCAGTGCTCAGTGTAGCACTGGCACATAACCATCAACGTCCCTGTGGTTCAGTAGTATTCGTCAATCAGTGATTGGCGTACAGCACGGCCATCTTGTGCAACACGTACTGGCAGGGGTGCTACTTCTCCTCCATCATCATTCTCATTATCCTCACCGGGTGCATGCATCTCAATGTCAGGTGGCAGTGGTACATTTCTCCGGATGCACATGTTGTGCAGCATGACACAGGCCATGGTGATCATTGCCACCTTCTTGGGCCCATAAAGGAGTGCTCCGCCAGACCTGCTTAGGCAGTGGAACCGCGCCTTCAACAGGCCAAAGGTCTGCTCAATCACGACACGGTTACGGGTATGAACCTGATTGTACTCCTCTTCGTGTCTGTTCCACAGGTTCCGCACAGGGGTAAGTAACCACGGCTTCAAGGGATAGCCTCCATCACCTGCATGGGAGCACAAAGAGGTATGTGTGAGTCATTCTGAGCTGCCACCTTTAGGATTCACGGCCATGGCCGCAGCCATTTGGTGTTGACATGCACATGTCCCTGTACGTATGCACACAGATTAATTTGATGCATTGTGTACTGCAATATGGTCTGCTAGTGTGGATTGCGTTGTTGTCATTGATGTACGGCATTGGTCTTATGTATGGCATTGATGTGTCATGTTCGGGTTCGGAGGTTCAGGTCAGAAGTGTTTAGCTCTGAGTGCATTGTCCACTCACCACCCATTCCCACCCAGGTGGAGTATGCACCCCCAACTCACAACCCTGATGCACTGCCATGGGCCAGTCAGGCAACTCACCAAGCAGCCAGGCACGTCGTCCAGCATCTCGCTCCATGTGGCGGGGTAGCGTGGGGCCGCCCCGGCACCATGGCATCATGTGTAGATCCGGGATATCGGGCGCAACAATGTGTGATGATCTTGCTGGAGTCACATACCATCTGCACATTGATGGAGTGGTATTACTTGCGATTGCGGTACACCACCTCATTGGCATGAGGGACGACCAATTCTACATGGGTGCAGTCGAGAGCACCGATGCAGTTGGGCATGCCTGCCAGTGCATGGAAGCCTACTTTAGTGTCGGCAAGCTCCTGGGCAGTCCGTGGTAGGGATATGTGGGTGCTAGCGTGCTTCAAGAGGGCATCCAGCACTTGGGTCAGCATGCGTGAAAAGAGTGGTTGTGATATACCATGCAGCTTGGCCACTGTGTCCTGGTAGGTTCCTGTGGCCAGGAAGTGGAGCACAGACAATACCTTTAGTAGCTGGGGGGATGGCAGTGCGTATTTCTATGAGGCTGACAATGTCGTTGTGTATCATGTCGACTATGGTGCCACTGGCTGCACTAGTGGAACTTGCTGGGCCTGTCTCACCCTCCTTCTCCTCCTGCGTCTCCTCTGTGCTGCCTGTTGTTGTAGCTGTAGTTGTTGTTGTTGCTGTTGTTGCTGTTGCTGCTGTAGTTGCTGTAGTTGTAGCAGTACAGGCATGTCCTCCAGCCCCATGATTGCAACAGCTAGTGGTATCATTTTGGTGTGGGAAGGGGTGTGGTGTGTGGGTGTATTCCTTTTGTACTGGGACAGGCTCCATTGACTCCACCTGTGGTGATTGTGTGCACCTGTGGCAGTTGCCAACACTGCAGGTTGCTATTTACGGGTTGTCCGCGATGACTGTGTTGCCGCTGTCATGCAGGCCCTAATTACCGCCTTCGGTATGCCGGTAAGTGCATGCCCGCGTAACTTGTGATGTTCTCCTATTAGCGGCATCCCAGTATTTCCGCCACGAAGGGGCGCGTGTACGCTTGCATGCTGGTATGAAGGGGCACGGTACGGGCGGTGGCGGTATTGGCAGGTTGTCTGGTCGTAATGGCCCGGACTCGTTAACGATGCCGGTAATACTATTCTGCCTCCCTATTTTCATTACCCCCATGCTCGTAATGAGGCCCAATGTCTTCATCCCGTGGCTCCCCGAACATGGAGAAACTGGCACTGACACAAGAAGCAGTCTTTCATCTGCAGCATTCCTGGCAACTGAATCTTACATTGGGGCAGAGGGGAGAAGTGTAATGTTCACGACTCACACAAGGTAAAAATAAAGGTGAAAGTGTAGAAAACTAATCCAGTGTAGTTATCACCCCTAATTCACATGCAGGAAACACTACAGCCCTCAGGTCACTGCCCAGGCAGCCACAGGGAGTGGCAGAGGTACAAATCTATCCAAGATGGTGGATAAGCCAGATATAGGCTTTGCCCCACCCCCTGAGCCCCGATCAGCCTCTGATGCCCTCTGGGAAGATAGCCAGGCACAGCCCTCATCCAACCCTCCCAGGTGCAGACCTTCACAGTAACACTCATCTAGGGGGAGAGAAAACAATAGGTTAAGTGTAGTCTGCCTCAGTTGCAGTGTGCGGATTGTTGTGGCTGATGGTTGGAAGAGTTTGGAGAATATTACAAGAACTGTTATGACTATTGGAGGCAAAAGGCACAGAAGGACCCAGGAGGAGCAATGAGAGTTCTCGAAGAGGGGGGTAACATCAAGAGGAGATGGTAAGAGATTGGAGGGGTAGGTGACAATTTGGCAGAGGTGGTGAGCATCCAGAGGATGTGGTAACATCCGAAGGGGATTGTGAAACCAAGTCAGAGGTTATAACATCGGGTGGAGATGGTGACAAAGAGAGAAAGAATAGGATGTTTTCAGTGGGCCAGGCTAGCCATAGTCAGGACCAAACGGTGGGAGGAGGAACAGACCATGGACAGAAAGGTTACCATCAGAACAGAGATGTGTGGGAAAGGAGGCCCTGGAGCACAACCCGGAAGCTGGGGACTAGAGAATGATAGTAGGAACTCCTGGCACCAACTCAAGTTGTACCCACAGTTCCCGAAAGCAATGCAGTGGCAGATCAGAGAGGTATGTCAAGTGGCAGATATGGGTGTGGACTACTGGGGAAGACATGGTGCTACATAGCTCTGGGTACGGGAACCAGGAAAGACTGCATATGGTTGGCCTACAAGGATTGTCCAGCATCCTTGGACAAGGAGGACTTGACACAGCGAAGGTGAGAGATTTTGTTTCATGAACATTAAGACCTTTCCATTTATAATTCTTTTGATTTTGTGTAGAACCTTTTGCCTTGTAAGGTTAAATAATTTTTAAAAAACTATCTTCTGATTCCAGTTGTTTGTGCTTCCCACAAGGCCTCTTTGGCAACTCTCAAGAAAGTTCTCCAATTTCTAAAAGCTTGATAGTTTCTCTGGAATGTGTCGCTATACTAGTCCTGTCCCTCTGCCATCCTACTCCACATTCGTGCCACCCCCAAATGGGCTTTTCATTAGGTCTCTGCCTTCTTCCCCTTCTTGGGTTTAGCTGACGTATTGGCCCTTAGCTATCATCCCACTATTAACTCTGGTTGTTCTTCTGCCAGGCTCTCTTTTCTATCCAATCATCTCTTCATCAGCCCTAGCTGTCTCTTACTCATCTTCACCAGCTACCTCCTGAAGTTCTCCATCTTTATCCTCTCCCACCAGCTCTGGCTGGTGTCCTCACTGTCTTTTCTAATTGCTACTTCTATGTTTATGTTGACACTCCTCTTCCTTAATCCCTCCTACCTCATTTTGATGTTGGTACTTCACCTCTTTAATCCCTCCCACCATTTCCTTTTGATATTGCCTATTCTCCTTAATCGCTCCTTCTGGTGTTGCCATTTCTTGTTAATCCTTTGTCTGATATTGCCACTTCTCCTCCTTACATCTCCTTGTCACCCGCCTTGCTTCAAAAACTCCCCTTACTCCTCCCTAAGCTTCATGCTCCTTTCAGGCTACTTCCTCTCTCCAACCATCTCCAAAATCTCTCTGGTCGCCCCTTCCCTGAATGCCCAAACTGAATGACTGGGGCTTTGAATTTATGTATGGTATTCCTTCCCCATGGATTTGGTCTTCTGTAAGTGTCTGGAGCTGGGTGAATGAAATGGAGAGGCTTTTGAAATGGCTGCCTCTAGTGGTCTCGCTTGCAGCTGATTTGGTACTTGTGAGCTAGACCAGGCCTTGAAAAGGCTTAACTGCCATTTTGAATCTATTTCCGATCTTAATGGCTATCCCTCGTGGTATACGGTCACCCCATGAGTTTTTCTACTGGTGTGCAGGTGTGGTTGCTGAAGGTAAGCGTTTTAATCTTACCCTAAACTGTTCCATGTTTTCCCTCCTTTGAGCGTGATGGATCAGTGCTGCAGGGAAACAACTGCAGAGGTTGTGTAGGTAGCAGATTTGTAGAGTACATAGATGTTCAAACATATTTCGCGGAGTTCTTTCTGGACTCGATCTATGGGTCACAGTGAAATCTTTGCCCTGCCACTGATGTCCGAGCAGGGTCTCGGCATTCTGAAGGGAAAGGCTCATCTGCTAACCTGCTCCGTTTCCTTTGTCTGGTTTTGTTAAAGGAACTGCATTGGTGCACACTTCCCAAATGTTTGCATTTACAAAGCAAGGAAACAGTGTATCCAGGGCTGATCTCTTTGAGCCCAACTCGTTTAGTGAGACAGCTATTATTTCAGTCTTTAAAGGGACAGTATAATTAAACTGGGACTTCACAGTGTGGAGGTTTTGTTTGGCCCTGAGAATTATGGATGGGTTGCTGCCCTTTTCTGAGTGAGGGTGTCTCTTAGAGGGGAACTGATGCCCATTACCCTTCGGCTTTCCCTGTAACAATCTCCTACCATATGCAAGGGGCTAAGTGGAGAGGACCGGGGGATCTTTCCCCATACATCTAGGTCCATCATCCTCTAGCTTGGTAAGCAACCCTGCTAGAAATTTCCATAGCCAAACCATTCTACATTGGTAATCTTCTCCCAATCACTGTGCTTGGCTGTGTGCTGCTCCTTACTATCAAGGTGCCCAATTGCCCTTCTCATGACAGCCACCTACAACAATAGTTCAGGAAATGCCTCTGGGTGGGGGAATTCCTGCTTCCTGTGGCCCCAAAACAGAAGTGATGGGTTTGAGCACCCACTGCTACTTATACCAGGGGCATGCCACTTTCATTGTAGGGCATGAGGCGCCACGGGAAAGTGTTGTGCCAACTGGGGACATGCAAGAGTGATTACACATTTCCAAGGTTTTAAATGTAGAATCTGCAGAGGGATAGTAGCCAGAAAAGAGTGAACAAACATCAATTTCTATGCACAAAATAAGCATTTCCAATAAATGTAAATTAGTACTTCAAAACCCAGTCTCCTGAATGGGGGATATCATCCAGCCATGGGGCTAGAGCCATTGTTTCCTATTAAGGATCTGAATGGTGCCATTAGACATACAAAAATAGTAAGTTTAAGAGCAATGTGGAGGGTTAATAAGAAAAAAGAAGGCCTGTAACTCTGCAAGAGGCTTCCCTCTACAACGAAAGGCTTGCAATAATTTTAGAAGTGCAGCACAAGTCTGTGAAATAAAGAAAAACATTTAGGGCTTGAAAAATAAAATAGAAACTGGTGCAATACCTATGTTGAGTGGTTTAACCAAAGTTAGTAGGCCCATGATTTCTCAACTTGACTTTGTTCTTCTTAAAATAGGTGTAAAATAAATCTTTCTGCAATTGGTACTTCTTTCTTTAAAATATAGGCCATTCAGTTATTTAATATTTCATTTCCATCAGGTAATTCGAGGTGCACATTAGGCAGTATCATCTCACAAGACTATCTCCAAGCTGCAAGCCAAATAAACAAACCAGCATTAGCCCATCAGAACTCCTGGCTTTTTCGTTCTTGCCCCTCTTCTTTCTTCGCAGACAGTATGCTGTATCTGAGAATATTCTTGGAGTCATGTGTGAGCATAGGCTTCTAATAGACCACAAAATTATGTGCAGTATCTTGGGAGGGACCTAGACCAGAGAGGCAAAGGACAGATTGCAGATTCAGAAATATGGTGGAATTACCCACACTGGTAACTCACAGTCACTGAGCCCAGTAAACAATGTCCAAAACACAGTCCAAAAAAGCAGATCCAGAGTACTTCCAAAACACCAAAGCCCACCACAATCACAGAAGAAATCCAGATGAAGAAGCAAGTCCATAAGCAGGAGTATACAAAACCGATGAACACATCAAAGGAAAAGTGGGAGCTTGCAGAGTGAATGCTAGTTGTGAAGCGGCATTTCCGGATCTGGAAGTAGGCTTTTACTTTCACATTTGAGTCCTAGGCCCAGTGTTCAATGCCATTGGTTGGGTGTGTAGTGCATGGTGACATCAGCGCCCGTTGGGATAGCAGGAAAAATGTAGTTCTCACAGTGCATGCTTAGCCCAAAGGCGCCATGGCAAGTACCGGCCCAGTCCAAGCGTGCAGGATCACTTTCTCTACAGTATTTTGTTCCACACGGCCATGTCAGGTACAGATTAAAGACAACTCTTCAAAGAAAATACAGCTCACACTGTCACCTCCAACCTCTCCTCGCAAGTATTCTTCTCCCTTGATTTGTGGCTGGGTGTAATCTCCAAACCTTCGGTCAGAGTGGTAAGGACAAGTGCTTCTGTTAACTTTATTTTAGATGAAGCTATGACATGCCATTCCTACACGGGCAGAAGCTGATCCATTAAATAAGCATACTGAATGATACGTTATCGATTAGGTTCAGATGTGTTAGTTTTATTCTTATTAGTTTTGAAAAGCAAATTTACATGGGCAAACAGTGGAGGAAACATATTAAAGTGGCCACCGGGTTTCACATTTTAATCACCCTGCTGGTTACCCATAGAATCTGCCTGAAAAACACCAAGCTTTATTCTACTTAGACTACAGCTCCATATTTACCTTCTTTGTCAAAAAGGTTTTTTCAAGTACATTCATCCAGGATACAGACTGTACACTCTAACATGCCACAGTATCAAATGAGTAAAACAATGGGGGTCATTCGGAGGTTGGAGCTAAGTATTCGTTCTTACCGGCATGGCGGAAAGAACGAGTCCGATCTGGTACCATGCCGCTATTTACAGGCTATTCCGACCTCGCGGGCACAAGCTTTCCGCCATGCCGGTAAATCCCCTAGCGGCATACCGCTAAAGGGCTCGTTAAACCCCTTACCGGCATGAAGCGAGACGTACTTAACAACACCGCCGTCGAAGCTTTGCCGACCGTAATTAGCGGTGACCGTAATTTACGGTATCCGTAAATTACGGTCACCGCTAAATAACGGATACGGAAATTACGTCATCGCACAGGAACGGGAAGGAGTGCGGCGGCCATCTTTAAAAACACAATCCATTGCCATCCTCTCCAGGTAGCACCCTTGGGACGAACCTGAACCTCGGAAAAGGCCCACACAACCGCCAGCTATGCCCAAAGCACCCAAGAAGTCGGCGGACCGCCTCCGCAAGCAGCGCTTCAGCCCCGAGGAGCTGCAGGCCCTGGTGGGCCACCTGGAGGAGCACGCAGATGTCGTGTTCAGCAGCGACATGCGCTGAGAGGCAGTGGCCCGCAAAAAAAACATATGGGCAGAACTTGCCCAAAGGGTGAGCGCGGTCGGCACCACCCCTCGCACCCCGAGGGACTGCCGCAAGAGGTGGGACGACTTGCGGTTGAGGGTGCGGAGCATCCTCTCAGCCAATCGCAGCCAGGCACAGCAAACTGGAGGTGGACCAAGTTCACCAGCGAAACTAGAGCCATGGGAGGAAACATGCGCTGCATTGATTGGCACAGAAGCAATGAAGGGCGTCGGCGAAATGGAGTGTGGGGCTCCGTCGTCTGCTGATGAAGGTGTGTCCAAAGTCAACACCGCCAATGGCAAATACATGCAGAATACACCTCCATGCCACGTCCAATGCACCTTGTCATACTGCCCTCCACCCATCCTGATAATGGCAAGACAACTGCCACCAAGGGACAAGTGCCACCACAGAATGCCCACCAACCACAGTGCAGTAAGTAGCACATCCCAATAAGCACACTGTGCAGCAGGCTTGGCAGTGTGCGAGTCAGACTGCACATGACCTGGCCAGGATTATTGACTCCAACATCTGCGTACATATCCAACACATGCGTAGAATCCAGTGATGTAGTAACGGCCAAAATGCCACCAACCCAAAATGACTGAAATGTGAATGCTGCCATTAATTACATTAGCGTCTCACACAACAACTCATGTTGTACCTTTGTTCTACACCCACAGGCAGTGAGCATGAGGGCGATGAGCCTGAGAAAAGCCGTCCCACCACATTGAGTGCCAAAGGCAGGGACCACCGCGTACCGGCCAGGAAAGACCGAACCACCACAGCTCCTCCAAGGCCCATTGAGGTTGCACAACCCTCATCCCTCACTGCATCTGCGCCTGCTAACATCGCCACACCAAGGTCAGAGGATTCCAGCATCTCTGGGGAGGTGGCAGCCACGGCCCCTCTGCAAATTGTGGACAGCCCCTTGTCAATTTGTGGTGCGTCTGAGGAGGAGTACTACCCCACTGTACACACACCCGAGCCCTCCAATGTCCCCCAGGTGTCATGCAGTGACTCAGGGGAGGGTGACACACCAGTCCGAAGTGCACGTGGCGATGCACCGGGAGACGCAGATCCCGTGCCCAGTACCCCATTTGAGGCCCTGTCAGGGCATGTTGCCCCAATCCCCTGCAGGGATGATACGCCATCCCAGGATGCCCTCATTACTGACTTCAATGAGGAGAACCGCCAGGGCAGGTTGGAGTTACTGGAGGAGCTCAGGCAAATGCGTCAGGTGTTCACGGAAGGCACCAACCATGTGTGTGAGGCACTTGCACGCATTGCAGACGCCCTTGTGGCAGCACATCCCACCCATGTGACTCAGCAGGAGGACACCCCCTCTACCAGTCGCCCCACCCCGGCAAGCCTGGTGCGCCGCTCGCTGCGTTCTCAGCGGCGCAGGAACATGCCCCCCCCCGGGCCCTGGGAGCATGGATGAATAGGCAATGCTGGCACATGTGGACTCAATGTGCTACACGGGACTAGTGTTGCAGAGTTGGGGGGAGGGGGGTGAGGGTGTGTATGGGAGTTGGGGGGAGGGGGGTCAGCGTGTGTATGGGCGTTAGGGGGAGGGGGGGTGAGGGTGTGTATGGGAGTTGGGGGAGGGGGGTGAGGGTGGAGGTTTTGTTGTTCACGTTGGAACCTACAAATACAATACACTGGTTGTGCATAAAAATATCAGAGTGGACATTGTTCAATGTGCATGCGTCTTCTAATGACTCAGAGTGCATGGTGTACATGTATCCCCACAACCACTGCCCGATGCCCTGTCATCCTGACACCCTCAGCTGACTTTAGTGTCAGAAATATTGTCCAATCAATGATTGCCACACGGCACATTCCTCCTGTGCACCTGCACCGTGATGCTGTCCTGCCATTTCTTCCTCCACCCCCTCCTCATCATCATCTGGTGGTAGCAGTTCCAGGTCAGGGTGCAGTGGCATGTTCCGACAGATGCACGCATTGTGCAGCTTAACACATGCCATGGTGATCCTGGCCACCTTCTCGTGGCTGTTGATGAGTGCTCCACCCGAACGGCTGTGGCAACAAAATAGTGCCTTCAACAGGCCAAATGTCTGCTCTATGGCCACCCGTGTATGGATCTGGGCTTGATTGTAGTCCTCCTCATGCCTGTTCTGTGGGTTGCGGATAGGGGTCATGAGCCACGGCTTCCAAGGGTAGCCACCATCACCTGCATGGAAGGGGAATGAAGGTAAGTGTTTGTACATTGATGGTGGGGAACTGTAGCAGTCTTGCATGGCAGCTGGTGATTCCTGGCCATACACACATGTCCCTGGTTTCAACCCCATTACTGGCCCGGCTATGTGACCTGTGCCATGGAATGATGGAGGGGGTAGCTTCTTCAAGGTGGTTTATGGTGTGCACTCACATCTTGTTGCACGTGCACCGTATATGCGTGCAGCAGTGTTGGCCTGAATTCATTGATGTGTTGGGTTCTGTGTGATTTGGTGGCAGGGGGTGTTGACTGTAGTCAGTAGCATACTCGTCTTGCTGCACTGATCAGTACCATGGTGACTTGCACCACTACTATGGGTGTGCGGAACCAGGGACACGCTGCGGTATCCCTGTTGTGCTCACTTCTATGCACTCCCAGGGACGTCTGTCTTGTGTAGTGGGATGCAGGAGGCTGCGAGGTAGTGCATATGCAGTGCATGGTGCAGGATGCCCTTACGGTGTGTGTGGTCCGCCGATGAGTGGTGCTTGTGTTGTGTTATTGGGCCAGGTTACCTGTCGGACGAGTAGTGTTGTGTTTTGTACATTCTGGCATCGCTGTGAGGTTAGGCAGTCATGTGCCATGTCGATTGCCTTGGGGCACTGTGTTCTGTGGGGTGCACATCGTGCACTGGCGTCAACATTCCCACACAGGTGTGGTATGCACCCTCACCCTTTCCCACCAAGTTGGGGTATTCATCCACCCCAATCATGGCACCAATGCACTGCCATGGCCCAATCAGGTGACTCACCAAGCAGTCAGACACGTTGTCCAGCATGTAGCTCCATCTAGCGTGGTAGCGTGGGGTTTCGCAGGACCAGGGGGTCATGTCTTGTTTGGGGGTATTGGGCACCGCACTGTGTGATGTCTTTACTGGCATTTCATACTATCTGGGCGTCAATGGAGCGGTATTGCTTGCAGTTGCAATACGCCACCTCCATTGCATGTGGACAGTTCAATTCCACGTGGGTGCAGTCGAGGGCACCCATGCAATTTGGCATGCCTGCCAGTGCATGGTAGGCAACTCATGTATCCAATATCTCCTGGGGTGTCCGCGGTAGGGATATGTAGTCCCTTGTGTGTTTCAGGAGGGCATCCAGCACTTGTTTGAGTATCTGTGAAGATATGGCCTGTGGTATGCCATGCATGTGCCCCACTGTATGCTGCTACGTGCCTCTGGCAAGGAAGTTGAGTACAGACACTACCTTGAGTCGAGGGGGGATTGCGGGGTGGATTTCTATGTGGCTCACTATGTCGTCATGTGTCAGGTCCACTATGCTGGTGATGGTGTGTCAGGCTGAGAGGTCCTGTGTCCGCGGAAGCTGCTGAACCGCCCGACAATCCCCCTGAAATATAATTCCCAGAACTAGATTTCAATTCAGCTCTGCAAACTACACCCCAAAGGGAAAGGGGGAAGTGGATAACAAAACAACACCAGGCTGACTGCGTCAAGGCTAACCAAAGCTGAACCTGCAGAGGATATAAGAAAAGCAGATACAATTCCTTTTATTACTTACTTAACCTTAGGAATGGGAAAGACTTTAAATCCTTAACTAATAATTAAGAATCATACCTGGTTCTTCTCTTGAAATTTCTTAGAGAAGCTTGGAAAGAAGCTGAAAATCTCTCTTACTTGAGACTCTTGAAATTCACAGCAACTTCTTAATTTGGGCAAATCTGGAAAGTTTTGTTCTTTGCCACTTTTCCAAAATTCACTAGTTGTCCAGTTAAATTGTCTTTATTTATTCTTTCCTTTTCTTTCAAACTTTTCTTTTGTTTTTTAAACTATTTACAATTCAATAAAGTTTGTGAATTCTTGAAGAAACACGTGTTAAACACACACGCGGGTTATTTCAATACAGATGAATTGCACGTTGAAAACTTCCTGCGTTGAAGAACACGCGCACGGTAAGCAAAGTCCACGCGCAGAAAACACACACGCTAATAAATTCCCGCGTTGATGAACTTCCGCGCCTATTCACACGCGTCTTATAACCCACGGGCAGAGTTCACACGCGATCGAGTACACGCGTTAAAAAGGACACGCAAAAGAAACCACACGCGCAATTGAGTTCTCGCGCTGAAGCACACGCGCTTGAAAACACTATGCTGGTGATGGTGTCCCGGTCAAGCCGGTACAGGGTGTGGATCAGCTCTGGTGTGAGGTTGAAGGGGGAGGCTCTGATGCGAGTGATTGGGGGCTGCCGCGTGGTAATGGTGGCTGCACCGGTAGGGCATGCCGGGCCTGTCGCACCCTCCTTCTCCTCCTGTGTATCCTCTGTGGTGGTGGCTGTGGTGGTTGTTGTTGTTGCTGTTGTTGTGGTAGCTGCCTTGCATGCAGGGCCTCCGGCTCCGGTAATGCTGCTACTATTGGTGTCATCTTGGTGTGGGAGGGGGTGTGGTTCTCCTTTTATGCTGTGTCAGACTGCATTGAGTCCACCTGTGCTGATTGTGTGCACCTGTGGCTATAGGAACCACTGCTCAGAGTTCTTTACTCCTTCTCTGAGATGCCTGTATGTACTCCATGCCGGTAAGGTACTTTACGGCCTTGGGGATGCCGTAATTTACGTGTGCTACTTACTTGGAATCAGCTCCGGTTTACGCCATGCCGTTAATTACGGCATGGTGGGTCGCGCGCGTGACCCAAGACCGTAAATTACGGCATAGTAGTTTACGGTGCCGTAATTTACGGTCTGAGGGGTCGGAATAGCGTGGAGCGGAAAACCATGCCGGTAAAGCATTACCGGCATGGTTTGGACCTTACCTCCAACCTCGGAATGACCCCCATTGTCAAGATAAGTTTAAGAAGGATGTACAGTTCTCCAGAATTGGATCTTTCATAGATTCACATGCTGACTATTTCCTGTCATCAGGCTGGGAATCCACAGTAACATTAAAGCAGTTTTCATTTGAATTTGAAACTGCAGTTACTTCAGTGTTCTCTTACATTCGTTTTGAGTCATCTTGCCCCACACCTAATCAGGAGAGTCTCTCCAAATCAGCAAGCCTAGAGTGAAGGCTCTACCCGCATTTAAAGGCTGCATTCCAAGTTTCCCTTTGCAGTATGTACTCATTGGGCACTGGTCAAGGAGGCATGGACAAGTTGTGTTACTGGAAGTCCAAGCTGAGGCTGCATTGTTCAGTGATTGGCTACCTTGTCTGTGGCCCTGGCTATATAAATTAGCCTTACCTCCAGGCTCCACCACAGCTCTTCTGTTTGTGAGAAGAGCACAATCAGCAGGACTAGCAGCAGAACCAGCAGCAGCATAAGCACTGTCAGCAGGCACCAGCTCAAGGAAGGAGGTGATTCCCCACCATATGCAGCCAGTAGCGGGTGTGGCACACCATTACTAGAGGAGGAGCAGGGCCTTATGTTCCCTGGAAGCATCTGATGAAATCCTTGGCTTCCAATTGTCTAATGTTGGATTCAGCAAGAGCATGTTCTGCAACCCAGCAGCGATGCCTGCATTCCGCACTGCCACCACCAAATCAGACTAGGAGAAGGCATAGCAGGGCACCACTCCTTCAACCTGCATATTCACTTCATCAGAAAAGCATTGGTCATAACTTGAAACTCTTCTAAGAGCGTACCTCTCCGAACAGATCATCTATACATCCTATGAGATAATCCATGCAGAGAGGTACGATCTTAGAATAGAATGTGGGATGCCAACAGAAGTTTCATTTTGCTGATCCTCCGCACTTGATGACGTTTTTTAAAATATTTACCAATAGCTGGGAAGTTCACATTCTCGTGAATGAATATTGAGTGAATTCATAAAGGTGATGACACCCAGAAGGCTGAGCCCTGTAGAGTGAGATTAGCAGTTAGATATAGGTAATTCTTTTTAATTTAAATCTGCCTGCAAGCACAGCAACATTTTTCTGCACTGCGTCACCAGTTCCTCGCTCTATGCATCCTCTTGCACTGTGCACCCATGCTGCATGATTTCCAGACTCCTTTCAAGAAGTGGCAAGATTTCATGCAGGCCCGCATCCTTGCGACTCACTCTCACAGTACAATGGGAATGAAGTGCCACTGGCTTGCCGACAGATCAGTGCCACCCAATGCCTTGGCTTGCCGCTGGGGTACCATGCAATATTAAAAAATGGCAAGGCATGGCTAGGAGAGGTTATAACATGCAGAGGGTGGAATTCCTGTCAGTGACAACTTCCAGCTTGATCTGATGGTGTGGCAGATGGTGTGTGCCCTAGAAGTGGGCCAATGCATTGCACCCAGTATAGAAGTGGCTGAAAGGTGCACATATCTTGCGTGTGCGCTGGAGCATTTCAGCAGGGGTGGGGTCTTTTAGGATCCGTGTCACAAAAAGGTTGAAACAACACAAACAAGAACAAGCTGCCCCCCACAAGCATGAGAAATACACAAGTTGACCCGCCACCCTACACATGCTTCTATGAAAGTAGGAGAAGGGGCATGTGGAAGCATGAGACAACGCAACTCAAAATGAACAAGCCCCCATGAAAGTGTTCATCATTTATTTTATTTATTTATTTTTGCATTTGTTAAGCGCACTAAGCATACAGGCATCAATCTTCCTAACAGTGGGTAGTTTACCCTTACCTTAGTCTTCAGAACCTTGCCCTTATCACAGCTTTGAATGCAACCCACTGGGATTAAAAGTAGCAGCTTTTGGCTTGTTATGGGGAAGAGATTCTGCTATTTGCCCAGAGAACCACTTTATCAACACAGGGTCTCATAATAGGTGGTGGGGATGACCCTTCCACCTGAGAATGATATCCATCACAACTGAGAAATGGTCAAAGATGATGAAGGTAATCATTTAGGTCCCTCAGATTGTCTTCCACAGTATGAAAAATGTAAATAATAATGTATTCTGCTTTGTACTTGGTGGAGACGTGAGAGAAAAGAATAATCTTTCTCAGTCCCTTGAAGTATCTTGCAATTATCCTGTATTCCAACTTGAAAGGGTTCTGTCTGGATCAATCGCACCATACTGAGAAAAGGATTTTTGAAGCCAAAATGCTCCAGTGCCAAAAAGATATAGTCCCATCTGATGCAACTAAACACATATTCAGGATCAAGCGAAAGGATTGTGTCATACGATCCCCCTGAAGAGGTGATTAGGTTCAGCATAGTCTTGCTGGTTGAGAATCTTGCCACTGGTCGACAGTGGTGGTGTGGATGCTCTGATTCTTTTAGATCTGTCAGCAGCATTCGATACCATCCTGCTGGACCGGCTGGATGGTGCCGGCATAACCAGGCAAGTTCTGTCTTGGTTTTCTTGGACCGTTCCCGGTCTCTCTCTCTTCTTCCTTTCAAGTCGGCCTCTTTTCCTGTCACTTGTGGTGTATCCCAGGGCTCAGCTATCTCCCCATCGTCTTAAATGTCTAAGTTTACTAACTCTTATGGTTTTCGGTGCTACAAATATGCAGATGATACACAAATTGTGGTTTGTCTTGATCTTAATTAATCTGATGCGGCCAGCAAGCTCTGCATCTGTCTCGAGTCAGTTGGCAGATTAATGTCTCTTAACTGGTTCAAGCTCAATGGTGAAAAACCGAGGCATTGGTGGCTGGGTCTCCTATTGGATCATCGCTCTGGACCACTGGGTTCAGGCCCCCTTCACTTGGTCCCTTTCCTTCCTCTGTGACCTCTGTGAAAGACCTGGGCATTAAGATCTCGGCCTACCTGTCCATGGAGGCACAAATTGCTTGGTCTGTCAGATTGGTTACTTTAAACTTAAGCTATTCCGACTAATCCTCCCTTTCCTCCCCTCCCATCTTCTTGCACTGGTTGTTGCTTCGGCAGTATTTGGCCATCTTGATTACTGCAACTCTCTCTATGTTGCATAACCTGCACCTTCACAATCTTCAGGCCCTCCAGAATTTGGCTGCCAGATCGACTTCTAGTACCTCTTATCATGCCCATATTTCCCCCATCCTACGGCATCTACATTGGCTCCCAGTGGTTGCCAGAATCAAATTTAAAACAGTCTGCTTTGCCAATCACACATTCTACTGGCTCAGCGCAGAGTTTATCCAGGACAAATGTCCCCCTTATGTCCCTGATACATCCCTCCGCTCAGTGAACACCTTATCTATTCGGGTGCCTAGGTTTCAGCGCACCAGAGTTGGCGGGCCCGCCTTTTCTGTTGCAGCTCCTACTCCTACTCCGAAGTCTTATGGCTCAATCCCTCCTGAAAACTACAGTGCTCACGCCTCAGGCCACACGCTTCAGGGATTGAGCCCTAAGACTTCGGTTAATTGATCAATTATGAGAGACTTATCCCAGAGGGGGAATTAAAACTGAAATAGAAAGGCCCGGATTTGAAAAAGGCGCGAGATACATGCCGAAACACGTGTCATCCAACAAGGGCTAAATGACAAGTCAAATAAATTAAGAAAAACTTTTTCAAGTGAACCGTCTTTTTGGGACTTCTTTCTACGTGTTATAATTGGCGCAAAGAGGTGCAGGCACAAACTGTCTTTTTCTCATATTTCTCAAACGGAGTTGGGGAACTGGTGTCTCCGTGTTGACCTACAACCATGCGACAACCCAACATTAAAGGATGAAAAAATAAGCAAATATTATAGAAAGAAGACATAATTGGACCAAAAAAGCAATCAGAAACAGGTTGCGAAGGTACACCTCAAAGATATCTCCATACCAAAAAGTTCCTCCACATCACACACTATAAAAAACAGATGACTTCCAGAGGGATTCTGACACTCCAGCACCAGCCAAAAGAGAGAAGCTTTGCTCACCTCAGACCAAAGCAAAAGGAACACAGAATGCATATCCCATACAGGAAATAACAGAGCCTGTTCAAATTGCTCTGCACCAAAAGGGGGCGTTCGTTGTTAAGAGGGTCTTATGTAAAATTGTGCTACAATAACCCAACCCCAGAGGAAAAGACAGATGGAGATTAGCCCCCAGAGTCGGGTGGAATTTGGACCCAATTGGGGGTGCTGGAACAGAAAGGCACAGGTATAAAAGAACTGTCGAAGCTGGACATAGTGAAAGGTTTTCGGGTAAGGTCAGGAGGTGTACCGAGAGACCAGACAAAGGACAGAAGGTGGATTGGAGTGCTGAAGAGTCTGGGGAGAAGCTGCCTAGTAGTGCGGGTGAGTTATTGTGTGTGAGAGAGAGTGGTATGAAGTGGAAAAGTTGTAGCAGTGATTGTGAGGGTATGTGTGAGTTTATAAAGTGTAAAGAGGTAGTGTAGCGTCAGAGTGTAGAGGATGGAAGGAAGTAATGGAGTGTAAAGGGCAAATGATTCTGTAGGAGAGAGGAGAGAGAGAGAGAGAGAGAGAGAGAGAGAGAGAGAGAGAGAGAGAGAAAGAAATGAAATGTAGAGGAGATAGTTGGAGGTAATAAGAAGTAGTCGGTGGAGGAGGGAAGTAGAAATGTAAAGCAGAGGAGTGTGAGAAGACTAAATGGACAGAAGAGGAGAGAGGTGGGAGGAGAGGGCGAAAGACAGAATAGACGAAAGGTGTGCATGAGAAGGACGATAGAGTAAGAGTGAGAAGGGCGTGAGGGAGTATGCAGGGATAGAAAGGGAGGAGATGGTCTGAGAGAAGGAAGGGGAGACAAGAGAGGAAGTAGTAGAAGAAAGGAGAGTAATGAATAGGGATGCAAGATCAGTATGAGGAGTGAAAGCGAGTGAATGGAATAGAGAGTAAGCAAGAGTGTCTACCAGGTCCCATTCAGAACATCACTTAGACCATTCCTGTGGAATTCTTGGTGGGGGGACACCCCTAGGAGGCCCCAGAGGGATTTAGTTAGAAAAAGTCTTGGCCTTTGGGTCTTCCAATTGTATTGAGGATAGACTAGGCAGTAGGGGTTACCAATCTCTAGGATTCATACTCACCCTGGGTGCTAGCGAAGCCTTAGGTAGGATGGAGGATGCCTAGGGATGAGTTAGAACCACCCATTTGTCAAGTCAACCTAGATTACAAGAGCATTCTAAACTCCATTTTAAAGTGATATTAATAAAATCCTTGAATCATTTATCGGACCCTTAAAATTATGAAGGCCATCTATGACACCAGCAACCAAAGCTGTGAAATTATTTTCCTAGTTTCTGAAATACAACAGTAATTGTGTGATAGCAATTTAGGAAGACTCTGCAGAGCCAACGATTCTCTAAAGATCAATTTAAGCCAAGTAGTCAAGTTCTCCATAAACATATGATAGAAATAAACCGATAAACCATCAGGGCCCGTTTTCTTGACCTTTTTTAGGCTTATAATAGCAGCCACAATTTCTTAGTGATGACTGAGGAATTTAAAATGCTATGAGCCTAATTCACAGAAGCATTTTATGATGGTGCAATCCCATAGGAAAACGCTCTGTGAGTCTCCTGTGGAACTTGTGGGAGGTAAATCTCCCGAAAGAAATTCTGGGTTCATGCCATATTAATACTAGAGGGTTGGGACTATGCATCTTTGTAATAAAATGAAAATGTATTGTTAATTTCCACATTATCACACATTTCTGCCCAATATATAGATATTCTTGATCTTGATCGATTCAATTAGCTCCAATGTGTATGCTAGCACTCCTGTTGGTTTATTTGCTTCTTGAAGGAAGTTTGTTTGCTTTTCACAAAGTATTTTGCTGCACTTGATGGGGTTACCTCTTTAAGCTGTTCAACAGCGAGGAGGCTTCTGGAGCATTTAAGGCATTGTCAGGGCCGATAGAACTGGGGCATGATCTGATTAAATGATCACAGTATACCACAGGATGCAATTTGTGCCGCTATGAGTTACAGGGTAAAGCAAATGTATAATCAAGCAGATCTATCATGCCAGCAAGAGTAAAAACGGAGGTTTAGTGCTTTCACAGGTTTGTGTCTACAAATGTCAATGAAATTCAGTCTTTTAATGAGATCCAGTACAGCATTTGAAGTTCTGAAAAATTTGTCTGATCTCCAATCTAGTTTTTGCAACATTAACGTATATTAACGTCCGCTCCTAGGAAGCTAATCTAGGAGGATAGGCCAGGTGTGTCTTTGACTGGGCCACAAGATGTAACTATTGTACTGCGTTGTTGGTTTATGGTACCATTGAGTGCCAATAATCTTCCTTCTGATTCAGCAAATGTATTTCTGTAAATAAAGGGAATGTGCTTAGAAATGTAGGGGAGAGTAGGTCGATAGGACCCCCCTCTAGCCTACATCTCCTACCCAGGTGAAGACTCATGACTCATCGGCAGCCCCTACGCCCCAGGGCCCGGGAGGCGAGGTGGCTGCGGATCGAAACGTGAGGCTGCACGACCACATATATGGCACAACACAGGCACCATTTTGTACTAGATAACTCCATTTTGTCAAAGGCGCTAAAACCTAACACAGGCAGAACAACTTGCACACATAGAAAGCTACAGTTTGACCCCTGCTTGACCGTGTTCACAGAGGCCTGCACTCCCCCCCCCCCGGCCTCCACCTCATGGTAGATCCGCTGGGAGCTCGTTCTCATGAGCAACCAGACACGAACAGACAACAGAATAAACACTGTATCGTTTTACCTTCCGCAGTACATCATTGTCCCAGTCGTGACCAAGCTCATTAGGAAGCAACCAAAACCAGCTCAATCCAGCATGCCCTGAACCTGTACCAAGCCTTCTAAGTTGGACTGTGTGGCGCCCCTCACCCCCGCTGACCCCCGAGGCACCTTGTATTGTGTGGTAACCATTTTTGTGATATTTGTCGCGTTGACTAACGTTTGCTGCTATTGTGTAAAAGAGTGGCCATATGATATGTGATAGCTTTTTGACAGCCCCTGTACATAGTGTAATAATGAACCGCTGAAAAGTATGTAGGCCCACCAAGGGACTGGAGCCAGACTGTATCATGGTATAATATATGTTGCCCTCTTTTGCTCACCAACCAATCTAACACTACCTCATGTTCGTAAGTCAACTGTTGTTATGAAATTGTGCCAAATGACAGTCACCCAGCTTATATTCTCACTAATGTCAATATATGTGCACAACCCAGAAGCCCCAAGTGTTGCCACCTGTCCCTTGCCAATGGTACGATACACTGCCCCGTGCAGAGAGACAGGCTCAGAGCTGCAAGGGCGTCTCCCCCCTTCCTCCCTCCCAGGCTCGCCGGGGATAGCTGGTGTACGAACAGCACATCCTCGCCTCCCCTCCCAATCTTGCTGGACCCGCTTCAAGCATCCACCTCCTCCATGTCAAGAGGCCGCCACAGGCTGACTCTATGAATTACGAGCTACCTGGTCCTAAATCCCACCATCTCCCGGGCACTGGTTACATGCCCCCCACGGCCCATTGGTATCCCCATTCACCCCAAGTTAATGGCCCTCGAAGGGGGGCGCCCACCCCTGTACCAACAGGTCATAATACCATCCCTCACCGACAGGACGATTAAGTAACCCCTCCTGTGCCCCTGACCCCACACATGGACACATGGGATTAACATGTTTGAACCTAAGGTGTCCTTACAACAGATGTATTGGGGCACTTCTTATTATATATCAATGTCCCTGTCTCATTCTCGATCTGAGGTCAATGTATTGCAAGAGTTACAAGACAACTGAAATTGTAGAGCATGATGAATGAATGTGAATGTTTGGCCACAAGGGCAAAGTATCAGAATCGCCACTTATCATCACTACAAGTCATGTCCGGCCCAGCACTCCACCCCGATGAGCCCAGCTGACCCATCCACCCCGCGTGGCACCGCACGGACGTCCACCAATCCTGGAGAAGCAACTGTATACAATGTATACCACCTAGCCATCACCACCCAATCCCTAAGACTATGTGCCCCCTATAGCTTGTGTCATGCGTGACGTAGTTCTGTAATAAGTAGGACTGTCTTTGCTATTGTCAGACAGAGCGCTCTCGGGTTTGCAGAGTCCTTTGCATACCCTATATTGGTTTAGATAAAAACCCTTTTGATCTCACCCGCACTTGGTCTTGGTATCATTCCCTCCTGGGGTGTGTCTGTCATTGCCTCTCGCTAAGGGGGGTGCGTTTTTGGGGGATGCTTACATTCAGCCACTAAGATGCACACTCCCCCTTTCCTATGATTGCATGGGGCATACAAATATTTAACTATTGGCAGACTGACCCCCTACATAGTTTCTTAGAGTTTTCTATGTCTATGTGTGTTCCATGGAGGTATGTTACATCTTCTAAAAGATGTCTAAGCTGATTGAGAAGTTGTCAACTTTAATGTGTTGGCCAGTCCCTTTCACATTATATGTATACAGAAAGACAGGGAAGCTCAAAATCCTGAAGATGCTTAACCTAAAAGACAGCGGTCTGAACATAGATATTGATTTCATGACACACTATGGCCAGCTTTGAGGCCAGGTCCAGAAATGCAATAACATTGACTAAGTCAGACGACACCCCTGTACCATTTCTCACCAACAGCTGTCAGACACGATTGTTCAGGACTGCTAATATGTGAGGTGCACAGCACTCTAATAAAAGACATCTTGTGTGTCTAAGCTCAAATGGGTGGTACCCATTAATGAGCATGAGACACACTGAGATAACAACGGGCACTGTACCCATTAAAAATGGTGTGTGGGACTCCAAATGCTAATGCTTGATTTCCATTTTTGCATAGAATTTCCAGTTAGTCCAATAAAAGGTATGAACAAATCTGCATCTTGGGTGATTTTCAAATGGACTAACACGGCGCCAGAATTTTCTTTGCACTTCAAAATGGATACCAAAATGCACCCTTGAGAGCGGCAACTGAGGAAAAAGGAAGCCCAGCTGGATAGTGATAGTCTTTTCCTGACTGCAAAAAACAAAATCTGATGCCAAATGGACTCAGGTTTGTAAACACATTGAGGACTACCCATAACATGCTATACGCAGAGCAGGTATGCAAAAAAACCGCAGAGAAAATAAAGAATCATCTAATACACCATCTCTACTCCAGGAGTACAAGACTGAGGATGGAGCTGAGAGAACAAATAAATGGCGCAGCCGAACATGAGCTCAAAAGAACTATTGAAAGACACTGAATTCTTTAGTAATCTGGAAGAACAAGCAACTCCAGGAGTGTCAAGGAATGACACAAGGTACTGTTTGGGGAAGGGGAAGGATCAAACCTCCCCCTGAAACAGTGATCCTCACACCAAACAGGACCAAACTGAGGATCTGATTGGAGACCTCACCACCAATCAACTATCAGTCATCAACCTCTCCAGGCACGCACTTACACATGCTGAACAGTCTGTACTCTTCAATGGGCTGACCTTCCTTCCCCACCAAGGAACTGGAGACAATTCGACTCTGCAGGGAAATGGACGACTACATTCGACAATTGCATATCAAATAATACTTCTATGGGAAAACAATGAACATATAGCTGCCCCCAGATTATGATGGCACAAAAAAAGTGCCCATGTGGGCTTAGCATAGGCATGTCCAAGAGGCCTGTTTCTAGGAAACTGCATTAAAGGGCTCCATTCCCATAATCCAGATGTCATGAAAATATTCAAAAAGGCAACATAGGGGAATAGGAGGGAAAGTAGTGTACAGGGTTTAACTAAATTAGAGAAGGAGAGTAAGTTGGTCATATCTAATCATTTCAATAGAGAATGGGTCTTTCTTACTTTTCAGTCATACCATCAATTATGATTACTAAAAATATTCCTTTACATCTGGTCATGGTTTCCGTCAACATTGTAGTCTCCCCCCTGACTGTCTTATATGGATCACTCAAGTGTAAACCCACATCGTGAGTGTGATTCACAGATTTAAATTTCTTATTTGAATGCTTTCATGGCTTTATCACAAGAACGTGTTAGTGTTTGACAGGCTACTGCAGTTATCATTTGTTGGTTAGACGAGTTTTCTTAAAGTCTACGAGCAGGTGCAACTCTATAAAACTATCCCTTGGTATACTGGCCTGAACTCTTAGCATAGGTCTGTACTACCCAAAGGTTTGGTAGAATGGCAGAACAGCCAGGCCTATCTTAACAGGAGGTTGGGAGTTGCAGGTAAGTACAATGAACTCAGTAAGTACATAGGCCCAAATAAACTCTCACACACTTGTAGTTATAGTAAAATAGACATGTATTTTATATACAAAATGCAAAGTTATATTCAGATATACAAGTACTATTTAACTTCAACACCACAATAGAAAACATCAGCAATACTTTTAGGTGAGTAAACCAATAGCATTGCAATGTACCAGTCATGAACACTGTCAATGATAATCAAGTCACTTAGTATAAATGATAATCAAGTCACTTAGTATAGTCACTCAGAAAATATTCTGTTGTCGGAATAAAAAGGGGTATTCAGCACCAACAATAGCAGTATATTACTTATAATACATTTCAATGATTCCAAAAATGTAGCAGTCCACCCCTAACTAGTTAAGAGTTTTTCAAAGTCAGTTTGAGGGGGCATAGTGGGGGTGTAACGTGAGGTTCAGCAGCAGAAAAGGTAAAGTTCCACAGGTTACTTCAATTACTTTCAAATAGGATGCTTTTGTTGAATAGGAAGTGATCAGGGACATTGGAAAGGACTCCCTATATGTGCACACACGTTTGGCCTTGGCAATTGGTATGGGTGAACACCGAAACACTGGATAAAACACTCCATTAACACATGAATGACAATTTGGCTTGAGGTAAGTACTATCACAAGCCCCACAGTACCTGAGGTGTGTTGAAGAAGATGCAGCTGGATTCTTTCCTATGCAGCAACCGTGGACCCAGTCTCTTATTCCTTGGATGCGGTGACGAAAGAAGGAACTCTAAAAGGGGTGTTGCAGCAGCAGTCAAGAGAAAGCTCTCAGCAAGGAATTCATCATACTCCCACGTATGTCTTCAGTTTTGGCGCCTTTTCAAAAGCTCCAAGAGTGAACGATCACTGCCCGGTCAATCCACCTCGATTCTCTGGTCCTGCACTCTGGTGAGGGGACTTTGAGGCGGGGGATCTTGCCTCTGGAGGACCAACGGCAGCTCACTAATGTTCTGGGAGGATTTGTTCATGGAAAGACAATGCACTGCAATTGGGTCGTAGGTCTCCTGGTATTGGCGGTTTGCAGCCCTGAAAGGTCACAGCATGGCGAGGGATTTCAATGAAAACTCTCCCTGCAGTTTACAGAAAGGGGCGGGTGGCTTTCCAGGCCAGGGAGCTGGTTCCTTTCAGGCACGTTAGCAGACAAAGGATAGAAAAGTTTTGGTATCCTCCCATGCTTCATGTCCTCGCCTGTCCTCGCAGACATACTGGAGCCTCTGCGGGATCCACAAAGGCTTGCCGCCGAAGACAAAACTGAAATCAGGGCCTCCCCCTCCCATGACGGTCGAAGAATGACCAAAAAAGAACAATCACACAAGAAATGGCGATAAAAGAAAGGAGCTATCATGTGGGAACAAAGGTGACCCCTCCTGTGCATCGCTGCAGCTGGGAATAAAGCCTGCGGTGAAAAACTGCACAAAAGTTTGTAGAACACATCCACTGCCACCAGCCATAACTATAGGGTTGTTACTGTAACTGAAAAGTTACAGGAGCAGAGAGAAGGGGGATACTAGGTATCCCCTCAGCACTCCACATAAGGTGGTGTGTGCTGGTCTCTCAAAAGGAAAAGCTAGGAAGGATAGAAAGTACCCCCTATTCCTGAGAACAGCACAGTATGGAGGAAATCAGGACTCCAGAAAAATAAATAAAAGACACACAGAACAGGGTTCCCATGATCAACAAAGAAGAAATAGTGAATGAGGGGAAATAGAGGCTTCCCCTCATTCAGGAGAACAAGAAAAGTGTCCAGATGTCCAGCAAACGGTGCTGGGGGTCTCACTAGTAGAGGAGATTAAGCATAAAACTGATAAATCCCCCTAACAGTGTCCTTGCGAGTCAACAGTTTTTTAAATGATCTTGGGCTATAATATCATTTCTCTGTATTAATTGGCAAACTTTGCCAGGGGTATCAAACATATGCTACTCAATGCAAACATGGAAATGGAATACAGTTGGGAATTTAAGATAGTATTGCACAGAGGAACCTTTGAGAGAGCAGAAAATACTATTACATTCCCTTCGACACCTGGAGACTTCCACAGTGAAGTAATTAAAATTACGACAACTGAGTAGTACTTTCATATTGCACCTTTGGTGATGTAGGCTCTCATTTTTTCTTTATGCTGGAAATTGAATTACCATGAACATTCTTCTTTGTGGGCTTGAAGAACTTGTCCTTCTACGTCCTCTGGAATTTGGCCCACACAAATAGTATTTAGGCATGGGCAGTTTTCCTACTGATCTACTCTCTCCGTTGTTAGTCATTGTATTTCTTTGAATTTCAAATCAAGCTCAGAGGCCACAGTGTTTTAGCTGTCCCCAGATGCATTGATTTTCTGTTCATCATGTTCTATTACATTGTTTTGTTGATGTCCTTCAGTTCTTGCGTTATCGCTTCTATGGATTGATTGGCGTCTTTCATGTTCTAGTTCACTTGTCTCATCCACTGTCACACTGCCTCTTACTGGTTTGACTGGCTCTCTATCACTGGGTATGCCGTTTTTGTTGTTGCTACTGAGCATGGTTTTTGTATCGAGTGACTACTTGCTACACTGTCAGAATAGGATTGCCATGTGATCGGGGACATTTTGTTAGGTAGTCCCCTACCCAATTGTGCTGCTACTGTAAGAGTTTGTTGATTTTTTCACAGGTATGCAGGTCTTTTCAATTTTTGGAATTCCACAGACAGGAGTTGTTTCCTTTTGAGTCAATTACAGTTCCAAGATACATTAGCATATTTGGCAAGCTTATAAATCTTAAATCTGTAATTTTGAGCAAAGTTATGGCACTGACCTTACAGATGCTGAGCATTTCTATTTGTATTCTGATATGGTGGTCAATTTAAAATTTTGATTTACAGTTCCACTTTTTTTTTCTTTTTGTCGTAGCTCATTTCTTGACCCCTCATTGTATGTTTCTCTTATTATTTCTTACTGGTCTCCCAGCGTTAGATAATGGTGTCAATCCCAAGGTATAGTCATCATGAGGCCCTCAAAAAAGATGGTTATCTCTCAATGAACCTCTCCACCCAAGGGCTACTTGTTCCACTTTAATATTGCCCTTACTAATTTGTGTCACCTGCTCTCATTCAACCCCATGTCGGTATATCACACACACCAACCTCACTGGCTTCAGTGGAAGGCCCCCCGTCTACCTAAAGTCGCTGCCTCTATAACATCATTCAGCGAACGTGATCATGCTGATGCACACATGTGAGCACCTGCTGCCGCCTCTCGGTTCGTGCACATAGCAGTCATGCAAAGCACAGCACCACATATCCATCATGCTTCCCAGTGGTGAAGCACTCCACCCCTGTGTGAATCTGCTGCCTCTCATTGGTTCTGTCGTTTTCTCTGTTGTAGATCAGGGCTTGGGTTGAAGGCCTGCAAGATATAAAATTCAATGATGGGGAATGGCAGTAATGTGGATTGGTGCGCACTCTATATACTTCACTGCTTAGTGGTTTTCTCCACTGTTCTTCTTGTGAGTCTAGGAACTAACCTAACAAAGTATAGAAGGTATATTATGTTGGCCGAAAACCAATCGCATCATCTGCCCTACATCGCCGATAGGGAATCGTCTACATAACCATAGGGCATCCATTTTGTGCTGTAACATCCGCCATTTGCTTTCTCTTCCTTTCTGTTTAACGCTTTGCAAAATGTATTTTATTTTGAAAGCTCATGCACGGAGCGAGGCCACAGTTTACATGTTGAAAGACCGGCCCAGATAGAAATGCCAAACAGTACCGAAATACATTGGGCCTCATTACGAGGTTGGAGGTAGCAAATTGCGGTACCGTTATTAGCTCCAGATTCCCTTTGCGGGTCCTGTCCTTAACACCTGGAAAAGCCAGGCGTTAAGGGAGGACCCGCAAAGGAAACTCGTAGTAGTGCGGTAAGGGATTACCGGCACCGGTGCCCTTACTGGTGCCGGTAATCCCTTACCGCCCGCCTCGTAATGAGGCCCATTGTGTTCCTCCCTCACAAGTCTTTGAAGGCGAGCAGAGAGGCATGTAATCAGCGGCCCAGGTGCCGGCCTGTCTCACTGAAGCTGTAGAAACAGGCCGTTAAAACATGAATTATAATTTCCTAGCGGCCCCCCTTCGGGGCT
This sequence comes from Ambystoma mexicanum, assembly GCF_040938575.1. Classification (NCBI taxonomy): domain Eukaryota; kingdom Metazoa; phylum Chordata; class Amphibia; order Caudata; family Ambystomatidae; genus Ambystoma; species Ambystoma mexicanum. The sequence continues at coordinate 779,909,901 of NC_090931.1, forward strand.
CTCCTTAGATCAGGCTGACCCCTAGTTCACGAATAGAAACCAGTAGATAACACACTTTGTCTCTCCTATGAACACAGTATCCTCGCTGAACAAGTGCCTTATGTTGTTCATAACAAAGAACTATGTCTGCTTACTGCAAATTGCAACTGTCGCTAAAATGAGTAATATAGATTGCGTAAGAAATGTGTAATAATGTGTCATATTTGTCATATTTGTCATAATTGTCAATCACCGAACCCTAGCTCAAGAAGATACATTATGGGTGGTTTTGATGTGTCACAAAGAGATTGTATGATTGTCTTTTTATATATATAATACTGTTGTAGAATGCCCACTCTCTTGCGTCTCACGAGGTCTAGGTGACACGTTGCGAGACGTTAGACCCAGTCGGCCGTCGAGAATATATCTGCTTTGCAATAAACCCTAGTACTTGGAAATTGAACCTTGTGTCTGTCGTATCACTGGTATATGGTGATTATGCCTTGATTCCATATGCGAACGGTCTTCAGGGCCTAGCAAAAAATGGCACTCGAATAGGGACCCGCCCCCTTTTGCTCCATCGTGTACGCTGAATTTGAAGAAGGTGAAAACTAATCGAGGACGAGGCGTCGAGCCGGGATCGAAAGGTGTTTGGGGCGCCCCTGTGAAAGTGATGAGACTCCTTTGCAGATCTTTACACAGCCGATCCATGATCGACGTGCAGCGTCCAGAGAGCATCGAGGTGAGGGTCCCGAAATGAGGTAGATTGAGCCAGATACCCAGTCACAACGATTCTTGGTTGCGTCTTTATACGGACGAAATTGTGTCTTGTGTGACGAACTGGTTGATCAGGTGAGTCGTGCCCCGATTCTTAACAGCCCTGATATTGGTTGAGAGTTGCTCTTGCAAGATGAAACGCCCAGGGTAAGGTACGAATACGATCAATATGCCTGGGAAATTGTCTTCCTGTCTAGTGAGATTTTTCCACTGCGGTAGACAATCTTTGGAAACTGGCCAGGCTGTGCCACCCATAGGGTTGCATGCATTTGAAATGTATGTAAAATATGGGATAGGGGCAACAATGTTTAATGCAATTTGGCATAGGGAGACCAGGCATGTAGAAGAATTGCAGTGGTCAAAAGATGGTACTTTTGAAATGGCACATATAGAACACTTAGAATAAGTACGGCTGCGCAAGAAAGCACGCGGCATTTGACGTCATAAGAGACTGGAGGAAGGAAGCTAATCTCCATCTAAAAAGTAGTGAGAAACATGCACGTAGACACAAATCAAACACAGAAAAAGTGCTAGAACTAGAAGAGCTCAGAATAACTGAGGATATCAGAAGAGGGGATAGGAGTATCCAATTAGGCATACAAAAAATATATCCCCAACAATAATTGCATGCATCAGATGAACTAATACATACAATTCTGAACGAACAGATAAAAGAGCATCCTCAAAGTAATGTTGTCACTATTGCACCAATACACATTGCTCCACCTCAGTTGCCACCCCACATTCCTGTTGTTCCAACTGCACCATCTCCCCCTCTGCATGGTACACCATTTCCCCCACCACCGACAGAGCAGGAATTAGCAGCTGTAGCATGAGGCAGTTCTATGGAGGCGGGGCCTGCACAAAGAGGGAGCACCAGAGTAACTCGTAGTACGGTTAGCAGGGAGAGGAAAGAAGAATTGAAAGAATGGGCAGAAACGTACATTGAAGGTAATGATGAGGGATCCGCGCTGAGTGCGATGTATGACTATAAGAAGCTAGGTGAACAACAGGTACTGTTGGAATGCATGGGGGAGTATCTTGTAGATAGATGGAAGAATTTGACCGGTATGTTAGCACCGCGGAAGTTGCAGGATCTAAATGCTTTTTCGCGTATGAGGGAAATTGCTGCAGAGATAAAAGAGCACATAGACCGGCTATTTGAGTTTAAAAGTGAGCTTGATGAATTGCATGCAGAGGTGAAAAGAGGGAAACAACAGGTGGTACCATATGTCAAGCGGTGATTTTTTCCGCCGTCAAAACCTGTTAGTGAAGAGATGAAAATATGTACGGGAGAGGCGATTATATGGATTACAGATGCTACCATTTCTCCAATGGAGGTGCATGATACGTTTGATCAGTATACGGTAGAAATGCAGAGGAAGGCATTGCAGGTGATGGTTGAGTATTTGCAAGATGAATGTTTTGAAAAAAAGTATTGTTGCCCCCCCCCCCCCCCGATTTAATGACAATATACAAAAGATCGTTTTTACCTGAAACCGGAAAGTCTGCCCTCTCACTCGATTTAGCTATAGTGCTTAATAAACGAACCAATGAGGAAACGCCTAGTTTGATATTGCCCATGAGAGAAGTACCTCCCACCTTTGTGCCAAAAGTAGAGATCGCTGCCGCTGGTGGACAACCAGCAAGGGTAGTAGAAGCCCATTATACAGCACAGTTCGTGCATGTCCCTTTTCCAGACAAGATGTGAATAATATAAAACAAACAATCCCTGATTTGAGAAAGAATCCGGCGGGATTTTATAAAGAGATTGAGTCCTATTTGAAATCGTCTATTTTTACAATGAGTGATATTGACCTATTATTTCCTGTGATTCTCCCGATAGATATATGGAAACAAATTAGAAATGTAGATGATGCTGATATTTTGGCTGGGACATGGGAACATTTGATTAAAGAGGATACAGACAGAAAAGCTGGCGAGGAGCGATCGCTGGTTTTATTAGCATTACCAGCGCGCATAGTACAGAAATTAAAAATACTAGTACCTGAAAGAAGAATTGTCTGGGATAAATTAACGGCATGTGTGCAAGGTAAAGATGAATTGGCTACGGACTATTTCAATAGATTTGAAGAAGTATTTGCAGATTTTAGTGGCCAAGATTTGAGCACTGAACCTGGGAAGAGATTATTTGTTGACAAATATGTGAGAGGGTTGCTACTGAAAATTCAAAATTTAATAATGACATCTGAAAGTGCGTGGCAAGCAAAATCACAGAGTGAAGTATTACACATGGTACAATATTATGACAATAGAGTAAATGCAGAGAAAGAGAAAGAAACGAGGGATAGAGTTAATTTAAAGACGAGAGTATTGTTGCAGCAGGTAGCGAATAATAACAGGGGCGGAGGAAATGCACAAACAAGAGGGGATTTTTCCAACATGCACGGAGGTCCAATTGGACTGAATCAATGTGCATATTGTAGAGAAGAAGGTCATTGGTGAGCACAGTGCCCACATTTGCAGAACAGAAATGGAAATGCCCCGAGGAGGCAGAATAGAGGTCACCCGGGAACACAAGGACAAAATAGAAACTCAAAGATGCCACAAAATCAGAATAACCAGGGGAATAACAACCCAAATCAGAACCAAAATCAGCAACAGCAGCAGATTAGTGCAGGAGAAGGAAATGTTTTTGATACTCAGCCCAATTCATACTACTCAGGCGACTTTACATCGGATGATGTATTGTTCAACTAGAACAGCCCAAGACAGGGGTCAGAACCAGTGTCTATTGCCGTTGACCAGAAAGGGCCCTATGTAGAGATGAAAGTTGGCAATAGAGAGCATACTTTTCTAGTGGACACAGGTGCACAAAAGTGCTCAATAGACCATCACTTGGTTCCAGAAATACCACTGTCAGGGCAAAAGAATGTTTCAGTAGGGTTTGCAGGTACACTAGTAATTATCCCTGTGTCACAGTCAGTACCTACAACATTAGGTCCATTCACCGAGTCTTGGCCATTTCTTTTGACACAAAATTGTGGCGAAAATATATTGGGTTTAAATTTGTTGAAAAAATTGTGTGCGGTTATTCATTGTTCCCCTGATGGGGTGTATTTGACAATATCACCACAAAAAATTCCAGTGTCACAATTTTTATCTAAACCATTACCAACTGAATTAAGTAGTGCACCAACTTGTATATGGGCGATGAATGACAAATGATATTGGTTGTTTGAAAATAGAGCCAGTGAAAATTGTTTTGAAGGAGGGAGTTACATTGCCACGTATTCCACAGTAAAAATTTTGGTGGAAGGTGAAAAAGCATTGAAATGCATTGTTTCAGATTGGATTAAACAGAACATAATTGAAGAAATTACTGATACCACTTGCAATAGTCCAATTCTTCCAGTTTACAAGAAAGGAGGGAATGAAATAACATATCGTTTCATAATTGATTTGTGCGGATTGAATAAAGTAGTTGATCCCCAATTCCCATTGGTCCCGGATGTCACTACCATTTTAACTATGATTCCAGCATCTGCATCGCATTTTAGTGTTGTAGATCTAAAGAATGCATTTTTTTGCATTCCGGTACATCCAGATAGCAGACATTTATTTGCTTTGATATTACAAGGACCTTATTGCACATTCACATGAATTCCACAAGGTTACACTGAGAGCCTAAGTATTTATAGCAGAGTGTTAAAAGAACAACTATACATGCTAGAATTACCAATGGGTTGTGTATTATTGCAATACATCGATGACCTATTGATTGCTGCTGATATGGAAGACATTTGCAAAGAGAGTACCTCTAAGTTGTTGACACATTTGGCAGCATGTGGACATAAAGCTTCATTAAAAAAGTTTCAATATTGTCGAAAGGAGGTGGCCTATTTAGGCTACCTACTATCGAAAGAGGGAAGGAGACGGACACCAGAAAGGATAGAAAGCATATGTGGTCTGCCTATTCCAAAAACGCAGAAGGAAGTCAGAGCTATAATGGGCATGGCTTCATATTGTAGGCAGTGAATTGCTAACTTTGCCATGATTGTGAAACCGATGGTGGCATTGACAAAGAGGATGTTGTTTTGCCTTTGCCATGGAGCGTGGAATGTCAGGTGGCATTTGATCTGCGCAAAGTTGTATTGTGCTCAGCTCCAGTTTTGGGCACACCAAATTATGAAAATGATTTCAAGTTATTTGTGCATGAAAACAATGGTTGTGCTTTGGCTGTTTTGACTCAGGAACAAGGAGCGAGAAATAGACCATGCAGTTATTTTTCTTCTGCGCTGGATCCTGTTGCATGCGCTTTGCTGCGCTGTTTGTGAGCTGTTGCTGCGGCTGCCGCGTCAGTAAAACAAACCGAGGGAATGGTTTTGGGTCACGCCTTAACCTTAATGGTGCCTCATACAGTAGACGTTCTTTTAAATAGAATGCAGATGCAACATCTTATTTCAGCTAGACTGACGAGATATGAAATTGTCCTATTTGCACCGCATATTCATATTTTGAGATGTTGCGCTTTGAATCCTGAAGAGTTAATGTCCCCTCCCAATGAAAGAACGGGTGAAAGGGAATCACCACCCCATGATTTTATAATGGTTACTGAACAAGAAACAAAAGGAAGAATTGATTTAACAGACACCCCACAGAAAGAGCCAGATGGAGAACCGTTTTGTGACGGTTCCTGTTTCAAATTAACCGAAGGTACATCAACTGCTGCATATGCCATCACAACACTAAAGAGTATTGTAGAGAGCAAAAGGATCCCATATAATTCAGCACAGGCTGCAGAGATAATAGCATTGACCAGAGCATGTGAAATTTCTGAAAATCTGAATGTAAACATATATACTGACAGTCAGTACGCATTTGGGGTGGTACACAATTTTGGTTGACTCTGGGCTGAAAGGGGTTTTCTAACATCACATGGAACCGAGATTCAACATGGTCCTTTGATAGCAAGATTGTTATCTGCACTTGCACGTCCAAAACGATTAGCAATAATAAAATGCGAAGCACATAAGAAAGTAACATGTAACGTTGGAAAAGGAAACGCATTTGCAGATAAAATTGCGAAACAAACTGCCACTGATCTGCACACGAAGATGTTTATTGAGAGATCAGAAGAAGTACCCTGTATGATAGAAAATGGGATTGCCACAGTTAAGAAGATGCAAACAGAAGCAACAGCAGATGAAATAAAAGCCTGGGCGCAGGGTTCAGCTGAGTTAGACATAGAGGGTTGCTGGGTAGACAAAGAGTAAAAAATGGATGCTGCCCAACTCCTATGTAACCGCAATGGTCATTATGGCCCACAGTCCCACACACATATGTGCTAGGAAAATGATTCAGCATTTAGACACAGTATGGAAGAATCGGCACATTAGAGAAACTGCTGATAGACTAGTTCAGAACTATATGACCTGTTTGCAACACAACATTGGAAAAGGAACAACTACCCCAGAAGGTAGTTTTGGCCCACCCTATGCCATTTGAAGTTGTGCATTTTGATTTTATAGAAATGGAAAGATGTCAGAACTTGAAGTACGTCCTTGTAGTAGTCTGTGCATTCAGTAAATGGGTGGAAGCATACCCGCTTAAAGACTGCACAGCGATGAGCACAGCATAAGTGATGCTGAAGGAGTACTTTTCCAGATTCGGCCTGCTACGTGTCATATGGTCAGACAACGGCCCGCATTTTGTTGCCGCCGTGATATCACAAATTTGAGCGGGCCTCCAGATTGATAAACGATTCCATTCGGCCAGACACCCGATGAGTGCCGGTCTTGTTGAGCGCCAAAACGGTATCTTAAAAAACAAGATTAGTAAAATATGTTCAGGGAGTAAGTTGAAGTGGCCTGATGCGCTACCCTTAGCTTTGTTGTGCATGCGCACGTCTGTGCAGGCAAGGACTGGACTCTCCCCTTACGAAATCGTGATGGGGAGACCCGCAAATGTTTGGAGCGCCCCGCAGCCTAGGCGTTTCAACGAAATTGAATACCCTTTGCTCAGCACTTATTGTAACGTGTTAACTCAAAAATTGCGTTTGATTCATCAGCAGGTGCAGGAGTCTCTTCCTGTTAGATACACTGGCTCAGGGCATTGTCTGCAGCCAGAAGAATGGGTTCTGGTAAAGAATTTTGAAAGAAAGTCTTCACTTGCACCGCGTTGGAGAGGCCCCTACCAGATCCTCCTGGCCACACAGACTGCAGTCCGAGTAGATGGTCGAAAGGCATGGATCCATGCCACTCACACGAAATAAATTCCATTTCCGTTGAAAGAACTGCCTGATCCAGACGTCGGAAAAGAAAGCTGCACTTGATCAGAAAAACAAGTGCTGCCCAAACACGAGAAAGTCCTGGGGAAATTGCAATGAGGGAAAGAGGGCCAGAAGTGCCTCCTCAACTTTGCCCAGCTGTGCCTGCATCATCACTCATTGCATCACAGGCTGACACTGAGCCTGCATCCGGAAATGAAACTGCACTATTCATGGATCACACAGTACCTGAAGCAATAAGGTACAACCTACGTTCTCAAAATCGGAAGTGATCTGATTCACATGTTTTGTTTTGCCTCTATTCCCGACACGGATGAATCGGGAATCAGAGGCCTAGGGAAGTGGAGCGTGAGAGCTGTATTAATCTGCATCGATGTGAAAGCTGTGGAACGCAGCTTCCCTGTGCTATCTTTGAAAAAGTGAAACGCCTATGTTGATCACCCCGTGCGAAAAAGCGGGGCGCATATGGTACCAACACAACTGATGCTTGCTCCAACGTTTTGGAGCACTGTGCAGAGCCACAATAAGCTTGCTATTTCTTTGTAAAGCAGGCTAACGAGAACTGGCCTAGACGTTTTGCTGATTAAATGGGTGCTGCTGTAAAGAAATTATTCGCACCGAACATTGCCGAGAGAAGAAATTGCAGACAATGCCTATACTTACTTCTGTTCCCTCTTGCACCAATGCTGATGACGTAATAGATATAGAGACTATAAAGATGTCTAGAAGGATTTGCTGTAAGAAATTCATGCTAATGATTATAACACTACTTTGCATTCTGAGTACACTGATCCCAGTATTATGGTATCTGGAGAGCGTGCATCCATTAAGTGCTCTTTTGCCTGCTACCAATGCACCTGCCACAGACAGTCCAGTCAATGTACTCTCTTATACTCTCCCTCCACTAGAAGAAAGTCACCGAAGAGGGTATGACAACAACACCCTGCTTTTGATTATGAATACGACTCACTCTATCCTGAATAGAACAAATTGCTGGGTCTGCTCCCATTTACCCCAGCATGACGGGAAAGGACTGGGATGGTATGTACAGCCATTACCCCTTAATATGCCATGTTATGCATCACTGAGTGCACTATTCTATGGGAAATGGAATAAGAGTGATACGGGGCAATTAGATGGAACAAACATAGATAAGTTTGAAAGGGTGGTAATGGAACCTGTGGGTTGTTCCATATTTAACAGAGCATGGGTAATAAAACCAGTGGTAAGACCAGTAGATAGACTTTATGTGCCTTATAAATCATCTGTAATCACTTTTCACATGAATCCAGTAGGGAACAAGGACGTTGTGCCCCCCTCTTATACTATTAATTACAACCCGCACACTGTCCCATTTTGCTTACGAAAGAAGGGTTTCTATTCAGTAGGAACATTCACTAGGTGCAGTACTTGAGAAAGAAGAAGAACCAATATATGTAGGTGATCCCATTTATTTCATATGTGGAGAAAAGGCTTATCCCTGGTTGCCTAGAAATTGGGGAGGGACCTGTTACTTAGGGATCCTTTTCCCTGGTGTATTCCTTTCCAAAACGTCTGACATATCCAAATTATCCAGATCTAGGCCTTGGCGGGATGACACAGGATTAATTGCAGAGGACATAGCAAAATCATTTATGCCATACTGGGGGCAAGCTATAAACTCCTGGAATATACAAAGACTGTCCAGGATATTAGAAAAAATGATAAATGGAACAACATATTATATAATATGACACTAGAAGAAAAGACAGGTAGATTGACACTTCAAAATAGAATGGCTCTTGATATAATCTTGGCCGACCGTGGAGGTGTGTGTAAAATCGTGGGGTTAGTGTGCTGTGTATTTGTAAGTGACTCCTCACCTACGATTTTTGAGGCAATCAAGAAATTGCACATTTTGAGTTCCGACATTCATACTCTGACAGGCGGTTGGGAGCTGAATATAAGTTCATGGTTTTGGGAGTTACTGCGCTCATGGGGATGGAAACTAATTGCAATTATAGTAACATTACTTGGAATCCTCATGACATGTTGTTGCATACACTGCCTGCCAATCCTATGCTTTGAAATAACAAATGAATGTGTACACATGGTAACAGAAAAAAGAACTTCCAAATTGGATATGAATACAAACCACAAAATTGAAACAATGAAAGAATTCATGTCAATTAATATTGATGATGACGATTAGAGTAGCATGCATATCTCAGAACTCGATACATGGTCAGATGAAGATGCGATGTATGGATGATACTCTTGTCTTATGGCCAAAGGGAGGGTTTGTGAGTCTAGAAACTACCCTAACAAAGTATAGAAGGTATATTATGTTGGCCAAAAACCAATCGCATCATCTGCCCTACATCGCCGATAGGGAATCGTCTACATAACCATAGGGCGTCCATTTTGTGCTGTAACATCCGCCATTTGCTTTCTCTTCCTTTCTGTTTAACGCTTTGCAAAATGTATTTTATTTTAAAAGCTCATGCACGGAGCGAGGCCAGTTTACATGTTGAAAGACCGGCCCAGATGGACATGCCAAACAGTACAGAAATACATTGTTTTCCTCCCTCACAAGTCCTTGAAGGCGAGCAGAGAGGCATTTAATCAGCGGCCCAGGTGCCGGCCGGTCTCGCTGAAAATGTAGAAACAGGCTGTTAAAACATGAATTATACTTTCCTAGCGTCCCCCCTTCGGGGCTCTCCTTAGATCAGGCTGACCCCTAGTTCACGAATAGAAACCAGAAGATAACACGCTTTGGAATGTGTCTCTCCTACAAACACAGTATCCTCGCTGAACAAGTGGCTTATGTTCTTCATAACAAAGAACTACGTCTGCTGATTGTAAATTGCAATTGTTGCTATAACGAGTAATATAGATTGGGTAAGAAACGTGCCATAATGTGTCATATTTGTCATAATTATCAATCACCAAACCCTAGCTCAAGAATATACATTCTGGCCGGTTTTGATGTGTCACAAAGAGATTGTATGACTGTCTTTGTATTTATGTAATGCTGTTGTAGAATGCTCGCACTCTTGCGTCTCACGAGGTCTGGGTGACACACGGTGCAAGACGTTAGACCCAGTCGGCCGACTGAGAATATATTTGCTTTGCAATAAACCCTAGTACTTGGAAATTGAACCTCGTGTCTGTCGTATCACTGGTATATGGTGATTATGCCTTGTTTCGATATGCAAAGGGTCTTCAGGGCCTAGCATTCTGTTGAAGTCTTCATTGTCCTTATTGATTATTGCATGGTTTAACTGGAGATTGGACCTTGGAGACACGGACAGGCTCAACCCTTTTTCTCTCACATCTATTGAATTTGGTGTTAGGTGGCCATCCTATTTGCTCACTAGGTCAAGCTCCATGTCTAGAAATGTTTTTACCTACAAGCTGTATAATGTACTAAGCAATAAATGTGTCCCACATTGGCCCAGACAACTGGCCCACACTGACATGATGGGCCAGGCCTTTGGAATGTGTGAGGGGTCAGCAACCTGAGGCGGACAACTGTTTGATGATTGTTCAAAATATGCCATTTTATTAAAGTATAAACGATATTACATTCCTCACTACCCGTATTCTTCTGAGGATTTTCCCAACAGTACTTCTCCCCTTTTACATGCCAACAAAAAGTCACTGCTATCGATGCCAATCTCATCTGATGTGGAGGCTGCTGTACTAGATCAAAAAGGGGCACCTGATGCTTCTAAAATAGAGGACTCAGCCCTGTGTTCGGAGCCCTTGTCAACAATCCCCACTGTGGCTGTGAATCTCCCTACTTTTTCTGTTCAAGAAGCTAATCAAAATGATGGGGAGGTGGTCTGTGGTGCTGCTCATGTTCATGACTTTAATTGCACTCCCAGGCAAGAGCAAGAGGGCTACCCCCATGTTTCGGATACTTCAATGCTGTCACCTACAATTATGAGTGAATTGGGCAAACGTGTGCTGCTCTCTTTGGGCCCCTCCTCATCCGCCTCCAGGTCTTTTCCCTTTCGTGAACAAGTCCATTTTCATCTTCCTGACGAATCAAGCTGCAAAAAATCCAGCGATTTTGGAAGAGATCTGCCACCCACCCCAGTGAGGGGAATGGGAGGCGACGTGTCTTCTGGCTACAACAACGCCCAAGGTGCTTATGCGCATTCACCCGGGAATCCTTTCCCCCATGCACTGGATGACTTTACTCTAGGAAACGATGACTTTGCCTCAAAGGACCTAAAGAGGAGGTGCAGTCTTCTTCAACTCCAGAGGTTTCACTTTCTGGCTCTTTCCCTAATGACCCCTTCAACTTTCCTGTCATTTCACGAATACTGATTCTTCTGGACAAGGGCCACAAGCTTACCCATTGTTCCCTAAGGGAAATGCAAGGCTCCCTAGCCTTTATGAAAGAAAAGATGGCCAAACTGGAAGGATTTATTTTTGCAGAGGAGCAATCAAAAGTATTTTACTTTGCACAATTTGAAAAAATGCTGGCAAATGTTGTAGCTTTACCAACACATGTCTCTCCTATGTCTCCATCACGGTCGCAAGGCTCCCAGATGGAAAATGGGCACCTGAATGCCTACTTGCCACAAAAATCTTACTCGCAAGTGTTGCAAGGGGACCGCAAGGGCGGGTTGGAACACCCCGACTCCGAGGCCATAGAGCTGCTGGAAGTTGCCAAACTCAACCATGATCGCCTCCTTCAGGTCGAACACATGCTGTTTAAGTTGGCTGCGAAGTCGCAACCCTTGGAAGCCTCTGACTATTCATGTGGAGGAATATAGCTTGCCAGTAGGGTTGACCATACACCTGACAGCCCTTCTGCATTGACGGATATTATTGATAGTCCGACTATCTCAGAATCTGTTGCTCCTCCGTTGCCATGTGAGCTAGAGGTGACTCACTCAGAACGTGACGGAAGGCACTTCATGTCTCGTGAGGTGAAGAAGTCCTTCCTGAGAGCTCAAAAACGCTCAAACCTTGCAAAGACCACACAGATGAAAGTGGCAAAAAAAGATGCCCGGATTCTGGGTCCCCAGACTAACATAGAAACTACTCTAGCATTGAGCACCAACACAGGGAATAGCCAGGATGACTTGGCACTGGATCTTCGCGATTTGAACGAGGAAAGTCAAAAACACCTCCAGATCAAAGCCCTAAAATGTGGTAATGTGTAGGTGTCTGCCTCTAATCCCCCCAGGATGCCATCTTCCAAGTCTCAACCTCAACTTCACTGCTTTTTTCCCAACATTGAAAGTAAAAAAGTGGTCCCGCGGGCTATTGTAGAAACAAATACTGCAATTAACCCAAAAATGCCTAACGAGATATTGACTCTGGCATCGAATCCTGTGGCCCAGTTTATTGACCCACTAGGACAGGAAATTGTCACTCAGGGGAGAGAAGTGGAGGAGGCCATTGTTTCTAGTTCAGAGGACGTGCAGGCATCCCTGGTTACGCCACGTCTTACTTCTTGTGATGAAGATCTAGCACGAAAGACTCACCTGGGGGAGCTAACTATTGACATGTTGTCCTTTTTGGAAACACCCAAGGATATGAAAGTAATACTTGGATGGGTCAGTAATCTGGACATAAATGGCCTCGGTAGGATCAACAGGTCCTTTTTGATGAATTCATTTTTTCAGATCCCTTCGCTAAGAAATTTATCATCAAAGGACCTGGACTGGGTAAAGCTTGCTAACCACAACAATCACAGAGTGCTGTGTAGAGTCCAATCACAGATAATAACAAAACTGATTTTGGACTTTACAGATGACTTTGAATCACTGGGTCTCACCCCCTTGTTTGTTTGCGGATATGGAGTGTGCTTGGGCTTTTCTGGACTTTGTTACGCCAGTTCCCATTGTACTAGCAGAAGGTCCTGTAGCTGCCCCCTTTGAGTCCCATGCTAATTAATTAACCCTACAACTCGCCTCACTTACGCAGGCGCTAAGTGGTCTGTCCTGGCTCGAGCCCCTGATCAAAGTGGTAGTATCTATGAAACCTGCTCCCTCAGAGTCATAACTGTATGGGAATGTTATATCATCCTGGAATTGCTGTGGTGTGAGTAATCTCAAGGCACGGCATGAGTGGGTCGAGATACATCACAGGCCTGATATTTTATTGTTGCAGGAAACAATGGCGTTAGAGGTTCTCTTATTTGATGGGTACACATGTTTTAGTGTCCCTGCACGTTTTTGCGCTGGACGTCTATCTGGTGGCATCGCAATACTTATTAATAACGCCCTGAAGGTGGCTTCACGCACCTTAGAAAAAACTGAGTCATGCATATTGGTGGAGTTGACTTTTTCCGACTGTAAAATTCAATCACTACTTCTGCTGTCCATTTACTGGAATCCGAGTGCTGTCTCTTTGGACTTGGCCCGAGAGGACTTAAACCGAATCTTGGGCCTTGCAACTCTCCTTTGTCCTAACCATTAAATTGTAATTGGGGGTGACTTGAATTCGTATTTGGAATTGGAAGGCACCACTCGGCCGTCCGACTACTCATCCCCATATGCATATCAAGCTTTTCGTAGAGGAAATCGATGGGCCAGTTTCTTCGAAGCGTGGGGCATCTACCCCATCCAATTTGCCACTCATGCTACTAAAACTTCCTGGAAGCGTGGAAACTCATCGTCTCTCATCGATTATGTATTTGCATCAGGGGCATATTCTGGTCTGCTCGACCCCATCACAGTTTTGAGTGTGGGTTTGAGTGACCATCGAATGCTGATCACTTTCTTACACTTGAGGTTTGAAGCATTTGAAATCACAGAGTCGGCCGTCATGGTGGAAAGTGACCGGCATGTCTTGTCCGTTAGAGGGCATCCCAGCATTTGTCGGAAAATGGTGTTTCGTGTAAATCGAGATCTTTTGGTGATTCACAATGAGCACCTAGCATTGCGGAACATGGAAAAAATCAACAAATTAAATCTGAAGATGATCCGCATGCATTTGGTGAGCTTATCCAAGGAATGTCTTGAAAACAGCCGTCCAAAAACCGTACATCCACACTTGGCAGAGGTTGCCAATCTAAAAACCCAAAAAAATAGTGAGCTTTGGAATTTAAGAGGCAGCTCTTCTAGCCTAGTAAACCTTAAAAGAGAAAAAAACGTTATTGTTGCTGGTTTCAAGTCAAAGTTGAAGTTGCTGCGCTATGCTGCCTACAACCTTGTCAATCAACAGATGATTGAAATGCTCTGTAAAAAAACCACGAGGGATCTATGGTCTATCCTACGAAATCCCTTGGGTAAGGTGGACAATCGCATGGTGGCTACCATATCTGGCCCTGAATGGAGGACATTCTTCCTGCAGAAATATAGCCTGCCGGATCTACATAGAAGGCTGGAGTCCCTTAATTTACAGTTGAAGTTTTCCTCGGTTTGTCCATGGGAAATCAAGGACATCATATGGGCAATCTCACAATTGAAATTTTCAAAAGCGGCTGGACCCGATGGGTTGCAGCGCTGGGTATTTAAGGATGACCCACAGTTTTGGGCCAGGTATTTGCTCTCTTGCTACCAGCTAATATACCAAACTGGGAAAATTCCTCCCTCCTGGCTTATGGCAACTGTAATACCAATTCACAAAAAGGGTGCCTTAAATGACCCACTAAATTTCAGGCCAATAGCCCTAATTGATATCTCTGCAAAAATGTTTGCACGGCTGGTCTTGTGCGAATTGGAGTCCCGTGTTAATGCCGCCAATATTCTTTCAAAAGCCCAGGTTGGTTTTCGCAGAGCTATGGGCACGCAGCTTAATGCGTCAATTTGTGCACATTTATTGTCAGCATCACGCGCTCAGCCAAATGGTACGATCTATATGGCATCTTTAGATCTATAAGCAGCGTTTGATAGCGTACTACGCAACCGCCTTTGGCAGAAGATGCTGTTTTATGGTATCCCTCCTGAGCTGGTGGCGATAATAGCGGCTCTTCATCAAAACACCTCTTATAGGGTGCGCATCAACTCAGAGGGTCTGTTATCTGTTAGCATCCCAACGAGAATTGGTGTGAAGCAGGGTTGCAATTTGGCTGCGGTGCTTTTTAATCTATACCTGGCCGATATCGAGCAAATATGGGAGGGAACAAATACATTCCCCGTAACCCGTCTTCATTGGTTGGCATTCGCCGATGATGTCATTCTATGTGATAAAGTACCCTTCGAGCTCCAAAATAAACTAAACATTTTTCATGAGTACTGTATTCAGAATAACTTGACTATGAACTCAGCTAAATCTCATATAATAGCTTTTTCTCCTAAGAAGAAAAATCGGAGATTCAAGTATGTTGTAAATTCACATCCAATTATGATGAGGGAAGAAATCACGTATTTGGGGTACTATATATCAAATGGTAAGTCTATCGGCAAGTGGCGACTAGTGTTGGACACTAAGCTCAACCATTTGGCTGCCCAGATGGGGATTATCTTTTCCAGGTACCGTAGATACTCGCTATTGCCCCTGCTTCACTATTATACCATGAAAGTAGAACCTGCGTTACTTTACACCCTGGATGCTTGCTTGGAAAATCTGGGTCCTTTATTAAATCTCCTCCAAGGCAAGATTTGGAAAAGGGTCTTAGGTCTCCCTGGCTACTTGCCTAATCCAATTCTTTTACACGAATTGGGACTCTATCCCCTGGCAGACAAACATGACTGGCGTATGCTAAACTCATTTATTAAAATGATCTCGCCTCCAGTTAATTCCTTGTATGAGGACTTCGGTTTAATGTTAAATGAAAATCATCCGGCATCTGTGGTCGAATTTAAGTCACATATGTCGACGATTTTGAGATCCCTGAACATGACGCAACAGGACCTAATTGATTCTCCGCAGAAAGTTAAGGCAAGATTTTTAGGAACGCATGGGCTTGTAATGCTGATTTAATCTCAGGTTATTCTTCATTTCACACCTATGCAAAATTCAAGCAGGCTATTTTGCCCCGTTTGCCCTACCTATTGTGTTTTCCTGACCAACATGCTAGAAGAACATACATGAGATTTCGCCTGGATCTTATCCACAAGGGATCTCGTATTGGTAATTGGACAGGATACAAAGATTTGGGGCAGTGGGACTGCTGTCGGTTTTGTTCCACGGCTGGGCAGTGTGAAACTCTGGAACATTTGCTTATGTACTGTACTCGCTTTGATCATCAAAGGATCTGCTGTTTGGGATCTTTTTTTTGTCTCGAACTCGAGGATTGAGCGCCAGTTGGTTTAGCTGCGCTGCATGTGGGGCCAGTCTAATTCCATCATGCTAGCAATAGTGAGACTTGTGACTATGATTGAGAATGACCTCTTGCTATTAAACAAATCGATGTATATTATGAAGGCCACAGATGCCATACTTGCACATCAATAGTATGCACATCAACAAATGTACCACAACTGGCATTATGAAGGTTTATTATTATAAAAGGAGAGGTATTCTTTCGGTCTTTATTGATGTGCACTGGCGGCTTCTTTTTGAAATCCAGATTGGGCACTTTCTCAAATTGCTGAGCGAACAATTTTAAATGTAATGAGTCATTTTTGTGAAAGAAAAAAAAAAGAAAAAGAAAACAGAGAGAAAAATCTGAAATGAAACTCGCTTTTATTGTATCATGCGTTGGACGAATTGTAAATTTTATATTTGTTGATTTGTAAGTTTTTATGTATAATTGGACCTATAGTTTGACCTATAGTTTGTATTGTACACAACAGTATTTTATGATCTATTATGAATGATGTGATGCTATTTTAGTGACAACAAAGGTGTCAATTAATTTTTGTTACCAAAATCACATAATTAAAAAAAAGAAATAGGTATATTTGTCAGGATGACTTCACCTGCTGCTTCAACAACTTTATTTCTACTAAAGGTTGCCATGAGGACATTCTCCTTTGCCTCATAGGATTTTACTTCATTTGTACCACTGAAGTCTTGCATCCACTGACCATCATATATACCAACACAGCTTCAGTACTTTATGTACCTACTACAGTTTCAGTCTCAAGACATATTCTGACAAGATTCACTTTAAGGTACTTCAACCCCTTCAAATAGGCAAGGCACTCTTCCTCCGAATATCTCTCTTCAAAAGGGCAGCCTCTTTGCCTCTCTTGTCTGTTTGCCCCAATAACCTAAGTTTGCCTTTAGGACCCACTTCTCTTCTCTAATAGTCTTTGGCAATACGGGTTGGGCCAACTTCAAATAATCTTTAGGAGCAGCAAGGTTTCCCTTCCCCATCTTTGCCTTCACCTCTCTGCCAACTGTTAGACAAAGTAATTACACAGAAGCCTTGGAGGCACTCTCTTGGATTCAGGTAATGCTTCCACACTTGTATTTTAGGCAAGGTTGAACAAACTTCTATTAGACTCACAGTATGGGTTATATTGTCTTCTGGCATTGAAAAAGGCTGCTTTCAGTCTTAATAGGGGAATACTCTTGCCTTGGCTTGGGCAATGCATGCCCTCTCTTCAGCTGCAGATACAATGTTTAACCACTTAACTTCTTTTATAAGTAATGATTCTTTGTGTGAATAACGTGGTAGAATTCAGTCTTCCTTTGAAAAGCACAAATAGGCACACGTGATCACTTCTTAAAGTCGTAGTTCGGTCAGAAATTGTATTGGCTCAATCTATGAGGCATGGATTTTAGAGCATACATCGATCGTGCTTAAAAATAATTCAAATGCAACTTACCTGAGTTTTTCTCACTTTAACACATGTAAAATGTCCTCGCAGCAGTAATTCAGATCAGCCGCCCCAAACGCTGACATCACTAAACGCTCAAGCCCCATTTCACAACCCCAATGCGCGTCCCATGCCAACATCCTCTGTGCGCAATCTATTGACGTGTCTCCATGGAAATGCCAAGATGCCTTGTTCCTCGATAAGTGTAAATAAAACCTTTCTGATACACAACGTTGGAGTTTATTTTTCCTTCGTGCCAGTGTATTTCATTTTGAGCTTCCCTGACTAGTTTCTTCTCTTTTCAGCTATCTGCCAAGTTGGGCACACTGAGAACAGGTACTACCTAAAACGAATTAACTCAGTTGTTGCTTTTCATTTCTTATATTATGGTCAAATGTTTTTACCAAACCATATTTAAACATGTGTCCTTGTGAACTTTTAAAGTTTGAGCCTATTAATCTTGTCTTTTAACAATGTGTTTTTGTAACATGGCTGTTTCTTTGCTTGTCTTTCTTTAACATTCACTGTTAATGGGAAATGTTTTTTATATAGTGTATACAAACAAAAACGTTTTAACTTACCTCACTTTGGATTTTGAGCTTCTTCACTATTCAGGAACTATGGCAACAATTCAGCCCTACCTGTACGAGCCCGATATTCAGAAGAGGAAATTCATGAAAGAGAAAAAACTTGAGATGATGTGGAATCAGATGAAAGTCTTGAGGATCAATCAATGGAGCCTGTACTCAGTCGCATGGAACACATTTCCACCTGGTGTACCTACCATCGTTGTGAGCTTATGCCTACTCTGGTGGAGAACTACTGTTGCAGGAAAAACTGTAGCTGCTTGGCCTACATTGCAGTAGAAGACACACCACCTTTATGTGTTACAGAGCTGCATGTCTTCAGGCCAGCCTGACTTACACAATCTATGTTGCGAATGATGATGGTCCTTATGCACAAACTTCGAGCTACAGTTTGCCCTTGTAATCCAAGTAATGAGTAAGTTCACAATATATATGTTGTGTGTTTGACGACCGAGACGGCTGACATAAGTGTTTACCCTACATCAATATAACTTCGATGGATCACTGAGGAAGTCATTTTTCTGTAAATTGAATAGATTATTCATTCTAATCTGAAACCACAGTGATCATCTTTAGATTTATAGTCTGAACAATTATGTTTCTTTCACTTCGAAGTATCTCCCAAACTGTTTTTGCTGGAGTGTGCGTTCACATTTCAAATTGATCCCTACTTAAAATCACAAGTTTTGTCAGTACTTCGCACAAAAAAGTACTCTTTAATGCATAACGTGCCTTTACATGGTGGATTCATGGAAGACTGGGATTTCGCATTTGATGAGAAATACCTTCCTGTGTGGTTCGAGCCATTCGTGATAAATTCCCCAGTGACCATGGACAATACTGTGGATTTATAAAGACGGTGGGCCTCATCACGACTTGGGCTATATTCCCGGCTGTAATACCGCTGACTGTAATAGCCCTAGCACCGACCGGCCCGGTGGTATTACCACCGGATCAGGGATTGGGCCTTAACGGTAAATCCCCATTCCTGATTGGGTCCATTGGATCCGATGGGGAATTTTCGGCGCTAATACTGCAGGCTAATATAGCCGGCTGTAATACCGCCGAAAACAGGGATTTTCACCTCCAGAAAAAAGCTGGAGGTAAAACAGCCGATTTAGCGCCCAACTCGTGATAGGGCTAGCCCTTAAATGCGGCGGTAATACCATTACCACCGCATTTAAGGGCTGCAGCCCAAAACGTGATGAGGCCCAGTACCTCGACCCCAGCAGTATAATTTGTAGTGTCATTACTGTTGTGTACTGGGTACACGTATTACGCATGCGCGAGATTCACGGAGCTCGCGCATGCGCTGTAGGTGAATAAAGGCGTTGCCCCGGCAGTTCGAGCCGGAGATCGGAGCCATAGCACGTCTCCGGCGTGTGTTCTTCGAACGCCTGAATGAGTGTGCCTGTTGCGTGCTGGGTGACTCGCGGGGGGCCCGCGAGCATACAAAACTGGCGACGAGGATGGGATGTGAACCGCTACTTCGTTCCGACAACATTGCAGGAACGGAGTACAGCTCCGCAGTCGCGGACCCGCTCGAGATAGCCGGCGGCCATTTTGAGCGCTCGAGTGAGAACATCACACGCAGTGGTTGCGGCCCGTTTCGGGTGCTCGTGCGCCATCTGTTAGTCATCAGCAGCTAAAAATAATTTTTGGACACTTCACAGCCCAGCTGGAGCAGGGCTGTGATAGACAAAGCGACAAAAGACAACAAAGAAGATTTGTGTCACAGCTGGGAGCCGGATCACCCATTTTCAGCCAAGACTTTACTGTGAGTACCCAGGGAGATGGGTGATGAGACAGATGACGAGGGTGCCACCGCTCCAGTACCACGCAGAATGCGCACCACCCTAGCGCCCATGCCTGAATTCGACACTACAGGCCCCCCATCAAAACTCGGCCCCAAATGGCTCACATGGGTCAAAAGACTGGAAATGATGTTCAGGGCCTCGGGGGAAACAGCAGATGAGGCAAAAATTGCCATCATGATGTACTCGGCAGGCACGGAGGTCCAGAAGATATACGACTCCCTTGACATTCCACTGGCGACATATGACGCAATCAAGCAAGCGCTAAGGGATCATTTCCTACCATTAGCGAATGTCGATTTTGACAGATTCGTTATGGGGGCTGAAAAACAACGCAGCGACGAATCACTAGACCAGTTTTGTGCCCGTCTGAGACACCTTGCGAGCTCCTGCGGGTGGGCCAATGAAGAGGAAATGGTCCGAACCGGGACTAACCCTCCGGCAAATCCTAGACATGGGGAGGGCGCATGAACTGGCGGAGGCCAGAGGGTCGAAGATGGACGCAGCCACTCATCCCAAATGTGAGGAAGAGGCACTCGCTGTCAGGCGTTTTACGCCGGGAAAGGCCAGATGGACACCAAAACCGGAGGAAAAGACAACAAGATCGGGCTCCCCTCAGTCGTGCTCATACTGTGGGTACGATCTCCCTCACAGGGGTGAGTGCCCAGCTAAGTCAAGGACATGTGGCAGATGTGGGGTCCCCGGACACTATGCCAGGATGTGCAGGGCCACTGTGCCCGTGGCGGCCAAAAGGGGGCCGGAGAGGTTCGTGAGGAGTGGTGCCCGCACTGTGAAGGGTATATATTCTCTGGAACAGGAGATACAGGATATGAACATCGCCGAGGAAGAAGAAGAAGAAGAAGGAGAAATATTCTGTATCTCCAGCATAGCAAGTGGCCCCGGAACTCGACGAAAACCTACATGCACTGTGAACATTGGGGAAGTTCCCACCCCGGTCCTCATCGACACGGGAGCATCGGTATGTGTGCTCGCGGATAGACACTACAATGCACTTGCGGGCCCGCCAGCACTTTCGCCGTCTAGAGCCCAAATATATGCGTTTGGCGAAGATACCCCTCTACCCATCCAAGGAGTATTCATAGCCCCAGTATCCCATGGCAGGAGCAGCATCAAGGCTAGGTTTTTCGTTACCAGCGTGAGCCCGCATTCATTGCTGAGTTGCGCAGCTTCGGAAGCACTCACCCTAGTGCAATTCACATTCGCAGTATACCAGTCGGATCTGAACAGTTTGTTGGCACGTTTTGAGAAACTCTTCAAAGGGATAGGGAAGCTAAAGGCTGAACCTGTACGGCTCCATATCGATAAGTCAGTCAGACCAACGGCACTAAAACATCGTCGTATTCCTTTTCACTTGAGGGCCCAGGTTGAAGAGGAACTACAACTCCTAATAGAACGAGACATTATCGAGAAAGTGGAAGGGCCGACGCCTTGGGTTTCCCCGATTGTTGTTGCCCCAAAGCCCAAGCAGCCGGGGGCTGTACGCATTTGCGTCGATATGAGACTACCCAATGTGGCTATAAAAAGAGAGCGTCATATCACACCAACTCTGGACGACATCGTTGGCGAGCTTCAAGGAGCCAAATTCTTTTCGAAATTGGACTTAAGATCAGGGTACCACCAGCTGGAGCTCCACCCAGAGTCCAGATATATCACGACCTTTACCAATGAAGGACTGTACCAATATAAGAGGCTCAGTTTCGGAATATCCTCCGCGGCGGAGGTCTTTCAAAATTCCATCAAGGGGGCGCTGTCAGGGTTGAAAGGGGTCATAAATATGTCGGATGACATTCTTGTATTCGCCAGGTCGGAGGCGGAGCACATCAAGCGCCTAGAGGACACTTTTCGCAGACTGCACAGCCTTGGGTTAACACTGCACCAGGAAAAGTGCGAGTTCATGAGGGACAGTTTAGAGTTTTTTGGATTCATCTTTCACGCGGGGGGTATATCACCCGATCCGAAGAAAGTGAAGGACATTCGGGAGGCATCATCACCCACGTCCCCGGCGGAAGTTTCACAGCTTTTTAGGCATGGTGACATATTGCGGACGCTTTATTCGTGACTTGGCCTCCATCTCTGAACCGTTAAGAGCTCTCACGAGGAAGGAAGTGGCATGGGCGTGGACTGGAAAAGAGCAGAGAGCGTTCACGGCCATCAAAGAAGCTCTGTCTGAACTAGACACCATGGCGTACTTTAACCCGGCCCGGGAGTCTGAGATAGTGGTGGATGCCAGTCCCGTGGGACTAGGGGCAGTCCTTTTGCAGGCAGATCAGCAGGGAGCGATGAGGCCCATCGCGTATGCCAGTAAGGCACTGACCAGCACCAAGAGGAGGTATTCCCAAATTGAACGTGAAGCCCTCGCCATATTATGGGGCTGTAAACACTTCAGGTTATACATACTAGGGAAACCGGTTGTAGTGGTGACGGATCACAAACCACTACTGCCCATTCTAGCTGGTGCCTCATCCAAGCCACCACCAAGAATAGAAAGGTGGATGTTATCCCTCATGGAATACGGGGTAAAACTGGTATACCGCCCAGGGACCCAAAACCCCGCTGACTACTTGTCTCGACATCCCGGCTCTGGACAGTCAGGGGATACCACGGAAGTTGCAAGCTGTGCGGACACCATTCACTTGGTTGTCAAGTCGGCGCTTCCCATCGCCCTATCGAGAGAAGAGATTGCCAACGAGTCCAACTCTGATGAGGCATTTCTGAGAGCGAAGGAGGCAGTGGCCTCAGGAGCATGGAAGGACCTTCTCATGAACAATGCCAGGAGAAATGTGGAGGTGCAAAAGGACCTGCAGGCATTGTGGAGTGCACGACACAAATTGTCTGTGACGACCGATGGATTACTACTGAGAGGACACAGGATCGTCATTCCCAGATCCCTCACAGCAAAGGTCCTTCAACTGGCTCACAATGGGCATCAGGGGATGACCAGAATGAAGGCACGCCTCAGGCTCAAGGTCTGGTTCCCGGATTTAGAGAAGAGGGTTGAAGAATTTGTGAGGACATGCATCCCATGCCAGGCCACCAGCCCAGCGGAAAGAGGTCCACCAGTACAATCCATGGCAAGAAGTGAACTACCCTGGGGGACAGTCCATGCCGACTTCGGCTCCACCGGTCGGGGTCTGTACTTCCTGGTTGTGACTGACCAGTGGTCCCGTTATCCCGAAGTGGAACTGGTCGAATCCACGGCCAGCGATCACACAACCATAGCGATGGACAAGATTTTCGCCACCCATGGTTTCCCCGTGGAATTGTGTTCGGACAATGGGGCACCTTTCCAGGGGCAGGTGTTTGCCTGATATTGTGAAGAAAGGGGAATAAAACACCGCAAAGTCACCCCGTTATGGCCAAGGGCCAACGGCGAGGTAGAGCGCTTCATGCGCACCTTAAACAAGATATTTCGCATATCCGAAAATGGAGGGGAAGACCTCCGAAGGAACCTGTTTGAATTTCTCCGAGAGTATCGTAAAATTCCGCACCGATCCACAGGAATTGCCCCGGCGGAAGCGCTCTTCAAAAGGATACCGCGAGGGCTCATACCTGAGTCCGAAGGGCGGGAACCAGGTGTGATAGACAATGAGCAGGTGCAGTCGGACAGAGTGTCCAGGAATGAGAGAGAGACGGTACGGAGAAGGCTCCCCGAGAGGCAGATAGCATTGGGTGATACCGTATTAGTACGAAATAGAAGGTCGGAGGGCAAGTTATCGACAACCTATGAGACTCAACCGCTGGGTGTAACACATGTGAAGGGTACCATGGTCACAGCAGCCAATGCCAGAGGTACTATCACACGGAATGTATCATTCTTCAAGCGTATCAAGACAGCAGAAGATGATGCGGCGGCGGACCAAGCTCCGGAACAAGAGAGGAAGGCAGAGCACGAAGAGTGCCCTCCAATGGCAGATATGCAGACGGCGGAGGTCCCGGAGGAGACTGCGCCACGATACCCGAGCTGGGCAGGACGAAGGCTGCCCCAGAGGTTCAGAGACTTCATCATGGACCCAGCCCCCTAGAAAGGACATTTTGCTGTTCCAGTTCCTGACGACAAGCAAGTTCTGTTTTGATGTTTTCTTGTTCAAATGTTTGTTTCTGGGGGAAGAGGAGGAGTGTTGTGTACTGGGTACACGTATTACGCATGCGCGAGACTCACGGAGCTCGCGCATGCGCTGTAGGTGAATAAAGGCAGTGCCCCGGCAGTTCGAGCCGGAGACCGGAGCCATCGCACGTCTCCGGCGTGTGTTCTTCGAACGCCTGAATGAGTGTGCCTGTTGCGTGCTGGTTGACTTGCTGGGGGCCCGCGAGCATACAAAAATTACCATCCACTTTACCAATCTAAATAAAAAAATGGCTTAATCTGAACAGTTGTTAGAAATCGACAACACATCCAAACATCTAAGAGTAACGTAAAAGATTGATGTCCTTTAACAGGTTTACTGGCCCATCGCGCTGCCCTCATCCACATCCATCCCCCCTATGCTATCACTGGCTGTTCACACCTGTGGGCGTGTGCTCGCAAGGGGGCTGCAAGGATCGGAACGCTCAAGGTGCTGAATACCATGTACACCACAAAGGGTTCTTTTGCATGAGCACCCTTATCCACATGGCCAACCCAGACCCGGTGTCTCCAGACTCCCCTTTGAAGACCCCGTCCCTGCAATCAACATATGTCTGTGTCCTTTGACTGTGTTCCACTCATCAGACTCCACTCATCCACATCGATCCCCCCCTCCACTATCAACAGCTGTTCACACCTGTGGGTGTGAACTCGCAAGGGGGCTGGGAGGATGGGAACGCTCAAGGTGTCGAATATCATGTACACTACAAAGGTATTTTATTTGTATGGGGGCACTTATCCACATAGCCACCCCAGACCCAGTGTTTCCAGACTCCCTTTTGAAGACTCCGTTCCAACAATCAACTTGACTGTGTTCCACTTTTATCGCGCTCCCCTCATCCACATCTATCTCCCTTCTGCTATCAATGGCTGTTGGCACCTTTGGGTGAGGTCAACGCGGCTGCACCGGCGGGACTGATGAGGTCAAACATAGTCCTAGAGACCTGGTGGGTGTGAACGAAAATTTCAGACATTAACATAAACACCCACTTCTGTAATCCTTTATAAACACTGTTGGAGTTAACAAAGAAACATCTGTGAGATCGACAACGGATATCGCCAGCTCTCCACTTTTTACCTTGCTTGCTGAGTTCTGCTCATCTGTTCTTCTAAGTTAGTGAACATTTACTATTTGTTTGTTTTTGTTTTGTTTGTTTATTCATTTATATTGCGCGCCAGACCCGAAGGTATGAGGGCGCAGGAGCAGCAAGGTTATTCTCAGCTTAGTTACAGTGCTGTACATTAATTTACAGTGTGTACATAGGTAAGTTACGATGGATACAGTGAAATACAGTTTACGGTTATACATATTTACAAGATTTACAAGAGCGAAGTCAGTTATTGGTCATTGTTCTTTAGCCACTGAATGTAATTACGTCTAAAGTGCATGTTGTTGTTTTCTGTAGTGTCACGTTCTCTGTTAGGCCACTTTCTATTGCTTTATACTCAATGTACACCCAAGTCTATACCATTATCAACCGTCCTACGCATTTTTATCTCTGTAATTAGCACATAACATTACAGAGTATTGTTTCCAAATGTAATCTTTCATAGTGCATGTTTTCAATGCACGTTTGCTTTAGGTGGCATTTTTTATAAAGTAAATGTTTTTTATTATTAAAGGAATATGATGTTTGATTTACTCACTGGGATACTTTTTAAATTGTAATATTTATTTATATTTCTTTAACAGATCATAGGGACAATCCAGAAATGCCTTCTTGTATCCTTTTGGTTTGCACTTATAACAGCCATGCTAAAAGTCAGAGTACAGTTCTGCATGTATTTCCAAAGGATTTAAATTTAATAAGAAAATGGCTCTTGAACTGTGGATTTCCACTGTACGAAATTGAAAGGATGTATTGGATGATGTGAGGGGCAATCGATTCTGCATCTGCACATGCACTTCTCAGAAGATATGCACAAACAATCACAGTACAATAAAGAGCACTGCCCTAGACTCCTTCGCAAATTACTTTCCAATGCAGTTCCAACTGAATTTCAGCACACGCTGACCCAGGTGAGTAGTGGACGTTGAATTTTTAAATGTATTTTA
This sequence comes from Ambystoma mexicanum, assembly GCF_040938575.1. Taxonomy (NCBI): domain Eukaryota; kingdom Metazoa; phylum Chordata; class Amphibia; order Caudata; family Ambystomatidae; genus Ambystoma; species Ambystoma mexicanum. Next base: position 779,936,166 of record NC_090931.1, read on the forward strand.
CCATTTTCTAAATTTGCATGTATAATATGTCTTATAAATGAGCATTCAATATATTGAAATAGTCTGTGAACAGGTAACATAATGAATAGCTTTCAGTTTTTGGGGAATATTTCCATTTATATTTTACTACACAAGTTTCCTTTGTGACACAATGTACTGTGTTTTGAACATTTTGAACTTTAGATTATTTTGTGTATCTCTACTTTAGAGATACTCAACTAGTTCCGTGCAATGGGAGCCTTTCCAAACACACACTCACATTGCGTCCTTTAAAAATAGGTCCTTTTTAAAAATTACCATGTCTGTCTTTACTTAGACCGCACTGATGGAATTACAGACCGTTTCCATCGACGACACCACAGACACGTCCAACATCCTAATAGTGAGGCCAAGCAACTTGGACACAAACTTTTTTTTAATCGTTTTTGATGTAGTCTAAATTATAATACTAATGTCCATTTTCAATTGAACAATGGTATGAATATATACATCGATGAAAGGACAGTCAACAGCAACCTCACTTACCTTTCTAGTAATTCTTTTTAGAATATTCCTTCAGATGCAACTATACAAAATATGTATTTGTTCAAGTTCAATTTAAAACATATGGATTATTGTTATGCATAATAGTAGCTTTTGATACAAACTGGCGTGTAGGCTTCTTTGTCAATATCAACCAGCTTTTACATGTCATTTTGTTTTATGTTGCATCTTTATTATTACAATTACTGTTACATAGGCAGAGCCTGGAACTTCAACAATGTACTATTTTTCTACTGCAACCGGTCTGGAGTATGAGGTATGAGAAGTGATAATTTATTGATTTATTCTAATAGTTATTGAATAAGAATATCTTCTTTAAGATAACTTATTTTTCTGATAATATGCAATACTGTCAGCAAATTGCAAAGCATTCGATCGACAACCTTGCTATATTTATCGCAGAAAGACATGCAACAATGAAAGTAAACCTTTAGAAAAATGTACTTTGTCACTGAATAACATAGACCCTTTCATTGTATGAATGGTGTATGTTTTTGTTTATAAACTTTAGCTGCTTAGCGAAAAATTGAATAGTTGAAACAAAATAACATTACAGCGCATTAAAGGGGCCACAATGTAATCAATAGTTATCAGCTACAGTTTTAAAATATATCTTTTTAAAATGTTACATGTACACAGTGTTAGACTTTACGTCAATACTGATTTTCAAATTTTAATCATATGATTAACTGTATCTTTTTACATAGTTTAACCAATATTGTAAGGACGACAATCATCAAATCATCTTTCTCAAGATGTACTTTGAGAGAGCAATGATTTTACATTAAATTGTTGAACAATTTAATCAATGTTCTTTGAATTTGTTATGTACAAGGAATGTACGACTGAATCGGCCAAAATTGAAGAGATACATGGACAAGAGGTATACATGAGATATTGTAAAATATCAGTTATCATCCATTTTAACTGTGATGTATTATTTAATATGTTCTAACTGTTTCCATAGCAACATTTTGTTATATATGTATATATGATTCTTTGAGTGTAAGAGCACATTTCAAGGTTTATACAATTGCAAGATAATGTTTTTCAGCTTGGTCTTCAAAACCAGTTTGACTGTTTAATGGAAAATTCAGGAAAAAAAGGGTACATAAGAGAACGTTTTTTTTTTTTTAAATAAGTTGTTTATCAGTTATTTCATTGATATTACATTTTCATGTTCTAATTCATATATTATGTATGGGTGCTATAAATTGAGCATTTTTTGCTTCTCTTTGATTAGAGGTGTACTAAGAAGAGGAGCATAACGACTCAGACAACTACACAAACTAATGATGTTGCTTGCCACACAGTTGTCACTTGGGATCAGCTACATTTTGAGGCTCAGCATGGTCCTAGCAAGATTCAGTGCCATGATGCAGATGTCCTGTGGCCGGGATTTGAACTGAATGTCAGCAGCGACCCATGGAAAGTAACCCTGGATCATAGTTACAACACACAACATAACCCAGAAGAAACAGACAACACAGAAGAGGTTTCAGAACTGCTTTACAGAACTGCTCACACAATCCACCCCCTCTAACAAAATGCTATCTAAAAAACAGACAATGTTTCCCCTATACAGGTGGACAAATGGGAAAAATCACACACAAATAACTGAAGCATCCTCGCTACTGATTGACAATCGTGCTGGTCATGTGGACTTCACTCTTCCTAGTGTTGACGACTTGTCCACCACCATGGAATCGCAAACCAATATACTTCTGGACGATTGGCCATTAAAGGAAACAAAATGCATTGTATTCAACTGCTGCCTAATCGAGATTATGAAAATGATTTAATATGATAAGAACTTGCATAGGAGGATTTGTGGGGAGCCATTGGTGTAGTGTACTCAGAGTCAACGGCACCATCCTGAAGATCAAGGGTAGCTGTGTACACAACCATAACTAATTTTCATGGTCTGATCAACCTTTACTTGGAAAATTGTCTGCTGGAAAATTACTTTGTTCATCTGCTTTCTTGTTTACCGGATCAACGTACAGTACAATTTCAAGTTTTTCTAACTTTGTGGGACTCGAGTTCCTTTCAAAAACCCAGTACTACAAATATCAGAAGAATTTCTTGTTCCCCTGCTATTAGCCAGGCACGAACACTCGAACAGATGTCAATGGACAATGCTTTCACTGGCAAAAGACTCTGGATTGCTGGTGATGGGCAGTTTGACAGTACAGGTTTTTCTGCTAAATACTGCACTTACAGCTTCCAAGACATGGAAACCAAAGAAAATAGTGATTTCAGTCATTGTGCAAGTATCTGAATGTACATCTTCTGTTGCCATGGAAAAATACTGTTTCATCAAATCCATTAAACTTCTGCATTCTGAAGGAATGCAAATAGACCTGATAGCCAATGACAGGCATGTTTCAATAGCCAAGGCCATGCAAGAGCAGTTCCCAGACATTAAGCATCAATATGATGTATGGCATGTTGCAAAATCAATTTCGAAAATAATTACAGCTGCTGGAAAAAAGGCTACAGAAAACATTTTAAATTAATCACAGTCTATCAAAAACCATTGTTGGTTTATCAAAAACCTGTGATGTATCTGTAGATGTTCTGCCTGAAAAATGGCGTTCATTGATGCACCATTGTTCTAAGATAGACTCTTGGAAGAAAACAAACATTTCCATGAATGTGCACATGGACCACTGAGCAAGGAGCAGGAGCGTAAGAAAAGGTGGTTGGTTCCAGGACCCCTCCTCACACTGCACTTGAGAAGACTGTGCACAACAAAATGCTTTCAAGAGACATGAGGGGACTCTCTGAATTCAGTCACACTGGAGATCTGGAGGTCTTCCATAATATATGCCTAAAGTACAGGCCTAAATGGTTGCATTTTGGCACAGGCAGTATGGAGGCCTGAACAAGACTGGCTGTACTTTCACACAATGAGAACGTTGGAAGGGAACAAGCAAAAACAGCAGGGATTTCTGGGATGCCTCGTTACAACAAGGAGTTTACAAAAAGAAGCAAACAGTGGGTGGCAAAGCCAATCTTCCAGCAGATGGATTTTCAATTTGTGAAAGATCTGACATTGAATGTGCTGGCCATGCAAATGCATGCAATTGATCCAGATTTTATTTCCAGGGCCCAGTCTGTCACGGAACTTTGCAAAAGAGGTTTGACCTACACAATATTTAATTGTTGAAAGGTTGAGTTCAAGATTCAAATGATGTGTGGCTCTCTTCATAATGTTTAACAAAGCCAGTTTCAAGCTTTTGCACAGTGTTTGGAAACTCTTTTCATTGTACAATAAATGGAATAGTATGTCACTTGAGATGTAATTTTTGAATAATTTATTTTTACTTAATTATTATTTGTGAGGTAATGTCCCTAGATAGGCCTCCTTGATTTGTGTATTCATTACCATCAATATAATTGATTTATATTAGAACAATAAATGTCAGTCTGATTATTTTAAGTATCTAACTCAAATCAAATCACGGCTTCACCCAGATGGACGATTTTTCCATGCCAGTGAACAATTTCTCCTGCATGAACTCCCATTGAATGTAGACCTGCAATTACTATCACAACTGGAGACACTAGAGCACTTCAGTGGGGTTAATAACAACCTCATTGGTGACTCCTGAAACTTGACCAGGCCCCATTCAACCATACCATGAGATTCTGACTACCTCTCCACCCACTGCCACCCCACCGGTGGGGGCACTGTATACTGGAGTCCATCACTCACCCACTCAACGCCAGGGACTACGAAGATGCTCTGACGAAGGCGAGCAGAAATACAAATTTCTCACCGAAATATGCCAGATCACGGAACTCTCGGAATCTATCGAGACAACCCTGCAAAAGATCTTTTTTTGATGCTACCAACATGTTGGACGACCCAAACCTAGCTAAATGGAGTCCACAACACTGATGTCTTTGCATTAAGCAGACTCTAACCTAGGCAAACAAACTTTTGAATATAGACATCTCAAAATCAGGAGAATTACATTCAGTGTCAACCACAGATTAAGTTGTTTACCTATGTATTTGTTTACTAAATTCACAGAAACTATTTCCTATCACTATTTTTTTTGTGTTACACTTAGTGGAAACTATTTCTATGCAATACTATGATTTTATTCAAAACATTGTGCTAAATAATCCCTCTATGGAAACCATTATGCTGTATTTATACATTAACTGTTGATCTATAATTTTCTTGTTATATGTTGCAAACCTTACATACCCTATTTGTTTTTTTTTTGCTTTCTTTTTTTGGCCAAAATAAATAATGGTCTTTCTTTTACCTCTTTGAACTAATGAATTTCATCATGGTATCAGTTCTTTAGAACACCATACCTGGAGTACTCCAAGGGATATCTGGCAGCGATCCCCATACCCATGAATTCTAATTCATAAATAAGTTATTATGAATGAGGTCCCACGGTGGAACTGATATTTGTAAATGCTAGTATCTCACCTCAGTCACCAGTGGAAGTAGGGGTTCACCCCTTGTATGTAAATATACATGTGCTGTAGGCTACATGGTTTATGTTGTGCCACATGAATGTTCAATTTGACCTACATAATAGACAGTGTATGTCTTAATTGTAACTTACATTGATAGTTAATATAAATATGTACTGTGTATATACAATTATAAATTAGGTACTGAAATATATTTTTGCATTCCCGATTTTACATAGTTATATTGTACCAATGTGCTCCTGTTATGGGTACAATTTACTGGTCGAAGGCTTCTTCAACCGTAATTGGACAATAATCAACAACGCATCTGTGATAACCATCATCTGGGATGATCGCCAAGAAAACCAATCTCTCCTTTAGCAGTTGCAGTGATATGGAGCAACATGGCAGCCTAAAGGTTCAGAAAACGCGCAGGTGTGAAAGTGTTGCATTTGAAATTTAAACCACTAATTTCTTCTCTGTAATGGAACGACATGTACCTCGATCAGAAATCGGTGATGGAAGATAATAACTTTCTGTGAAGAATGCAAAGACTGGGATTAATTGACAGATGAACAGAATAAGATCACTGTTCACAGTTAAACAGAAAATTTGAACCATGCAATGTTTGGTAGTTATAATCTCTATTGGAAAAAGTTACCTATGTTTTCGTGGACTTAATTACCTCTTTTCAGCATTATGTCAAAAGTAAAAGTACTTGTTATGCTCCCCACTATTGCTGCTTTCTTCAAAATAAGCTATTTTTTATCATTTTGCATCTGTAGTGGATGTGTGTGTTTATGCTCCTGGTTCTGCGTTAGAGAACGCTATGATGTTAGTGATGAAAGGGTACTTTTGGCTACGCTGCCCGCTAACGTCATTAAAATAGGTGGAGCTCATTGTGAGCGTCTAGTGATGTCAGCGGTAGGGGTGGATGATCGGAATGAGTTCCATGAGGGCACTTGAACTTAGGGTGATGGATCAAAGGATAAGATTAGCACAGGATAGCGGTACCCGACCTGTCGTTTTTGCATGTGCTAAAGTGAGAAAAACTTGGGTAAGTTGCATTGGAAATTCTTTTAGGAACGATCGATGCATGCTCTAAAATACATGCCTGATCAATTGGGCCAATACAATTTCTGACCGAACTACCCTTTTAATTAATACATTTTGAAAGGTTAAACTTCTTCAACAAGTAATGATTGTTCGCGTGAACAAAGTTTAAATGTTAATAGATGACTCTTCGCAATGTTTGTTCTGCTTCATAAGAGACACAAGACCACTTCTTCATAAGTTTTAAGGTTTAACAGTGGCTTTCAGCAGCGTTTGCATGAGTAAAGGAGATATTTCTGATCACACACGAGTGCTACTGTCCATTGTACCCTTGTTAGGAACTCAACTAATAACTTTGGCTTGCTTCTGCTTCTATGCAAGTGAACATTAAGCTAGATACTGTTGCTGGCACTGCTTGTGCAATGAATCGGAACACCAGGTTTGACTCACCAGCTTCTGTGTTCCTCTTTTCCATGTGTTGTACAACTTCTACTGCTTCTGGCTCACTTGGGAACCACACCCTTCCTGTCTGAAGGTGTCTCTGGCCTGGCCACTCGATTAAGGAGCCCCACTTGCTCCTGAGACACACGACTTGACAACAGCTTCTCGCCTCGGTCTCTGACACGTCTTCTGTATGGCAACCACTGCAATCAGGCTCACATGGGGAAAGGCAGCCTTCCTGCATGCCTTCTGCTGCGCAGCCTCTGCACCTCAGAGTTTGGGGGAACACGACTCTCTCAGAACAAGCAGGTGAAATCTGCTTAATCCGCGTTACGATGTCCCTCTGGTTTGCCCACTTATGCTTGGTTTTCCAACACTGTGCCTTCTTCGGTCTGCCTCTGCTACTACTGCACACACTATAGTCACAGTTCCAGTTCCTTCTAATTGCCTGCATCTGAGGGGGGCTTTTATGCCTCCCACGTTCCTTCAGGTGTGGGCTGTTAGGCTTAATTGACTGACTACGGCTACAGCATAATTCTTCAGTCCTCTTCCTCATCCCAGTACCTATGGGATTATGGGACTTGTAGTCTTCAACAACAAAGTTGGTTCTTTTAAATAACATCTTCATTTTAAGGGTAGATGTATTTCCTTTAGAATGATTAAAAGAGGAACCTTTTGAATGTGTTGTGACAGAGGAAGGCAATCTACTTAAAGTAATAGTTCTAGATTCCTTTACAATCTGCCTTTTGGAGTAAGGAGGGGTTTTACCATGAAATACCTTGAAAGATTATTCTATTATTAAGGCTTGTTCAGGTTTTATGGTAGTTGTGCCCAGAGCCACAGATTTTATATGTGGTTCAGATACCTCATAATGGCAATAAGCCAGCTCCTGCTTTGACAATCTTGAGAAGGTTTCCCTTTCAAAGAACAAATACTGCATCATCTCCCACAGGATCACCTCACCAGCCTGGGTCCTGTCTCCTCACAGGTGATTCTCCCGCAGTACACCACCCCCAAGGTCAGGATCAGGAAGCGTCTGCCTTTCCCAGGCCACTTTAGGCAGGGTCTCAGTGAGGGATCGGTAGGATTCTTCACAGATGTACCCTACTGCACCATGGCCGGTCTAAGCATATTCCACATAACTTGCTGGATTGCCTCCTGCAGATATGCATACTCTGTTGTGCTAATTTATGTACTGTTTTTTCTGGACATGTGTCTATGAAAATGTCTTATATTTTGTTAAATTGGTTTGCTAAGTGTTTTGTTTTGTAAGCCAACTTTATTTAACACAGTGTTTGCACAGTTTAGCTCTTCAAAGAAAATCTTCTGAATTTGGTGTAAACGAAAGATGGAATGGGGAAGGATGGCATCTACTGCAAAACTGAAAACTAACTGGGAAATGTGGGGTCACATCCTGGATTTCCCACTTGGGCATATTAAGTGATCCTGGGAAAATCATTTCACTGTGCATAATTTTCATTATCTGGTTAAATGGGCATGTGTTACAAGTAATTCTGTTAAGTGTGCACAATACAAAACACCAGGTTTAGTACATTATTGTTCTATATGTAATGTTAATGGCCATGTTTAGAGAACACGCAACAGGCTAAATGGTGGTAAAATGTAAACAACTGGGGCTGTTCTGTTGTGCCTGAAAGTATTTAGGGGCAGTTCTGCTTGAGCTGTACTCAAGTTTGCTTACTTATTTTTAGCTCACAAATACAGATCAGGATATGTAACCAGAGCACTGGGAACATTAAATGTTCATGAAGAGTTTGGATGTTTTGTTTTCATGAAGCTTAAAACAAATGCATAGCTTATCTGGGCTCTCTCCGAGGTGGGTACTTTCCACCCTTTGTTTTGCAGCAGGAGAGATAAAGCAGAAGCAAAAAAAGCAGACTCTGGCTGTGAGAGGTGGGCAAAGGATTGGGCACAAGAGGAGGGTAGTTGGCTTCCACCAATAACGCCTAAGGCAGAATGCTGTGCTTTGTTGGACAAAATCCCTCTACAAGCAGTTGGCCACTCACTCTTCAGCCAAAACTACAAAGAACACATTTCTTTTCATGCAGTAGCATCAAAGTGCTTTTCCCCCCCAGAACCTACGCAAACACATCTTCTTACCGTCTTCAGGTGCCTGTTTATATTCTTTGTCATCAAGCACTTCATAGTCAAACCCAAGAAGGTCTATGGGGATGGTGAATTTCCTGGCATAGTTTTGCTGTGCACCAGTTAAGAAAGCCTGGGTGAAAAAGAAGCCTGAAATCCAAAATACTGGTGGGATTCCAACATCATACCAATCCTGCAATAGAGGAGAGAAGGTATCATAATTATGAGTATTACCAAGAATTGCAATGATTTCAGTCACTTCCTATGTAGATTGATTGATTATACGTGAACAATCCTTCTCTATATAGTATTGTTCCGCTTATTGTTTCGCTAGAGGTTATCCACTATACAGACATATTCTGTAATAAATGGTACAAGATTTAAAATAAAGAGTAGATAAAACATGGCTCCTTTTACCTAAATATGAGAAACATATGCAACATCCTTGTCAATGATATACAATCATACACAATACAGTTTTGAGGCATAACAAAAGTGCTTCATTAATAATCTTTTATAATGCGCTTAATACTGGAGACCAGTCTCTAAGCGTGGGATGGGGATTGAAACCTGTATTGCTCTGTGTTGTCTTAGCGCATTGCCCCAGAGAGATCCTCCTGTCCCAACCTATTAAACATGCTTTCATTATAACAACATTAACCCTAACAATCAACATTCAGTTTAAATGGTTTGTAAGATCTTAACATTGCAAAATCCTCCTAGAGTCTGTAAGCGGATAACAAATGAACGATCAATCTTTGCAAGTAGAAATAATTGTACGTGCAATTGCTTCATGCATTGTATCTGACAAGCTCACTGAAAAGATTAATACATTTTAACACAGGGATACAGACCATATGAGAGAGACCACTTAAAAGATAGATCAAAGCTTAAACTTTCTTCCTTATTTGTAAAGTTTTGGTAGCATAAAATCACTTTCGGTTTCCAAGCAGAAGTGTGCATGCAAACCGAAAATGATCACCTGATCGACATCGTTGAGAGATCCACTTCTGTCTTGAGGTTTTATACCTGACTCTTAAAGCCGTTGCTACTTTTACATGCACACAGTTGTAAACATCTGCAGAGTTAACTTCCCAGGGAGTTCAAATACTGCTGTGTGGACACCCAATTCAGGTTAGTTATTGGTGATTTACATGGCGCCAACTGCGGACATAGCCAAGGGAAGGGGGGATTGACAGAGGTTCTTTCTCAGGCCTCTGAAGCGATCATGTCAGTAAAGTGCCAGGGACAAGCAGCAGGCAAAGTGTGAAGGAGCAACTAGGTAGGCAGGAAATGAGGCTAGGTGCAGGGCGCCAAAGACAAGAGGACAAGTGCATCAACATCTCGGGTACACAAGAGCAAAGGAAAAAGAAAGTCAAGCTTAACACAATGTCCTAGATATTAGGGACAAGGGCAAAGATAAGACGAGAAGAGACAGAGGGTGGAAGAAGGGTGTGTAGCATGAGGAGGGTATTTAAAGACCATAAGAGAGGGTGGTCAGAAAGGAAGAAAAGGGCAGGAACAAGCCAAGCAGGAGACACAGAGGCCGGTTTTAAATTAAGAACTCAAAGCATAGGTTGCTCCAGTATTTGCATAGAGGACACTTTTATCACATAGTCTATGCACATACCCAAAACAATTCAAAACTTTGGCCATCCTTTTGTTGTTGCTTCCACAGAGGAACTTTACTCGTTAGTCAATCATTCAATACCTTTGGTAAAACTAAACCATAAAAGTCATATGCTGCAGGTGTGTGTAGATATCATAAAACCACAGTCACTGCTCTATAGTTGAAGTTACATGCCTAAATGTGAGTGGGAGCAGGAGAAGGGAAGAGAGAGGTGAGGCAACTGGAACATCTGGGAGGGGGAGAGAAAATGGCGGGCAGGAGCAAGCAGTGGTATGCTTGTTTGGAGCACAGGCTTAAATCATGCGATTCAGTCCATGTTCTCAGTAACCTGATTGGTTGCCACACCTGCCCAGGTGCTAATATTAGTCTATCCATCTAATACCAAATAAAGGAAGTAGTTCTGGTACAAATTTACAAATATTGATCTTCAGAAATGTCCACTCCTTGCTAAAAGAACATATTCAACATGAGCGGCCGATGCCACTATTCATGGCATGACCGGACAACTTGAACATCATCTAGAGGATCATCCACTCAAACATTGAAGTGTACAAAGCCAGGCAGCCAGGTTGCCCTGCAACATGAAAAGAAAATCACAGAAATACCCTCTTAAAAGACCTCCACTTGCTGGCAGAGTAAAGGAAACAATTCAAAATCCTATGCACCAAACACTTGGAACCTCCTAACAAAGGCCCAAATTGCCAGGAGACGTTTACTCTCAATTACAATCCACCAGGAAACCAGAGTTTTCTCACCTTCCTTATGTACTGGCCAAGCAACGTTCACTCTTTTAAACATGTGAACAGGGTCAAAGACATATAGAGCCACCCTTGGATGGTGCAGCCTAATCACAAGCTCTCTGGGAAAGATTTCTATTGCTACCATACGGCGCACGCTCAGATACATGACAACTCTGGGTAAAGTTGTCAGCCCCATCCATATACCACACTCAAGCTGACTCAATTCATCACCTGTACATCTTTCCACACATTTTATTACATGTGGACGATTTGTATCACACATTGCTAACATGATTGGATTTATAATAAGATGCTCTGAAGTGGCTTCGAGGAACAATGCTTAATCTAGTGCAAAACAAATAGGACAAATAGCCAGGTAAACATTGAGAGTACAATTTGAAACTACGTGATAATGGTGTGCTCACATGGACGCCAACCAGCAAACAAGCTATTAATAAGGTAGTTCTTATTGTGGGCCGCTCATGTCCCTGAAACATATCCTATGCAGTGGTTTCCAATAGTATTTCCACAATCCAAAGCCTATTGCTAAAAATAATATTGGCAACAGTCTTAATAGTTTACATGTATATGGGTTTTTGTATTTTGAATCTGAAAGATTACAGTCCAGTAAAGATGCTTTTATAGAGTGGTATTACCTGCAAGAATTTTAATCGTGTGAGAAAATCATTCACGTAACTCCCAAGTGGTTTGAGACTGGGATAAGACTTCTTCATCCACATTCCTGGTATTTTGCCTTTAAGAATGCTGTTCACAACTTCTTCCAATTCAGCAGACATGACCACCAATCCCTACAAGGCATATTAGTTTTGCAGGGGTAGGGTAGAGAAAGAGAAAAACATTATCAATATGCAACCTGGACTGTTATATTAACTGTTTTACTCTAGTCATGAATATATGAAAATACTTATTTTCTTTTCAAGTTTTTAAATCAAAAAATCAAAATGGCGGACAGAAAATAAAATGGGACCTGTATACTGTATGGCAACTTCAGTCCATTCCATGGTTAAAAAAAATATTGTCATACTTTTTAAATAGTCACACCAAGATATGCAGTGCCCGTGGTAGCAGCCTTGTGAAAAATGTGAATGGAAAGTCTATATACATTAGGAAAGCGTTGGTTGTGCTGGATACTTTGTACAGTCTTTCTTTGAATTACCTAGATCTTTGTTCATACTCTTGCTCTCCAGTGGGTGGCATACTAGGGTACAGATGGCACCATCCACCTGTCGCCAATAAATGATATTTAATGCCTCAGTTACATTTGGGCCCGATAGGGCTCAATGGGAATGGGGAGGATGCCAACAACGGGCCCGTTAATGACGGGCTCGATGTTAGTATCCTGGTCTGCTAGCGGGTTCCGCGAAGGATGCCTGGTCTGACCAGGCATTCTCTAGCGGGACCCGCTGCAGTCCTCGTAATAGGGTGGCCCGGAATGAATGGTGCCAGGCCCTTACCGGCACTGTTCATTCCGTGGCCGCCTGGGTTGTAATGAGGCCTTATCTGTGCTTGAGAGCATTGCCGAAGAGCCCCATTGTCCCAGCTTCCCTTCTCAGGACTCACTGGAAGTTTGTGGCATTCTCCGGTCCTCGCGCGGTAAACCTGAAGCAGTGCTCCTGCATCCTGTTCCCACTTCACAGGCTCACCGTTTTTGCCTAGCAGCTTCCACATCCTACGTGGCTCCTGCTCTGTGTCAGGGCTGGGGGCTGGAATAGGCCTGTAATGAGTCACAGGATAGGAGGTTGTTCCTTTAAGAGTTGGTTTTCTAAGTTAAGTTAAGATGGAGGAATGCTGAGCTTATCTGATTGGCTGGGGGGATCAGTGGTTTGGGTACTTGTTTAGTGTGCAGGATTCAATAACTGCCTTTCATTCCCCAGAAACTCAGAGCTAGGTTGTGTGTTAATTTAAGGCCTTATCCAGAGAACAGAGAAAGCTTCAGAAGTCAGAAATCAACAGTAGCCGAGGAAATTGTTTCCTGAAGACTGCAGGTGGGAGTGTTACTTTTTGTTTACAACTAAATCAGAGGAAGTAATATAATCTCACTAGTAGTTCAAAGTTAATTTAAAAGTATAAGAAACAATCTATATTTAAAAGAAGTTTAAGCTGAGAAGTTTGTGGTCAGCAGCTACAGCTTTAATCTACTGTAAATATGTTGGCAAGACATTGAATTCGTATGAAACGTTTAATGCGTGTGTTTTTGAAGCGCGTGAATTGTCGAGCCGTAGCGAGCGCGAGGCTACGTTTTTTTGGCAGCGCGAGAGAAAAGCGCATGTTTTTTAAGTGCGCGTGCTTCATCTGAAGTTGAGCGCGAGTTCGGAACAAATTAAATGCGCATGTTTTGAAGCGCGTGGATTTTTGAGTAATCGCAAGCGCAAGACTACGTTATGTTGGCAGCGCGAGAGAGAGGCGCATGTAAAATGAAAATGTTTTAAGTAGCGTGCGGTTTTCTTGTGCACGCGTCTTTGAGAGGATTTGTTTTTGCGCGTGTTCTACTTTTCCACGGATTATAAACATTACGTGCAAATAAATTCTCATGTACTTTTATTATCTTGCTAAAACGGCTGTGGTGGCAAGATACTTTCTAAAAGACTCTGCAATACTATGAACTGTGAATGCAGAGCAATAGAAAGAGGACAATAATATTAAAAGGGGTTTCCTATTCTCAAAAGAAAAGGTTTAAGTGACATTACTTATGCATTTACCAGAAGAGATGTTAAGCAGAAAACAAGAGTTCATTCAACAGAAGTAGAAAACAAAAGAACTTTGGCTGCTCACCATAATAAGAAAAAGATATGTAGAGTATTCAATTTCTACAATCTCAATCTGGTTGTAATGTACAGTTACAGAACTGATCCAGCTTGTTGATATTGTGTATAGAGTCAAACCTTTGAACTCATAATTTCTAGTACAGAAGAAACTGGAAACTCATTTTTCACATATTAGAAGTCTAAAGTGAATAATTCAGCCTCTAAGCAGTTAGCAGAGGCTCAGCAGGTAAAAGTCTTTCACTTAAGTAACATTTACCCGAAAGAGATTAGTTACACTGTATAATATAACCAGGTACATATTTTTTCACTACAGATTGCAAGGACAGCCAGGAGCTTGAGAGTCTGCAGTTTTCTCGTTTGTTGTTTTCTCCACTACCCCTTTCCCTTCCTTGGGGGTTTTCTTCTCAGCTACATTTTAGTTAAGTTGAGCAGGGAACTCTTTGTGACGGTCTGTGGGATCAGCATCAGCTCCTGCGGTATTAGGTCATGCCAGTCCTGACACTCTGCTGCTGAGCCCTTCTCCATGTTCGGGTGGTGCTGGGACTGCTTTCGGTTCCTATGGCCGGCAGAAAGACTTCTCTTACTGTTATGGACCCAGCATGACAAACCTGCTCCCACAGTCCTTCCCTTTCCACTGTCTCCCCTAGCCTGCAGGCTCCACGCTCTCCTTTAAATGTTCTGGCACCTATCATTCACTCGCAACCACGAGAGCACGTCCTGAGCTTCTTCGCTTCACCGATCCTCATTGCTCCCTTCAGCCTCTTCGTCCAAGTGTTTCTATATACATAGGAATGATAGGTAGTCCTTAGCTTTCCATTCACAGAAAATTGAAATATGTCATCAGTAGGTTTTATGGGTGGTTGAAGAGGACTGTTACAGTGTGCCATAATGGCATGGGAAATGGAGGGGATAGCCCTAAAAGGGAAAGGGGATATGTCGTTTCATCCAACGATGTCAGGTCATCCCCCTGAGGGTCGCCTCTCCCCACTTGGTCGTCCCTCATATAGCCACCCCTAGGGTCGGGATCAGGCAGCGACTGCCATTCCCTGGCCACAAGGGGAGAGGCTATAAAAGGGAAAGGAGTGATGACATTATCAGATTCATCACACTATGCCTAACTGGTGAGAGAGAAAGGTGTAACAGGCTAGCCACAGAGGATAGAAAGGATCTAACTGAATATGATCATACTATTGGCAAATCTAACCCAGCTAAATGTACAAAGCTTTCATAGAAATGATCAGTGCTAGAAGGCAACCTCTGCCTTCTAGCACCAACTCATAAGGCCTCGTGCTTCAGATGCTATGCCTATGCAGACGACATTCAAATCTTAGTAAGACTTGACCAAGACCAACCGGAGGTGTCGGCTCGGCTAAACGAGTGTCTGGTGGCTGTGAGGAACTGGATGGATTGCAACTGGTTTAAACTCAACGGGGACAAGACAGAGGCACTGGTGGTGGGTCGCCCTAAGGTCACTGCTTGGGATGCCTCCAGCTTGCTGCCTGCTCTTGGGGATTTTCCAAAACCAGTGTCCTCAGTCAAGAATCTGGGTGTCCATGAAGCTTCCTCTTTGTCCATGGCCACCCAGGTGAGTGCAGTCTGTAAGGTGGGCTTTTTCGCCCTGAGAGTGCTTCGGAAGGTTCTTCCGTTCCTCCCTGTCAATCTGCGTCCTCAGGTAGTGGCGTCCCGATTACCAGCCACATTGATTATTGTAATGCTCTATACCTGGCTCAGCCTAAAGGCCTCATTTTGAGGCTGCAATGGCTACAGAACATGGCAGCAAGGGTGGACACAGGCTCTCCCTAAGGAGCTCACATAAGCCCAGTACTTCATTCCCTTCATTGGCTCCCGGTGGCCAAAAGGATTAACTTTAAGGCACTCTGCCTGGTACATAAGGCCTTCTATGGTCAAGGCACAGAATTCCTGCAAACAAAGTTTCAACCTTATATTCCAGCCTGCCAGCTGCACTCTGCAATGGCCAATCTGGTGGCTGTCCCGATTTATCAGAGAGCAAGGGTGGGACGCAGCACTGAAAATCATTTGCAATATTGTCGCCTTTTAAAAACTCTACTTTTCTAAATTTGACGAGTGGGGAGCTGACTTTAGTATCCTAGCGCCATGATACCTCACGGTGAATGTGCGCTTTATAAATTTGCTTAAAATAACATAACACTTCCTCTGAAAGCATCCAGGAGTTGAGTGTGCCACTGCCAACTGTTTGTGGGTGACAAATATTTCCCTCTGCCAAAGCAAGATGCTTCAAATATCCTCCAGCTCACCCTGTGGCATGCAAGGACAGGTCTGCAAACCAAATGCGCCTCTGCAAGCTCACATGTATAACAACCGCCCCCCATACCTACTGAACTACCTCGGCACTGCTTGCAATACATGCCACAGAAGGAAAACTGTACATCTGCTTGAATGTCCATGGAATGAACAACACCTCTCCGTGTGCATGCATCCATCACATTCCTGTTCCTTGTGACTCCTGCACAAATCCACTTGTAGATGTCTTCCCATGCCAAGGGAAATACTTGCATATGGTCTGTTTCTTGGTATTGCCCACTACTCCAACGTTTGGGATTCTCTGCACAATACGGTTAACCAAAGGTAGTGCTGACCATTTTCTATATCTCTTATTAAATGATCTGCTGGACTACTATCAGTAGCTATTATAATTGTATTTCCTGCCTCTAAATATGTAAAGGGTAATCTGGAGGATGCCTCAAAAATGGAAGAATATATGTAGGCATTTTCAAAAATCACCAGGACCCCACCCACTGATCGTCGGTCTTTGTCTCCAATATTTTGAAGAAATCCTCCAGTCAACTGACCACTGGCGTCTGAGGTTGGAAGAGTGCATCAAAATCGACCTTTTGGGACTGAATATCACTGAGGTGAGACAGGCAATGAACCCAAAAAATGTTATTTGATGCACCGATCTTCAAGCCAGACTCCTAAGGGTTTGCCTGTATACCCTCACAGACGTAGATGGCATCATTCTGAATTGTTGTGCTGTACAAAAAGGCTTAGCTGTCACAGACAACAGTAAACATCTCATTGTCTGTAGTTATTTTCCTTCTCCCATTAAGGTCAACCTTATGTTCAAAGAATTTGTGACATTAAAAAGCCATGCTTATGATTTTCTTGTAAACATCTGTGGAGAGTCTTGAAAGCCTAAGCCAACCAATTGTTCTTAAATGGAAGATAGCACAGGGGCAACACGCTGGTCTTGGAAGCAAAACAACGCAGAGCAACAGACGTTTGAATCCCGGATCCACGCTTAGAAACCAAACTCAGGAACGGTATTAGGCACGTTATAAAAAAGAAAAAAAAAAAGAAAATGCTGCGTATGTAAACATAAATCTTGAAATGGAATCAGTAGTGTTTAAACCTGCCTGTATACTTTTCTTTAAATTCCCAAAGCCATTAGAGACAGTTTAAACCAACGGCTGTGCCCGATCCCTATGCCTTGTCCATTATTGAATATTGGTATCTGAATAGGTCATCGGTAGCATTAACAAAATGTAAAGCCTTTGACACAGAAGAAATATCTCTGTGGTCATGGAATCAACCCTTTTACATTCTCTATTGGGTGGCAACAGATTGACATGTTTCCTCATAAATGAGTCTGCACTCCATACATGAGACTGCCAGGATTACCAAATAAATGTGTTGGCATTCCCATTACTGGCCTCTGATTTCTCGGTACTCTACGACAGTGAAAATGGTTCCTGCCAGTTATTCATAATTCGATCTTTGAATACACCTGCAAATGGAAGAAAGATGTGTTACACTGTGGGGCCTGTTTGCTATACATCCCTTATCTTGTCATGATACTTTACATCGGAAATATCGGATACTGACAACTACCATTTTTACAGCCCTCCTCACCAGGGCCAAAGAAGACGGAACAATCAGAAACTAATGTGCACATAATCATTCAACACACTCAGGAAAAGTGTCCAGACCATTCACTTTCTGCATGTCTTAAAGAAACTTGCCTCCAAATCATCTTGAGGATGGTCATTGGTAAAACACTGCATGGCCTGAGAATACCAAACATCCAAATCGTAAACATCAAACCTATCCTGAGGAGGAGTAGAAGCCCCGGCCCACCCTCCCACAGGTTCAACAATACAGACTTGCTCAGTTTTTGTACTTGCTGCCTTCTCAATGCAATGAAGGAATATCAATTATATTTGTCGTCATCTATGACATCTCCAGTCTGGTACACACACTGCCCCTCTGTGACCTCATGTACTGTAGATGCCTGTTCAGAAGCATCATCAGACAAAGCTTTCATAAGTTATTTGGCTGTCGAAATGGATTTCTTTGAATCTTTCAGTGCTGCCAAGGTCGACAACGCCAGAAACCTGCATACACAATGCAAGACAAGAACATGGTGCAGCTCACTGTCCCCTCCAAATCCCAATCCGTAACGGATTTAGACATTTTTTAAAAGGAATTGAAGATTTCAATACCAGTTCTAATGTCCTATTCTGGGATGGTTACTTAGATCTTTATTTGGCTAAATGGCATTTGAGGTTAAGAGTTGCATTTATGTTTCGACAAAGATATTTTCTTTGTATGCTTCTTTGACGCATGTCCTGTCATCTTTTACTGCAAAGAACAAGCATATTCCTTCTTCTACTGGTGTCCATGACCCTATAGCATAAACTTGTCTGTTTTGACTAATGCCCGTACAATTCTCTGTCTCTAGAGTGCCTGATCATTGAAGCCTCACAATTTTAACTGACATGACGGACCCCAAAATACAGTAGGCATGGATATCCATTTGACATTAACCATGAACACCTCTCACAGGATTGTACCGCGGGGTCTTTTTGGTAGAAATAATCAAATAACATTTGATAAAAGATTTGATGAGATTTAAAATGAGCATCACAATCAGAATGCAATGGCTCCACAACATTCACATGTCTTAAACTTGTGATGTTGGAAAAATAATTGTTGGTCTCAGATGGGTGGGCCATTTAAACTTTAAATTTATGGCAGATGTCTGCAAGCTGTGGCTCTTCAGATGTTTTGAACCATGGCTCCCATGATCTCTTGCCACACAGCATGCGCACTAGAGCTGCTGGTATTTGTAGCCAAAGGATTGTGAGCCAAGGTTTAGAGACCCTGAGTAGGAATTGTGATAATGCCCCCTGCCTAACCTTGAGGATCGACAGTGGGAAGGTCAAAGCGGCAAGAGGAGTCCTGAGCTAGTGCAGGGAGGCCTCAGGCGATGTATACAGGGAATTCCCAGACCACTCAAACTGGGTGACTGCACTAAGGCAGGGGAGGATCCAGGGGGGCAGTCGATGCCACAGACACATGCACGCTAAGGAAAGGAAGTCAGAATACTTTAAGGACAATAATCCTTACCACAAGTCTGGCCCTCTTAGAGAGCCATTCCAGCTCCCACGCCAGAACCCAAACACTCAGCATAGGAAATAAAGCCTTTTCTTTTTAAAGAAACAAAGTTGCAAAATGTCAAAGTGACCAGTAAGCAGGGAAATACATTTCTTTCTTCAGCGCTGATGCACAGGGAAACATTTTTCATTATGAGTCATAGTCATGCAGACCAAGCAAGACCCTTGGACACAAAGTTGCATGTGAACAATTGAAGACTGACTTGTGTAGTATGTGTATGCGAGAGAAAGAAAACACACAAACAAACAAAATGTTCCCATTCCTGGTTATGTCACAGGGCACAACACTGCGAATTCCCTATGAGAAAGGAGTTAAAATTAAAACAGTTTCACATGCTTACCTGTGGGTTTCCTGACTCTAAATGTACATGCCAGGAAAGAAGAGGGACCCAAAGTGAAGCATGAACTGAAACCAAGTGTTCAGGGGGAAGTGAAAGAGACCACCTACATGTCCGAGGCAGTTTGGAAATCCAAAATGGTGGTAACTTCTGGCCCGACCCCTCCTAACCCACATGATCCAATGATATGGCCCAATCCCAGTAGAACACAATACAAAGGTGAAATACATGTCCCTGCATACCACCCAAAGGGAGGAGGGACCACACTTTAAACAGCAGACAATTCAGTCTGGCAGTCAGGGGTGTTTGTGAAGGAGCTTGAGGAAAGTAGTTGGGAGTGGTTGGTAGAAAGAGGCGATTGGAGGCTGGATGGAGGAGTTCATTTCACCTAAAGAGAAATATTGAGGAAGTTGGAGAAGAGTCATCTGGAGTTAAGGAGGGTACAGAAGAGTAGAATCCTTACCACATTGGGAGGAGGTCAGGCGAAAGCTTAAAGGGGAGGAACGCCCATTCTACCTGAGCAGGTGGGAGGAGGACAGATGACACGCATAGAGATTGAGAGCAGGAATGTTCTGGAAGAGCAGGTCAGACTAGGGCAGACTTGAGAGTCAGGAGAAGAATCTCAACATGGGCCAGGAACGTTTTGTCAGGGATAATTCCAGGGAGGTGGCCCGGTCACCAAATCTGTTCCCCAGACCCTGGGGAAACTCACAACTGTGGAAGAAGGCATGATTTGATATGATCTAATAGGTAATTTATAACGCACCCGTACACAAGTGTTTCTAGGCGCGACAAGACAAGTGGGGAAGACAGAGAGGACAAGACAAACTATCTTACTAGGCCTTCTGTCATTCAAAACGTGTAAGTGTGAAAGCGCAAAAGTACAGGGGAAAGGGAGAGGAGAGAAGTGCGGGGAGAGGCAAGGGGAAGTGCAATCAGGGCAGCAATGCTCTCAGTGAGTTCAGCCAGGGTAGTGCAGCTCTGGGCAAGTGCAAGGAAGCAGGGCACTGTAGAGGTTACAGTTACAGCCCCTAAGTGCACGGTAGGCCCGGAGGCAGTACTGCTAAAACTGATCATGGAGGAGCCTGGTACCCAGTGAGATCCTGGGGGTAGATAAGCAACCAGTCGGCGCAGCAGGCAGGTAGGTCAGCAGGGGAGAAAGAGAAAAAGCAGAGGAGAAAATGAAGGTCTTGATCAGCTTTCGGAACTTCAGGTGGTCCTCTCAAGTTTGAGAGGGGCACTGAGGCATTCCAGAGGGAGGCACCTGCAGAGGAGAGAGATCTACCCCCCACTCTCTGCCTGGAGAAGCGTCTCACCCTCAGAGAGTTGGAGGTAGCTGAGCGAAGGGCTCGAGAAGGAAGATCTTTTTGAAGAGAGAGTTTGATGTAGTGCAGGCCCGGGGCCCAGAAAACTTTGTGGACAATTCAGAGGGTCTTAACATTGATCCTTGCAGCTTGCAAGAGCCAGTGGAGAGATTTCAGGGCTGGACAGATGCAGTCCCTGGGCTTGAGGCCAAGGATAAGTCTTTCAGTCCTGTTCTGGATTAGCTGCCGAGGGCGGAGAGTAGAGAAAGGCAGACTGAGAAAGAGGCAGTTGCAGTACAGTCCAGCCTAGAGAGAACCAGGGATCTGGAGACAGTGAGCTTCTGGGGGAAAGTAAGAAAAGGAAGGTGCAGCTCGTAGTGGACCTTCTTGACAAGGGCAGTGATGTGAGGAGAGAAGGAGAGAGTGGAATCGAAGATGATACCAAGGTTTGTTTGCAAAGGAAGATGGCCCAAGGAGGGCGGCCAGAGTGAGAGAGGGAAAGCAGGAGCAGGGGACCCAATGAGAGGGATCTCTGTCTTACTGGTATTAAGGCAGAGGCCATTGGAGGCACACCAATCCTGAATCGAGAATAGGCAGTCAGGAATAAGGAGAGAGGAGAGGAGGCTGAGGGGAGCCTGAAAGAGAGCTGAGTGTCATCCGCATAACACTGAAAGTTAGAGGAAAAGGTAGAGATCAGGTGGGCGAAAGGGGTCAGATAGATGTTGAAAAGCCTGGGTGAGAGGTTAGAGCCCTGGGGAACACCACATGTGGAGAGAGAGGTGGTGCAGAGAAAGGATCCAAGTTGGACCAGGGAGGGTTGGTTCAGGATTCAGGAGTAAGGAGGTCAACCACTCCAGGGCCTGATCCTTGATGCCCAAGTTCTCACTGAGTCGATTGATCAGGATGGGGTGATTGACAGTGTCAAAGGCAGAGGAAAGGTCAAGGAGGATGGGGACAGAAGGAAGGCTGGAATCAAGATAAGCGATCAGATCTTCACAGGTGTTCAGGAGAGAAGTTTCCCTGCCTCTCGCAGCTCTGTAGCCAGACTGATGGTCATGGAGACAACCAATAAATTCAGTGTGGCGAGTAAGCTGGGAGATGGCCAGCTTTTCCAGGAGTTTGGAAAGGAAACCGCCAGTTGCGGTTTGCTGTGTGCCCACAGTGGAGTTCTGTAATATAAACTGTCCTTTATGCTTCAGAAGCAGCAGAGCACCGCCTAGGACGCCAGACGGAACATAGAGGGCCCAACAGGAGCCAGGACTGCCGTAAAGGACAGTTTATATTACAGAACCCCACTGTGGGCACACAGCAAACCGCAACTGGCCTTGAGAACGACCGTAAGGTCGAAACACGTGTCGGCTGACCTAACTTGCTCGTCAAGTTCCAAATAGTGTTTCTCATAAACACATGTATTTAAGGGAAAAAATCACCCAGAAAAACAACGAACAATAAACAAATTAATTCATACTAACCAAAGTGTCAGAAATAATTATTTCACAAACTACAAGCAAGATAGCCGGGAGCAACAAACCTTTCCTTTCCAATTTACCAAACTGGGGCTTAGGCTAAACCCCAAAACCGCTCCTGTGATCTTGCCCAAAATCGCAATCACAACACATTTGGAGCTTAGCACTGGCAGGTTCCACTCCTAGAGCCTAAAACCCACCTCATTTTCCAGGAGTTTGCCCAGGAAAGGAGTAATAGAGATTGGGTGATAGTTTGCTGGACAGGTAGGGTTACCAGAAGGCTTTTTAGAGAGGGGATGCACAAGGGAGTGCTTGAGGAGAGAGGGGAAGGATCAGTGGTGAAAGAGTGATTGCAGAAATCAGCCAAGGCTGGAGCGAGGGAGTCAAAGTGGTCCTTTATGGTTCTGAAGGAGCAGGGGAGCACCTGTTTGCATGACACTTTCATAGATAGGACTTGTCTGGAAACGTCGCCAGATGCTGTCAGAGAGAAAGAGGAGAAAGGAGGAGGAAAGGGGGAGGCAGCCAGAGGAAGGCCAGGAGAGGGAGAGGAAGAGGAGAGCGAGGACAGGATGGCCTGGGTTTTGTTTTAGAGGTGAAGTGTGAAGCAGAGACATACAGAGGGTCTGGGAGGGGACAGGAGAGGTAATGACTGCAGAAGGATTGGCCAGCTGCTTGCAGATTTTAAAGAGTTTGGCCGTATTGTTAGAGGATGCAGTGACACGGTTGGATGTGGACTCGCTTCTTGGACAGAACAGAGAGTCTGTATTGCCTTTGTAGCAGGCGGCGGGCCAGTTTGTCAGAGGATGTGCCCGAAGCCCTCCACTTCCTCTCAGCCACCCCGCACTTGCATGTCAGGGCGGCGAGGTCCGAGTCATACCAAGAGTTGCACTTGGAGGTAGACTTTAGACGGATTCTCATGACATAGGCAAGGATGTCCAGAACATTGGAAATAGAAAGCTGCAGGTTAGGGAGTGCAGTCTCATAATGTGAGTCAGCCGCAGTAGTAGGAGCAGCAGAGAAAGTAGAGGCAGAGGCATCTACTGACACATGCTTCATGGGCCAGGTGATCGAGAAGGTAGGTGGCAGTGCTGGGGCGGGCTTTGCCTGAGGGACAGAGAGTTTCAGGTGAAAGGAAAGCAGAAAGTGGTCAGTCCAAGAGAGAGGGGTGGTAAGAGGGTTAGAGAGGGGGTGTCTGAGGAGATGAGAACATCCAAGGTGTGTTGGGCAGAGTGTGTCAGACCAGAGGTTAGAATGGAAAGAGTGTTGCAGAGGTTGCGGAAGAACCCAGAGGAAGGATTAGAAGCATCCAGGTGGATGTTGAGGTCTCTGAGGAGGAGAAGTTGAGAGGTATAGGCAAGGAGAGAGGTGGAGAGGTCAGTCCACTCTGAGAGGAAGAGGGCAACCCGGCCAGGAAGCCTGTAGATGGTGGCCACAGTCATAGAGAGGGCCAGGAGAGATAGAGAGCCTGCAGACCAGGCATTAAAAGGAGGAGTGAGGAATGACAGAAGCAGGGACCCACGCTGGAAAGATCATAGCCACTCCACCTCCAGGTTAGTTGGTTCTGGGCTCAGAGAGGATCTTGTAGCCATCCGCGAGGAGAGTGTCAAAACTTGTGACAGAGATGGCCATGAACCATTTCTTGGTGTGAACAAGGACATCCAGGTCAAGTTCTTTGAGGAGGCGGCAGATGTTAGAGGAGTGTTTGACAGCAGAGCAAGAGTTGAGAGTAGCAACATGAAGCAGGTTGCCACATTTGAAAGTCTTCCAGGGTAGATAATTAAATTACGATTGTGGAGGAGATCTATGGAAGTTTATCGGTCTGGGATGGGGGCCTAGAGCAGCTTGTGCCCTGGGCCCTGAAAAAGAGGGCTTGGGAACCCTCAAAACCTATAACACAAAGACAAAGGGCAGGGTTCAAGACTTGTGCAGCCCATCACAAATGGGGTGAAAAGTGGGATGCACAGACTGTTCCATAATCTTACCCAAGTCTCCAAACAATCTGAGCCACAAGGATGGCATGTGTGCTCACTAGAGCAACCCCTGGCTCAGCAGGTCTGGCCATCTTTTGTATTGACAACAAAGTAATAATTCTATCAAAAGGTTGGGTCCTTTAATTATTATTATTATTATTATTATTATTAATCGGGTATGTATTGAGTGTGGAGCTTGCTTCAAGAAGCAATGGAGCGCTTTACAATCATAGGGGGGGGAACAAGGCGAGGGGAGCAGAGGAACAAGAGAGTTGGGAGCAAATAACCGGGGGGGGGGGAGGTAGGCAATTTGTCAGCAAGGGATCTACAAGCAACCAAGGGAGGAAACAGTGGGGATCAGGTCACCCAGGAGGCCCTCATCTCCACGGGTCTCAGGGTCACTTTTCCTGAGGGGATATATGAATGTATAGCCCTGAGGTACAGCCTTTCAGTGAAAACTAGGATTGGTGGGTGCCAGCGTGGTTGGCATAGTAGTAAAAGTATTATTTAACCATGGGGATGAGAGATGCACAGTTAAGGATTGTGCAGCTAATTTGCAAGGTCCCCATAGGAGCCAGGGATGCTCTGGGACTGGAGGAGATGGAAAGGGGGATGCTAGGTTTGGGTGTTCCAGAATGGGGTCTGGGTCTCTGCAGGTCCGACTGAACCACTCATTTCCAATGGGCCATCACAACCCAAATTCCTCTTAATACCAGAAGGGACTCCATAAGAGTTTGGGTATGCTAAGTGACAGGGTCCGGTGCAAGAAGGTCCCTGCACCCAAGGTTGGTTCATGCTTTGTAACAGGGGCGTAGGAGACACATAAAATCTGGGGGGGACAGGGACATCTTGGGGACTTTGCTTTATTTATTTATTGTGTTTTAGTCAAAGAACCGAACTTTTAACAAAATTAGAATTAAAATAGCAGTATGTATTATTATTAAATTATTAAATTAAAATCACTGTATAAAACAAGAAAAGAAAAAAGAAAACAGAAGAAAATTAAAGGATGCAGTAGCAAAGAACATGTCTTTGTATGTTGCATTTCTGGATTTTTCATCTGACTATGAGCTCATGGTAAGAGAGAGGAAATGACAATTACTTCCAGTGGGCCACAGCTAGGACGCCAGCTCGTTAAGAGGCAGATCACCTGTATGTGGACACCTGCCAAATAAAGGAGATGAAGCCTTTTCTACCATCTGCAAGTTGCTACTTTTTTGTGTGGGGCAAGGAGACGTGCGTGTCTCTTGGAATGGAAAGATGAGGGTTTCAAAGAAAGAGGAAATCTTGCTTGTACCTCTGAGTAAGCATTGGAGTAAAGGGACCAGGAGTGTGATGTTGCTGCTTTGACTGTCCTCCGGGGGGGGGGCATACAGCAAACAAGGAGGAGAAGCGATTGCAAGCCCACCCCCTTATAAGCACTCCCCAGGTCCGCGGCCGTATGTGTCGGACCCGGGGGATGCCTAGTAGGTGGGGTGTATGTGGACCCAGGGGGTGGCCAGAGGGGCAGCCCGCTATGTGGGCTGCCCTTCTAGCGCCCCTGCGAGGGCCAGGCCCGTCTCTCAAGATGAGTCTGGTCCCTCTTATTCCATCTCATGCTGGCTTCAGAGCCTAGCCTTTCTTTGCCTTTGTTATTCTGAAGGCAGAGCTGGACTCTGTTCCTTTCTCATTTAACATTTGCTGCAAAGCCTGATCTATTTGATTCTCTCACATGCTACTAGGGCGGCAGAGCATGGGTCCTCTTCCCTGTTACATTATTCAAAGAGCCCCTCTGGTCTTTCTTTGCCTCTCCCTTGTCTCATTATGTGCTTGCTTCATACATACATACCTACTTGCTTGAACACTCAACATATTCTCCCTAACACAACAATGGCAGCTGCAGTTTGTTCCGTGTCTTGAATTGGCCTCTTATTTCCGCTTTTCTGTCTGCGGGGGAAAGGCATTTGCCAGTCACTGCCATGATGGTTCTACCTGGCCATAAGAGGGCAACAGCTAGCCAATATTGGAAGAACATGGAATATTATGCCAGAGGCTGGCAACTGCCTTCCTAATGCCTACACAAGAGACACAACTCTTGCCTTTGTTTCTAACAGTAATTCAGTGGATGAAGAAATGCGAGAACACACATATTGCTTATAAATGATGGGGATGATGTCACACTTCGTTAAGACATTTTGATCATACCAGGAGCTAATTTCCAGCTGCAATTAAGCAATTACCTTTTAGACTTCTGGCTTTAAATAATCTTAGCATCACCTGGAAAGCACAGAGGTTGCTCAACAGGGTTCCTGGAGCACGAGGGGTACCCTACTAGTGGGCATGGATGATTGGAGGGCATTCTTGCCCTGATTTGGAGCATGGCCCCTACAGCCATGATGGGGGGGAGGGGCCTATTACTTTTTGTTGTACGTACCCTTTGAGGGTGGGCAGATATTGCCTCCTGCTTTAGCCCACTAACAGCTGTGCTTTGCAACTTTATCACACATACCGGTCAGGTGGTATGTAACTCAATGCTACTAATGTTATCAGCCTCAGAAGTCTGGAATCCTTTGCCACATCAACTAGGGTACAGGCTTGCCACCTGAGACTTACCCCTGTCTGAGTCAGCATCTGTCGCCCTGTGGGGAAGACGCACACAGAAAGAGCAGGGTACAGTGCCCTTGTGGGTTTTTCACACTTCTTCCTCGGGGTGGGCACAATTCACTCCGAAGTGAAAGTGGCACATGCTGGGCAACATTCTCCCACTTTGACAATTTCACCAAAGAGCAAAATTGGCCATTTGAAATACCTCTGTCGACTTATTATAGTGCAATCCACACTGATGGGTTTAAGCACCTGCTTAATGCGAGATGGCAGTTAAGGGCATTTGCCAACACATTCAAGAAGCACACATGACATCCTCTTACCAGCGACATGCCATGCTCACTCATTCTGATCACGCATTGGCATTTATCTAGGGTCATGTTAAATGCATTTATTTATTACACGTGTAGCATCACACAAAACCCCCAAGCATCAAGGCGCAAAGTGAACTGCATGGAGTGGACCACTTCCATTGGCTCACGTTTTTACTTTTCCGCCACAAAATGGAAGATTTTAGCGTAAAAGGCAGGTGTAATCACATTGCTTTTCCACTTTGGAAGAGTGTAAATACCTCACGCAATTAGCGATTGCTGGCGGAATTGACAATGGCTTCCTCTGAACTCCGCCCGCTTTTACCAGGTTTCATTTCCAAGCAAATCCCAGAGGAATCCCTTTCCTTATTTCCAGCATGAGAATCCTTGCTGGCAGTAAGGCCGCATTTGTCTGGTGGAGCGGGAAATACAGGGGGTCCTGGTGTGTCCACTCGGCTCCCGAACTCCACCCACAGAATGCACGATAATCTGGCCAATTAGAAAAAGCAACAGTAATAGTGTTTTCCACCACTTTTTCTGAACCAATTTACCTGGAAAATGCTGTGTTGCATCGGAAGCTGAATGCATTCACTCTGACTATAATCCTACTGGAAGATTAAGCCAGGTGCTGAACACAGGTGTTCCATATTCCTGTGCACAATCTGCATTTGGAGAATTAACTAACTGAGCTACCTTACAAATGATATCTCCTCTGGGGCTTTACCGTCTTAACCCCTTAACTGCCATGGGTATTTCCCCCCAGTGCCAAGGCCTTTTTTGGTGATTTCGGTATGTCGCCATTCAATCCCTTGTAACTTCTTTGTTAAATGAGATATCTCGGCCAAAGTTGGCCCCTTTTTTCCCACATGTAGGCGGTCGTAACGCCACCCTGGAATCCTAGTTTGCTGTAGGGGGGTGAGAGAAAATAACCAAAAAGGAGAACATTTGTTTTTTTTCAGAAAATGCCAATAAAATGTTGTACAAAGAAGCCTGTGGTGTTTTCCTTGTAAGAGCTAGGAACAAATGGTTTGCTGTGCTGGATTCGCCATTTTCCAGGATTTCAAGAAAAGATTGAGTGAAAACCAAAATAACATATTTTGATATGCTAATGAGCCGTTTTGTGAGAGGTAGGCGATTTTGGCGTTTTTTGTCCAATAGGACATGCGTGGACGGAACGGAAGAAAAGGGTAGGAAAGCTGGATGGGAAGCCAGAAAGGCATACCTTTCTGAAAAGTAGACAATATTCCAAGTTTAGGAAGGGGTGATTTGTGCAGGTCAGGCAACAACTATGTAGGGAAAGTTTCCATAGTTTGGGGGGAAATCGGGAAAATGACAGAAAAAACCCACAATTTCCACATATTTCACTCTGGTCACCCACCGAAACACAAAGCCAACAACACATGGCCTACCTTCCCACATTCCCACAGGTTCCCGATGAAAACGGTACCTCGCATGTGTGGGTGCACCTACCTGGGTGCAAAGGGAAAAGCTTAAACACTGGTAACGCCAAGTCTTTTCGCAGAGCAGATTTTCAGGAATTTTGCTCATGTGGACAACTTACAGATTTGGGCGTAGGGTGTCGAAGCCACGAAGGAAAACGGGGAACCCCATGCATTTCCGAAAAGAAGACACCCGTGGGAATTCACAGAGGTCTGACTTGCGTGAATCACCCCATAATTTACGACACTCAATCCCTGACAAAGTCTGAAATTTTGTGGAAAAAAAGACAATGTTCACTTTCTCTGGGATTGTGGGTCATAAATTCTGGGGCGGTTTGCGCAGGTCAGACCTCTCTGGATTCCCACGGGTGTCTTCATTTCAGAAATGCATGGGGTACCCTGTTTTCCTTCGTGGCTTCGACACCCTAGGCCCAAATCTGTAGGTTGTCTCCCCAAACCCTTTGGGGGGTTACCAGTGGTTTAGCCTTTTCCCTTTGTGTCCAGGTAGGTGCACCCACACATGTGAGGTACCGTTTGTCAAGGCTGGTAAATCAGGTTCAAAACCTGACACTGTTTACGTCAGGACACCTGTGGGAACGCGGGAAGGTAGGACATGTGGTGTTGGCAGCGTGTTTCGGTGGGTGGCAAGAGGGAAATGTCTGAAAATTGTAGTTTTTTAACCAAATTTCAGACTTTGTCAGGGATTGTGGGTAATACATTCTGGGGCGATTCACGCAAATCAGACCTCTGTGGATTCCCACGGGTGTCCTCTTTTTGGAAATGCATGTGGTTCCCTGTTTTCCTTGGTGGCTTTGACACCCTAGGCCCAAATCTGTATGTTTCCACATGAGCAAAATCTGCTCTACCAAAAGTCTTGGGGTTACCAGTGGGTTAGCCTTTTCCCTTTGCGCCCAGGTATGTGCACCCACACATTTGAGGGACCGTTTTCATCGGGACACCTGTGGGAGTGCAGGATGGTAGGACATGTGTTGTTGGCGGTGTGTTCAGTGGGTGGCCAGAGTGAAATGTCTGAATATTTCCACCGAATTCCAGAGACATTTCCCTCTGCATACCCACGAAACACACTGCCAACAACAGATGTCCTACCTTCCTGCGTTCCCACAGGTGTCCCGACGAAAACGGTACCTCACATGTGTGTATGCACCTAACTCGGCACAAAGGGGAACGGCTAACCCACTGGTAACCCCAAGCCTTTCGGCAAAGCAGATTTTGCTCATGTGGACAACCTACAGATTTGGGCCTAGGGTGTCAAAGCCACCAAGGAAAACAGCAAACGCCATGCATTTCCGAAAAGAAGACACCCACGGGCACCCCCCTTTTCACTAAAAACATCCATGGTGGTTTAGTGACCCCCCCACACCCACCCAAAACAAGTTATTTTTTTATTTTTGTTTTTGTTTTGCCTCTTTCTTAGCGGCAGATTGTGCTAGCAATCTGCCCCCAGGGAGGGCTACATGAGATGTCCCCCATCCATTTGGGGTGGGGGGAGAGGGTCATCCCCCTTTCCACTAAAAACATCCATGGTGGTTCAGTGGCCCCCCACACCTACCCAAAACAAGACATAATTTGTTTTATTTTTGTTTTGCCCCTTTCCTAGGGGCAGATAGGCACATGTGTGTGGCCATCTGCCACCCCGGGGGGGGGGGGCAAAACGTACTGCCCCAGGCCTGGGGGGTGGCTCTACCAATATTTGCAGTGGCCTCCCTCCCACCCCAGATGGATGGGGGCATCTCATGTACTTCTTCCTAGGGGCAGAAATCTGCCCCCAGGGAAGGCTACATAAGATGCCCCCATCCACTTAGGGTGGGGGGAGAGGGCTCCCCCCCTTGCAAAAATCCCTGGTGGCTAGTGGTCCCACCCGCACCCACCCCACCCAAAACTACGTTTCAAAAATATATATCTTTTTTTTTTTGCCCCCCTTCCCTGGGGGCAGATGATCACCCATCTGCCCCCAGGGTATTGTGCCCATGCTTTGGGGGCCAGGGAGAGAGGGCAGCTTGCATAGTAAGCAGCTCCTCCCCCCACTTCAAAAACAGATCCCTGCACGATACACCAAACACATAATCTGGGGAGGATAAATGACATTACACCCCCCCCCACTTAAAATGGTGGGGGGGATTTGTCCCGCCTCTCCTCCCCATGTCCTACGCCCATGCTTTGTAATATGGAATGATTTGATTTACAGGGCCAGGGATGAATTCCAGGAGGAGGCTGCACGCGGTACCAACTACTGGTCACACTCACCTCTTAGTCCAACATCAGGGGGTGACCAAGAGGCAAGTCCATGTTATTTCCTGGTTCATTTGGCCAGAGATCCAGATATACTGCCTGAAGTCCCCCATATGACTAATGACCTCCCAAATGGATGCTGGGAAGTCCCTGTTACTACCTCTCCCCATCATTAATGTTCCCTTCTCATGCATTGGGATGGATGTCATGTCCTTTCTGCTCTCTCACCAACTCCCCATAAACCAGGGTTTCAAAGAGATCCTTACAGAACCCATTTCAGAATATGTTAACAATAGCATCTTTCCATGTAGCTAATGACATTTTTCCAGCATACGGATTATCGAATATTAAAACTTGTGGGGTTGTATTTTGTCTGATAGCTTTTTCACAAAAAACGTGAAATTGGAAAAATGTTGCCAAGTTTCAGGTCAATGTTTTTAAAAGCTAGTTTTTTTCTTTTTTTTTTTTTTTTTTTTTACAGGGGAATAACACACCACCCTTGTTTGCTAATCATACACAGCCTATAAACCACTAGCTGTTGGTGAGGCACTGGAACTGATAGCTCATTGGAATTGAAAGTCTTCAAAACACAGTCAACAAGTCAGTCTTACTCTCAAAACTACGTAGACTGGTCACTTTTTCAATGACATTTTGAATTAATGAAAAGAAGATAATTCTTCTTATGATACTAAAGCCTATGTTCGGCTGCCCTAAAAGCACATCCATAATTAAATTGTGTGACTGTGCATAGGCTCTCAACTACAGACAACATAGTTTCTGAGCTGTAATCATACTTCTCTTCAATATAGTTCCAGAAGCAGCTTAAAACTTCCCTATTCTCCTGTGCTTTCTCTCTCCCTCCCCTGCTGACCTACCAGACCTACCTCTCTGCTGTACGGACTGGTTGCTTGGCTACCCTCAGAGTCTCACTGGGTACCAGGCAATCTCTCGACAGTCACCCTTGCACTGCCTCCGGGCAAACCACGCACTTACCGGCTGTAAATGTAACCCTACGGTGCCTTCTTCTCCTTGCACTACCCAGAGCCACGCTGCCCGGTCTGCACTTACTCAGAGCATTTCTGCCCTGTTTTCCCCTCCCCTCTCCCTTGCACTTCCCTCCCTCCCTCCCTCCCTTTCCCCTTGCACTTCCCTCCCTCCCTCCCTCCCTTTCCCCTTGCACTTCCCGTTCTCGCACGTGCATGATCTGAATGGTTTCATGTAATAATGTCCCCGCAAAAATGTCTCATGACAAAAAAGTCGCTGTTTTTTGCAAAGACATTATTACATTGAAAACACTTTTTACCAAGGGGAGCAGGGTACATCCCTGCAACATGTCCCCATACATAATGTCACCATATACAATGTTGCCACAATTACACAAGGCCTAGTAAGATGGTTGTCCTCCCTCTGTCTTCCCTTCCCTGTCTTGTCCCGCCTAGAGATAAATGACTTCTATCATATCATGTAACTAGTTTCCGCTGGCTGTGGCTTACCTTAATCGCCTTTTGGATATTGACACAGGAGTCTCTGAGTGTGGACAAAAGCTTGTTGAATCTCCCCATCTCCTGGACAAGAACAGTATTCATGCTCTGTGTGTAGGTCGTTGGGTATTTCCTCATTGCAGCTTCAATGTCAAAGTTTGGTGGGAGTTTGCTCAGGACGTCTGCTGCAACATCGTACACGGTGTCATCCGCAGACTTCCCTGCGCCACCTGTGGTTCGAGACTGAGTAACCAAAACTAAAAGTGAGTGCCCAGTTTCAGAGATTGGTTAAACTGCTAAACCATGCAAAAGTCGCTTTGACCTTACTCTGCTGCTATCAACACTGTCTGATTTGATTCAAGGTATTGACTAAATACGGACGCGGCAATTCAATATTTCAAAGCCAATTGCTGCCTTTATTAACAGACGTTACAACATTGTGGAGCTCAGTAAAAACAAAAAAGGCATGGAAAAAACTTCTTACACTTACATGTAAGCAGTGCTCATGTATTTTATTATTAGAATTGTGCTCACCTGTACATCCAGCACGGAATTCCAGCCACCCGTAGTGTTCATGCCGTTTTACACCCAAACACAATCATAAATAGCAGCCACAATGTCCGTGCATGGCGGAAGGCATTTACATGAATTCCGACTGATTTCACCGGGTTTTTGCGAGAGCAAAAACCAAGGGGGATTCTGTGCGGTTTCCAGCCTCTCTGGATGCGATGGGGTGAGATGCGTTTGCATTCATGCCTAGAGCAGATGATGGAGCTGCTGCGGTTGCTAGGCTCATTCATTCAGCTGTGTGCACAACACGCATGAGCATCACACAGGTTGTAATGTCCTCTAGGAGGAAATGCATACAGCTATGACTTCGGTCCTCCAGGATTGCACAATGAAGTTTGGTTTTGAGCGTATATCCATTTAAGGTAGTCAGAAACAGGAAAGGTTAAGGGCTGCAATATAGGATGTTGGTTGGCTAACCGACAGGCTATATTGCACATTTAATATATAAATGCATAGACTTGGGTGCCTGATGCTGCACCAAACAGCTTTAGCTCAGATGTATTTGACATCATCACATCCTTACTAATGCACCTTTTATACCACCAAAGAGAGTCATGCTCACCAAAATGGCTGTTGGATACTTTGGCTACATGTTAATAGTTACTTCTGAATTAAAGGTCTAATTTCTGCACTGTATACGTGTTGGAATGGCTAATTAATCTTTTATTTTTCAAGTGAAAGAGTATTAAGATGGATGCATACATTTTCCCAGATATATTGCTATTACAGCATATCCTATGTCCATTCCTGCACATCCACAATATTGCTGCAGGAATGCGGCTATGGGGGGAGAGACGGCCCTATAAGCTCAGGGGTTCAGAACATGTGTACACATTTTCAGTATGAGAAACTCATTCTATGCCTTCAATCTATCCTTTAGGATTCTGGAATAGACATAGATATTTTGGTCCAGTGGAACTCCCTGCCCTACCTAAACGAGTTTATAAAATATAATCCTCTAAAGAACTATGTAGAAGTGCTTTACTGTGCCTTTAAATACTAAACACAATGGCTTTACACACTGATTCTATCTTATAACTGACTTCTTGCCTGAAAGGTTTAACCGAGAAGAAAACACGTACTCACCAGCTCAGCTCATTTACTTACTTGTATTCTCAATCATCAACTTGCCATCATCTTCTACATCCTTATTGCTTGTCATAAGTAAATCTTTCAATAATTAGATTGTCAGGCCAATCATTGTGCTACAGTCCCAGCTTGACTGTATCTAGAATGGACTTGAGTGCTCATGCTGCCACACTCATCATAACAATATCTGCATCTCTGCCTCCATTGCCCTTATGATATACACACCAGTCCACCAGGTTTCCTGGGCAGCAAATCTTGGGCTTTCAAGCGGGGAATACAAATAGGCCTTTCTCAGCATCCTAGTCTCTCTGTGCCGTGACAGCGCTTTCTCTTGCCGATTGGTATCTTCTCTACATTTGAGACTCTTTCCGTACCACATCTGTTTGCTCCTGTAGTGTGGTCGAGCGCGTCCACACTCAGGGTCCAGTCTTGCAAACAGAAGCAGAGGGATTTTTCTCACCACTAGATCCTTCAACTGAAGGAACATATTGGTAATTTACACCCAGAAATTGGCAAACTCCGACTCTAGAAGATAGGTAAGGCTAAGACCTCCCCACCACCCCACTGGAATCGTATCTGGAGATATATATCGATCTGATTAGAAAATGTCTTCAAGACAGATTGTTAACCATTGACTCCAGTAGAGGTGAAATGGAGTAAGAGCCTTTCACTTCCTTCATCTGCTTCTCTTCAACAGTGAATAGAACCTGTCCAATGTATAAGACAAAGATTGGTAACTTTTAGGCTTCTTCAAGGGTGGGGGAAAGCAAAGACGAAAAGCTTCAAATGAAGGCAAAAGGTTTCAAGCAAAGATGAAAAGCTTAATTCTCCCTCAAGACAGCCTTATGAATACACTGGTACTTTCCCTCTTTCAACATGTGCAAAATCCAACTTCCACTAGAATGCCCGATCTTAGAAGATATGCTGCAACAAGTGTTCCAAATTCAGCTGTGCCCAATGTCCCGCAGAGTCGCAATGGGTTTCCTGGAATGGACTGTTTGCTTGTTTCCTGAGAACTATGAACTGCTCTTAATATACTACTGGAGGGTAATTCTTCCCCTTGCAGTCCTCTGGGGCTTCCACATTTTCTAGATAATATAGACCACGTTCCATACACACCCTGCAATTCACTATTCAGTTATTGTGTTTCCTTTGCAGTAGCTAAAAGGTTATGTTGGCTCCATCAACTATCCTTTAAATCCCGGAGACTGAAAGCCTGGGATTCGAGGGGTTCAGTGTGTGGAATGTTCCTTCTGTGCATGGCACTACTTTGGACGTTTTCCACTTAGAAACAAGACCGATGTGACCAGCCTATTCAATTGAGCTATTCCAGTGGGTGAGCAAGGAGGATCTAGCTGGGACGATTAAAAAATCTAGTGTGCAGAGCAGTGACATCTCCAGCTGAAGAGAAGCCAGGACTTCATCATGGTCACAGTTGGGTCGCTATCACTGATTTCGAACGTTTTTCAAATTGTAGGAGTCAATCTTAGGCTAATAGGGTAAATCCTGAATGGAAAACGGTGCCATGTGACCACAAGTCTCAGCACATGCACATAACAGGAATAAGGGAATACACATTCAAATCTACTGACAGCATTCATCCATTTGAATGGATCACTTCCAAAAATTGGAATTAAGTTGCCATCTTGAATTTGCTTACTTTAGCTTTAGTTCATTCCTCTTTGAACCTCATTTGCCATTAATTCTGAGTATCTTTTATGGCATTTTTTATTTATTTAATTGTTTTTTTTATAACGTGCCTAATACCATACCTGACTCGGTTTCTAAGAACGGATCCGGGATTTGAACCTCTGTTGCTCTGCGTGGTCTTGCTTCCAAGACAAACGAGTTGCCCATGTGCTGGCTTCTGTTCACAGTTCCAACGTTTATCAGTATTGCATGGATCAATAGTTTCTGGTGACTTTGTCATGGTTCATAATGAGTACACTGGAATCCGTGTAAACACTGGCAAAGCACTTGATGAATCGTACACTGCTACTACTAAGAACTATTCTGACATGCTTTCTTACGCACTCACAGTCTTGGGAGAGATCATCCTCACAGGAATATAATATGTTTTCTTGTCTTGCTTTACGCACAAGCCATTGAAACCTTTGACTTTCTGCAATACCAATTTAGACTGCTTGATAGCGATAAGCTGACCTAGGAAAGTCTGCAGATTCAAGTCTCTTTGCTACGTAAAGCTGATGTGCTACTTATGATGCACCGTTCTGTTATTTCTAAGACCTGTTCCACCTCCATATTTACTGGTAGTTACGGCTTCTTCCTCGGCTTCATCCCGTAACTTGTAATCCAGACAGGTTCTGATCTTCCCCACCTGGCTTCTTATAAATTCCCTTCTATGTAACTATGCAACATTTACGATGGGACGATTGTGTGCAGGTTGGCATCACAAACTACTCTTACAAGATGTCTGGTTGTCTGCAACACGGATTAGTACAAGTTACACACTACTGCAGTTCAATCTAAGATATATGTACAAACTATCAAAGCTAAGGCATCATCAGTGGCAAACTTTTGACAGCATGGCTCTGATCAAGTACTTAGTAGGCCAACTATAATCACTACCCTGCACTTATATAGGCGTCATTGTAGAGCGAGTAAGTGAAAAGGCCTGTTTTGCTTGGGCTCCTCGCTTTACTACCCTTGCTTTGGAAAGTGTTCCCGTGTGTTGAAGCTAAGAGACAGCCAAACGCTGGAGTTAAATTAAGTTACCAGCATGGTGACAGATTAAAGTACTGCAGCCCGTTGACCATGTCCAACTAAATGAGTGGCTTATGAATGGAGCCGAGGTGCAAGAGCAGCTGACTCACAGGACGACGCTTGGCTCATGCATGCAAAAGGTACCTACCGACAGTGCATTTAACTCATATGGGGCAGTTCCTGATACTGACACGCGGCGGCATCAAGGTCTTATGTCTTGATACCCATCAAGATAGAGTCGAAGAGTACAATACCACAGTGGTAACTTTATATCTGTACATCTGGACATATCATTTTGCTTTGCAAAGACGTATAATGCAACTCAGGACTTAAAGGGCGCGTACCAAGAGAAACACGCACGCGCACACACAGTTGAATTTAGAGCATACTCTGAAAACAACAAAGTTTTGCAATGCACCAACCTTTTGCTAAAAAGAAACAGGTATCACACCAACATCCCATCGCACATGCAGGCCCATTAATCCCAGAAGATGAGAGTACGGAATAAAGTGCCACCACAGTAAGAATTGATTTTGTGGGGCCGTCAATGTCAGGGGAGGTAGAGAAGCAAATCACCACAACGAGAAGTCAGAGCCTAAACCTGGTGGGACTAGAAAATCGTCTGTCAACCAGCACATGAAACGCCAATGAAACTGTGACCGAAGTGCAACGTGAGCAACCCTCGACCAATCAGAGAGAAAGTAAGGGACCTGCTGTGGATTTCTGATTTCATCCTGGTTCATCTTGGCTATATGAGCATGTGTGCTCTTGTATTGTGTGGAGTGTGAAAGTCAAACTATTGGGCTAATAATAATCTTATACAAGAGTGCACCATGCTGTGCCTCACAAGACAACGTTGATTGTCAGTGCCTCTCCCATGATCAGCACCTTGAGAAACACTTTGGCCTCAATACAAACAGATTTGTACTAGAGCAATTCAGGTGATGCCTGCGGGCAATTATGGTTCGCATCGGCAACCATATACCTGGTTCACAGGGCCAAAAACTGGCGCATCTCTGAGATCCTCGTGTGCAAATACTATTCACTAAACGGATGCGCCTATGAACCAAGTATAGGGCATCTCATTTGCTCCAGTGCAAACCTTTGAGAAGAAGCCGGCCCGATTTCATGCATTATTCACCAATGCACTGAATTCCCTTTTAGTTACCCGTGAAGCAATGCTATTTTTTTCGGTGCAAGGCAAAGGTTGCAGAGGAAAAAGAATAGGGCAAGCATCCAACCATCTCGGTAATCTGGTTGATTGAACCGTCCTGTAGGCCGCACGTGCACTACTGAGCAAGAGCGACCAAAATGTTTTTTGTTCTTTTAAAGTTGCTAAATAATGTAATGAGCGCGTCTTTGGAAACTCCATTGTATGAGGTGAATGGTGGTCTTTGGGTTTTCATGGCAGGGACATGGCTGATTGACAGAGAACTCTTGGGGACTTGGGGTGTGTTTTGAAGGTTGAGGGGGTGGAGGGATCCTGTGCGCGTGTTTTACCCAACGGAGGAAGTTCCCAAGAAAGAGTGTGAAGCGACCCGGAAGTTGGAAAAACACCAATCTGAGGCAAATATACTTACACCGTTCTCACTCTGCAAAAAAGAAAACATGGAACGTTAAAGGAACAGCAATGCAATGAAGCCAACGAGATGAGTTTCGGGAACATGCATTTGTTATCTTGTAAACACAGCACACTGCAGTGTATGTCTCACATGAAGCTCCACGGAGGGTGCGGGGAAGCTTTTTTCCTTTATGCATTTGAAAGGTTCTTTTTTCGCACAGTAGCAGCGAATGCAAGTGTAGGCCTTTCACTCTTGTCGCCAGCCAAGAATGTGTGGCGGGAAATGAAAGGGGGTGGAGAAGCTCGCCATCTTTCTGATAAAAATACAGTCCAGTGCAGGAAATAGAAAACATTAATTTCCGCACTGGATACCGCTTGGGATTCCTATTGAGCGGCTGCCTCCTGGTTCGCTGCGTGCCCCTTAACCTTGAAACGCTTTGGCCTTCGGCTGAAACGCAGATGTATCTGCTGTCACCCCTCGCTACTCCCTCAGCAAGCTTCAGCCTTCACCTCCTTGCACTGCTTGGAATCAAGCCCTTTCTTTTAGTTCTCTCTCGTTTTAATAGCCTATTATATCATAATTCTCTTTGAAGCCGA
This sequence comes from Ambystoma mexicanum, assembly GCF_040938575.1. NCBI lineage: Eukaryota > Metazoa > Chordata > Amphibia > Caudata > Ambystomatidae > Ambystoma > Ambystoma mexicanum. The sequence continues at coordinate 779,975,026 of NC_090931.1, forward strand.
GTTAGGGCCGGTTCTCATGTTATCCTTATGTGCTTCCATTATCATTTTGAAAACAATAATATCCCAGTTATCTAGTGCTTTATGCCAAATCCCTTGTGCTAAGCACTGTAACAATAGCTGGTATTTCGCAATTTAACACAAGCCAATGTATTGACCTCAGTAGCATGAAACACTGCACAGGAAACCTGTAGCAGAGGCTGCACAAACATCTGGGAAGCAGGCGCTTCACCTGCTGACCACACACACACACACTATTGAAAAAATACTGTAATTGTTCATTTGCAAGCATACACACGCAATCTAGGACCATTACACGTGTTAAAAGACACACAACCACAGACAGTGGCTACATCTCTTAATATACTTCAAAACATTCAGTGATCTTTGAATATTTTATTCCATTAAATCCGCTGCTTTGGGAGGACGCAGGGGTGGACTGGAAACCAAAAGAGGAGATAATTCTCAAAGTGGCCCCATATTACACATTTTCAAATAGCCCAGACCTTTTCTTATGGGAAAATTGGGAAATGCCCCACAAAAGAGGCCCAGGGTGCAGAGGGCTAGCGGTAAAACTCGAGTTCCCTATAGGACAGTCCACCCCTGGGAGGAAGTTATGTATAGCGGATCTATGCGGTTTGCCTCTTTTCCGTTTTCATCCAATCTGCCCTTTCGAATACATAAATCAACCCCCCACCCCCACCAAATCTTTTTTATATCTTTCTGCTCTGGCATGATACGACCCTTTCGTGTGCCTGCCCTTGCCCCTTTTAGTTGTAACTATTAGGTGGCGCGTAAGCCGAAGAGATTGCATTGGCCTGCAGCTGGAGTGAGATGGTCTGTAAGGAGGGACACACAGCGGTGTGAGTGTGGTTTGATTATTTACCCATCTATTGACTGCCTATGACCACTCCCACCAACTACCTGCCCCTCTATGCCCAAAACACATCCTCTTGGGATCTCTTAAAGCTAGCTCTTACAACAGTAACATCAAACGTTGGCCTGCCAGCGTAATCTCTAAGCGGTTTGCTGAAAGTGAATAACGTAATTGCCCTTGTAAATGCGCTACTGGTGTTATTTATGAAGCACTTCCCTTTATCGGCTTCAATTTCTAGAAGCTGGCTCATTCAGAGTTTAAGGCTCGCTGAAAATATCAGGGGGCTGTTGCTTTACCTGGATAGTTTCCACAACCGTGCATTACTGTGTTGTGGTGTGTAAGGGCAATGCACACATACGGATACACCGTGTTTGTGTGTTGCCAGTGCATGCCTGCACATTCTGATGTGCAAGGACCCTGTTCCGTTCCACAGATTAAGAACAGTTCTGCGGCACCAGTAAAAACTGGAGCCATCCATAGAATTCCAAAGGGGAGGTGGAGTGGTGGCAACGGGGGATGCCGTTTTTGTCACCCGAGTCATATGCATGCTCAGGGCATTGCTTGCGACAGAGATGTATGCCATGGTCCCTTGCTGCATGCGTGCAGGCAACAAGCCCATTTCATGGAGAGATTACACATGCAAGTGGTGACTCCCCATTCCACCTGTCGGGTGCTTAGAGGCAGCCTGCCATGTTCAGGGGTAAGCCCGACTCCCAGATTCCAGCTAAGTGATTTCTCAGGAATATTCTGCCAGGATAACAAAGAGTCTTTGCTGTTTGTTAGGATTTAACTAGAAGTATTTTTCTTCTATTGAAACAGCTCTGCATGTTCATAAATACTAAGACCACAAAAGGAGGTAGTTGCTTCTGCCTCCCTGTTTACTAACTCTTGTACGCACTACACATGTCTAATTACCAGCAGGACAGGTACCTTAAGATTAGGAAAGACTTTGAAGCGAGGTTCTTCACCATGTGGGTATGTATTTAATCGGTTTGGGTCTATTTGACCTAAAACATTTGACCTAATCACATCTGATCGAATTAATTTGACTTTTTTTTAGTCTAAAATGCGGGGGTCGGGGGGAGACCCCATGCAACCAGCCGCCCACCTCCCCTCATCCGAATCTATGCCCTTACCCACCCTATATATATCTAATTAAATTTTACTGAAACAAAGGTTAAAAAAAAAAAAATCAACCAGCTCTTCCTTTCTAGTTCAGTTTCTTACCCGGAAACCCTCCTGGTGTTAAAAAAAAAAAAAAAAAACAGTGGTGATAACGGCCGGGGGCTCAATACGCGTCTATCCCAACTGCAAGACTAGTACATTGATGATGGGTGCTGCATAGATGCTTATTACCATAACTAAAGGCAACATCAACATTCTCGTACTAAATCGCAATCGAACCATAATGGAACTGTTTGATCCACTTTGCCCTACTGAAACTAAGTCACATCAGAGTTAAACATTCTTCCCGGTACATGGAACAACTAATCAACAATAAGGGCACCATCCGGTCACTCAAGAAATGCTGGCATAAAACGCAGAGGAACAAAGACATCCTCACTCTCAAGGCCTCACACAGTGGGCCTCATTATGACCCTGGCGGTAGGGGGTTAACGGCGCCGGTAGAGCTGCTGGCGCCGTTAACCCCCTATCGCCTCATTACGAGGTCCGCTCGCGGGACCCGCTAAGGACGCTTGGTTTTACCAGACGTCCTTAGCGGGTCCCGTGATCGGCCCAGCATGCTAACAACGGGCCCGTCATTAACAGGCCCGTTGTTAGCATGCTCCCCTTTCCCATTGAGCCCCATGGGAATGGGGATGTACCGGGTCCGGGTTACCTGAATGGGGAAATACCAGGCCCTCCAAGGTCGGAATAGCCCGGTATTTCCCCATTCAGGGCACCCGGACCCGAGTTTGGAGGTAGCCATGCCCTTCATGGCTACCTCCAAACTCGTAATGAGGCCCAGTATGTGCTTGTCTCTCATCAAAGCCAAAATATGCATATTACTTATGAGCTATCTTGACAGCTGCCAACAGGAGTAAAGCTTTCTTCACAGCAGTCAAACACTGCTCAAACCCACGGCCTGACCTGGTAATGCCTGAGTCTACAGACAAGGAACAAGTTACTTACCTGTAACTGTTTCTGATCTGATCTGTCTTTCTTAGTAGTAACCAATCACTGGTCTCTGGGTCATACTGCCCCCAGCCAATGACTGCCCTCTCCCTAAGCCCCGCCCTCGGCAGCCATCCTCAGATTTGGTAGCACGTACAGTGGCAGTATGACCAAGTGAAGAGCCGCAGAGGGGACGGAGGGAGGGTTTGCATGTGAATTCATGCCAGAACCATGCTGGAGAACAACAGTTACAGGTAAGTAACTTGTTCCTTCTCCAGCATGGGGTCTGGCATGGATTCACATGCTCATAAATATAAGAATGCATAGCAGTACACACATGCACAACCACGGGAGGTGGCAAGGCTCAACATTAAGCATTACATAAAACTCAACATTAAGCATCTCTTACCTCCTCACCAGGCTCAGCTTGAGCAAACAGGTTGCGCAGCACTGCCTGGCTGACTCTGGACTCCTCCCTGGAATCCCAGTCGACGCAGTAGAATCTCGTGAAGGTGTGCGTCGAGCTCCAAAAGCAGCCCTGCAGATATCCAGCAGGGGCACACCAGACAAGAACGCCGTGGTAGCAGTGATCGCACTGGTCGAATGGGCTCTCGGACGGCCGGGCAACGGTCGGTTTGCCAACTGATGACAGTGCATGATGTGGCCAGAGAGCCATCTGGAAATGGAAGCCTTCGAGAGAGCCTTCCCTTGGTTCACAGGTCCAAAGTTCACAAACAGCTGTGATGTCTTCCGAAAACTCTTCTTTCGGTCCACATAGCTACATCCAGCGGGTGCACAGTCCTCTCGGCCGGCGACGAAGGGCTCGTTGAGATGGAAGTCCGACGGCACCTTGGCATGAAGGAGGGGTGCGTCCTCAGCACCACCCTCGTCTCGTGGAAAGTCAAGTATGGAGGCTTGCAGGAAAGGGCCTGAATCTCTCCCACGCATCGTGCAGAGGTGATGGCCACAAGGTGATGGCTGTCTTCCACAACAGAAACTTCAACGGAGCCGAATGCAAGGGCTCGAATGGCGGGCCCATGAGCCTCATCAGCACCACGTTGAGTTCCCATGCCGGGGCTGGAGCCTTCACCGGCGGGAACGATCGTAATAGTCCTTCTATAAACTCCTTCACTAGGCGATGAGAACACAGGGACGATCGTCCCACAGTTCTGGTGTATCAGGAAATTGCTGCCAGATGTATCTTGATGGAAGCGTGAGCTAGTCCAGCTTTGGCCAGCGACAGTAAGTACGGTAGCACTTGAGGGGCTGTAATCCGTAGAGGGTTACTCTTCTGTGCACGGCACCAGACAGAGAACCTCTTCCACTTGTGTCCGTAACACTTGAGAGTTGAGGACGCCCTGGCCTTTGCAAGAACCTCTCTGCAGTCAGCCGGGATATCGTACCCTCCAAACTCTAGTGCTGCCGGAGCCAGGCCTGCAAGTTCAGCGACTCCGGGTCGTGATGAAGAATGGCGCCTCCTTCTCTGGAGAGAAGATATGCAGTCGACAGTTTGACTGGTGGGGACACTGACAAGTCCAGAAGGTCCGGGAACCATATCTGTCTCAGCCACCTCGGTACGACGAGGATCATCCTGCAGCGGGACCTCTTGAGTTGTTGATGAGCCTGAGCAGCAACAGCAACGGCGGAAACGCATACAGGAACAGGCAGTCCCAGGGGAACGAGAAAGCATCGTCCATGCTCCTCGGCTGGGGGATCCTGCTGGCGAACCTCTGGCACTTAGAGTTTATCGCTGTCGCGAACAGGTCGATTTGGGGTTTGCCCCATCGGCGGAAGAGTTGATCCACTTGATCCTGGTGTAGTTCCCACTTGTGGCAAGAGCGCAGCTCCCTGCTGAGAGAGTCGGCAATGGTGTTTTTATCCCTGCTAGATGAAAAGGCACCAGAAACATCCTCTGGGCAACGTCCAAGTGCCACAGATCCTGGGCCTCCTTGGATAGGGCTGGGGATCTGGTTCCTCCCTGTTTCCGGATGTAGAACATCATGGTGGTGTTGTCGGTGAAGATCCTCACCACCTTGCCCTTGAGGGAGGGGAGGAATGACTTGAGGGCCCAGAACACTGCTCGGAGCTCCAGTATGTTGATGTGGAGCAGCCTCTCCTCCGGGAGCCACAGGCCTTTCGCGTGAAGATCTCCAGTGTTCGCTCCCCACCCCTCCAAGGAGGCATCCGTCGTCACCGTCACCTGGTATGCTGGGGTCTGAAAGTCCGTGCCCGCGGCGAGATGCGCGTGGATGCCCCAGCATCAAATCGCCTGGCGGAATACTTCATTGAGCGAAGCTGTCCATTGTTTGTGTCCAATGGGCGTCGAGGAACTCCTGCAGAGGACACATCCAAAGCCTGCACAGGCGCACCAGATAGATGCAAGAGGACATAATCCTGAGAAGGGACTTGATGGACTTCACTCTGGCCACGTCCGTGGCCAGCAGACACTGTACCTTGCCCAGGATGGCCTGCGTTCTTTCCTCCGGACGGCGAGGCCAACTGCGCTACTGTATCGAGCTTGGCTCCCAGAAACAGCGCGACCTGCGACGGAAAGACGTGGATCCCCTGCAGGCACAGCCGTGCCGCCACTGGTGCTAGGCACTTGGTGAACACCCTGGGCGCCGACTTCAATCCGAATGGGAGGGCCTTGAACTGGTAGTGCCGCCCTTGGACTACGAACCTGAGAAACTTTCGGTGTCCTTTTAAGATGGGGATGTGAAAGCACGTGCTGGAGGGTGACCATCTGGAACTTCTGTGCCTTGATGTATTTGTTTAGCCAACGCAAGTCCAGATGGGACGCCAACCTCCTGTCTTCTTTCTGACGAGGAAGTATCTTGAGTATACTCCGGAGCCCCGGAGCCTCTCTGGGACGAGCTCGATGGCTCCTTTCTTGAGCATCACCCTTACCTCTAACAGCAGTTGAGGGATGTGGTTGTCCTTCCTGGCCACGGGTGGAATTCGGGGGCACTTCTTTAGAAATTCCAATGTGTGCCCATGGGCCTCGATGGATTCCCACATGCTGACAAACTTTGTCAGCCGGCCTCCCACCGGGGTGCTTCGGTGGGGGCCCGACGCGGCAGCCGGTTCAGTCTTGCTTGGAAGTAGCCTTGCCGCCTTGGCCTCCCTGGCGACAACAGCGAGATCCACCCGACTTGCCTCGTCCCCTTTAGGCTTCTTGCGACGAGGAGCGGGCCGCCTGATAGTAGGTGGAGGAGCCGTCGCCGAATCCTTTGGAGGCACCTTGCTTGCCTTCGGAGTTCGGAAAGCGCGGCCGCCGCTGCTGCAGAACTCCCTAGGCCCGAGCCGTCTCCGTGTCAGTCTTGATGGCCTGTAGCGACTCATCCACAGTCTTTCCAAACAGATTGTTCCCATCGAAGGGCATGTCCAAACACTTGGCTTGCACGTCCTGGTGGAAATCCGTCGCCTTGAGCCACCCCTGCCGTCGAAGGCAAATGCTGTTGCCCAACTGGAGGAAACCGGTGTCGGCAATGTCCGTGGCCACAGTTATGGCGTGTCCGACGCCACCTCCTCCTCCTCCTGTAGGATCGTCCAGGAGGAAGTCCAACAGGGGAGCAATCTTGTACCACAATTCCCTGTCGGGCCACAATCGCTAGGGCATTGGTTGCCTTAATCGTCGTCGCCGAGATGACTCATCGTCCCACGGCATCCAGCTTCTTTCCCTCACCGTCCGGTGGGGAAGTAGAGGATGAAGCTGATGGTCCCCCCGCTTTCTTCTTGGCCGCTGCTGAGACAACCGAATCCGGGGTCGGCTGCGCCCTAAGGCACAACGGGGCCGTGTCGGGCCCTGGTACTTCTTCTCATACCGGTCCCTCTTGGCAGGTGTCGTGAATAGGTTTTTGCGGAGGGCAAGTCCCTCCTCCCAGATGTCATCCAGCAATGGCACCGCGAGGACCGTCTTCCTCTTGGCCTCGTGCCGTTGGTAGAGGAAGCCTTCCTTCTTCTTCTCCTCAGGGCAGAGCTGAAAAAGCTCGGATGCCCTGACAATCATGGTGTGGAAGGAGCCAATCTCGTCTGGCGGAGATGCCCAAGGAATCGGAGACGGGAGGCCAGTCCCGTCGTCACCGCCGTCGTCATCCGTCCCCGTCGTGGTCGTGTCCATTCCCGTGTCGTCCCTCGGGTTCGGGGAAGGCGACAAAGGCTGAGAAGGCTGTGAGTGCTGAAGGGGCACTGGATGAATTCTCCTCCTCTTGTTCGGAGGGCTTTCCGACTGACCCGGCACAGCTGGGTTGTCCGGCAGGGGGTAGGGGCAGTCTCGTCCTTATCTCCTTGCATAAGGCTTGGATTGCTGTCAAAATGGATTCCTCCCGTGGGGCTTGGCCTCTTCCAGATTCTCGGCCAGCTCCTCCTCAGAGGTTGTGTCCGTGTCCGTAACGGACACCGCCCCCCCTCTTTTTCCACCGAGGTCTTCACGGGGGTCTTCTCAATGGTCTTAAAACAGAATTCCCTCCGCGGAGGCAGGGAATCTCTGGGCCCTGAGGTCGCCTCCACTGGGATAGCCTCCACAGGCTTGGCCAGGGCTGCAGCGACTCCCTCGATAGAGGCCTTAGCTGGGTGGATCAGGGCCTTCGCTGCTATAGGCGCGCTTGAGGCCTTCACCTTAGGGGGAGGGTCACCGCCTCGCTCCCCCTCTGCCGGTTCCTTCGAGATCAACCGGGGCTTCTCCAGAAGCTTAGCCGGGTTCTCGGATTTTCTCTTCCCCGAGCCGGAGCGTTGGCTCGCGGTTGATGGGGTCGGTGAAGGTGCGCCCTGCCTGACAGCCAAGGAGCCTGACCGTTCGGCGCTCCCGGTTCCCACGGACTCGCGGTGCTTTGCCTTCTGTTGGGCCTCCGTCACCGGGGCGCCCTCACAGGACTTGGAAGAAAGCTCGGACTTCTTCTTCTCCTCACCTGTTGGGCTCTTGCCATCCAGCCAGTTGAAGAGGCGGGTCCGGCGATCCCTCATAGTCCGATCCGACATGTTCATGCAAAACACACACTCCTTCTCCACGTGCATTTTGTCCTCGTGGAGGCAATAAAGGCATTTCAAATGCTCGTCCTCCTTGAACACATTTTGTAGGTTGCATCCAGGGCAGATGCTGAACAGTTTGCCGGGAGTCGAGCTTCCCTTATCCTGGGCCATGTTCTTCTCGTCCACGAGGTAGGCCTCAGAAACTTCTGGAATCCCCCAAGAAGCGTAACTCGACGAAAACTTCACCTTTGAGGGGCGTAGATAAATCCGAAACGGGTCCCCGTTGATCAGAAGTAGAAACGGTGGAGCTTGAGGCTCGATTAGACCGAAAAAGGAGATAAATCTCGTTAAAAAAGCGCAAAACACAGTAAAAGCTCGAGAGCTATAGCACGAGGACATGAGCGTGCAGTAATAATTTGAGTATGGCTGCCGAGGGCGGGGCTTAGGGAGAGGGCAGTCATTGGCTGGGGGGCAGTATGACCCAGAGACCAGTGATTGCTTACTACTAAGAAAGACAGATCAGAAACGAAACTGATACTGATTTTTTCTTTACCGAGGATTCCCAGCCTGACGACAGGGAATATTCATATCATGCCAGACCCCATGGTGGAGAAATGCAATGCTATTAACAACTTTTTCCTCAACAACACAGATAAAAGATCAATACAGCAAAATCAGGTTGCCCCCCACTCTCAATCCCTCTCCACAAGGATGGCCGTCCTTACCCCTCCTTAAAATAGTAAATACCCCACTCATCTTCCCAAACACCTTAAAAAACAAGTCTAATCTGTCTCCTCAAAAATCCAACTTCCACCCAGATGATCTTGCAAACCTCTGACTGATTAATAGCCTCCAATTTCCTGGAAAAATCATTGAGGGGGCAGGTGCCAACCAAGCCCACAATCCGATTAACCAACATGGCCTACTTTGCGATTACCTATCTGGGTGCAGGATACAATGCAGCACTGAAACAGCCACCATCAATGTCCATAGACCGCGCTCTTCAAATCAAGGAAAAACGTAATTTATGCTGCCTACAGGGTGGGCTTCTTGAGCACCTATCTCAACTGGTTCACAACTTATCTTTCGGAGGAAGCACCAAGCTGTTCAGATGGGCAACTTCAAGTTAGACCGCAGAGTGGTCACCGGAGGAGTCTAATAAGGATAAACACTCTCCCTTGTGATCTTCTATCTATGGATGGAGCCATTGGGATCACTTCTCAATAACCCAACCATCTCTCTCCACCAACATGCAAATGACACCCAATTATAACCCAACATTAGTGGTACGGAGGTCATCTCACAACTCAGGATTTGCCTCTGTTCTTTCAAGCCGGGATAACAAGCACATACCTGAAAGCTCAATCCCACAAAGACTGAACTTGTCGTACTCGGTCACCCATCTAATCAGGATGACATTCACGGGTGGCTAAAAGACCTGCACTTTAACGGCTTCACACCTCACCTAGCCTGACTGCCAAATCATTTGCATTCACTCTCTCCTTCGGACAACATGCGAACAGGGATGCAACATTAAATTCCCAGAGGTAGTGCAAGTGGCATCACATGACCCTTGACCTCTGATGACATCACAGGAAGTCATGTAATTTGACTCCGCCCCCAAGTGATATCATGGCAAGTGATGGCACACAACCTTTCAACTCTTTACAAAACAGGAAGTGGCATCACATCGCATTTTCCTCCACTTCCTGTTTTCTCAAGGGGTGAACAGTCGTGTACCATCACAAATCATTGTTCCACAGTACACTAAGAAAAGAACAAGTTACATACCCATGGTAACGTTCTTTCAACTGGATGTTCGTCCCACGTAATCCTCATCTTTGATACACCCAAGTCTGTTTGCAGCTTGCTTTGGATTTTATTTTTCATAGAGTCGAGTGCCGTGCAGCATCTAGTCATGGCCCTCGACGGCCTCCGTACTGTCCTTGGCTGTGACATTGATGCTGGTATATGGAACATGCGCAGTGACTATTACCTCAGTTCTAGTTTTTCCCCTTATTCTGCATGCCTTGCTACAGATGGAGACTAATCTGACATTGCGAGAAAGGAAGGTGTAAAACACAGACATTCTTGGCAAACAAGATGGGAGGGCGTTGAGGAATAACATCCAGTGAAAAGAATCTTACCACAGGAAATGTTCTTGTTCTTTGGATGGATTGTGTCCTCCCACGTATTCCTCATCTTTGTGCTAAGAATTTCTATTTATTGATGTTATGGCGAACAGCAACATTTGCTGAATGTATGAAGGGACAACCAAGTTGCCGCTCTGCAGATGTCGTGCACTGGCACCCCTCTTTCCAGAGCCGAAGAAGCTGCCACTCCTATAGTGGAATGCACCCTTTGGGTGAGTCTTTCCCTGCTAGTGAGTAGCATTCAGTAATGCACATAAACTATCCATCATGAAATGGTTTGCTTTGTTACCGCCAAACCTAATCTCTGCTCTGCATATCCTACAAAAAGGTGGTCATTCTTACACACATTAGCCGTCTGTGAAATGTAATAACTTAACACCCTTCTAGAGTCTTCCCGATGAAGCCTCTCTTCTTCTTTTGATGGGTGAGGCATTGGCTAAAAAGTCGATAAGACTATCCGTTACGTTAAATGAAATTCTGACACCACTTTTGGAAGAAAAGTTGAACGGACTTTTAACACTACTGTGTCCTTAAAAACAGACTTAAAAGGTGGTTTTGAAGATAGAACCTGCAGTTCGCGTACCCTGCGGTCAGACGTGATAGATAACAAGAAGGAAGTCTTAAGTGTTAGCATCCTCAAAGGACACAAGTGTAATGGCTCGAAACACTAAGTTCCATTCCCATGTTGGTATGATAAATGGAGTTATTGGAAACAAATTGGTTAGTCCTTTTAGAAACTGTATGACAATCAGCACTTTAAAGTACAATCCCTCATCAGGAGATCTCTTAAAAATCGAAAGTGCTGCTAAGTAGGCTTTGACTATAGTCACTTGTAAACCTGAATGGGTCAAATGGATTAAGTAAGAAAGAAAAGTGGCAAGTTTGCCTGTGAAAGGATCAACTTTCTTTTCCCCCGCACTAGCTGCAAAACTTCCAATGGCAGCGGTATAGGGATTTAGTTGCTGGTCTTCTAGCCAAAAGCAACACCTCCAACACGTCTTCTGGAAGGTCCCAATCCTTGGATCTTACCGGCTCAGACACCAGGCATGAAGATTGAGATTCCTGATCTCTGGGTGAAGAATGCAACCTCCCTCTCGCGAGAGTAGGTCCTCTCTTTGGGGAAGACGAACTGAAGGGCAGATGGCCATTTCCAGAATGTCCGGGTCCTACGTCAACCTGGCCTAATCCGGAGCAATGAGGATCATGGTTTTCCTGAACTACCTCAACCTCCTGATGACAAGAGGAATGACGGGAACCCGTGGAAACGCATACAGAAGTGGCAACTCCCAGTCCACCACAAACACGTCCCCTAGAGCTCCTCTTTGGGGAAATTCCATGGAGCAGAACTGTTTGCACCTCTGATTGACACTGGTCGCGAACAGATCCACTTTAGGCTTCCCCAATGGGTGAAGACCTCCAGAAGGACTTCCTGAGCTAACTCCCACTCATGGGAGATCATGCTCTGCCTGCTCAGAGTGTCAGCCGCTGTGTTTTCCTCTTCGGCTAGATGAACTGCCAGAAGAGAGATTTCTTCTCTCAGTGCCCAGAACCAGAGCTGCATTTCCTCTCTGCACAGGGTCAGTGATCCTACGCCCCTCTCTTGTTGAGGTAATGCATGGCCACTGTATTGTCCGTCATTATCAGGGCACTTTTCCCCCGTATTGAGGGCTGGAAGGCCAACAGAGCTAATCTGACTGCCCTCAGCTCTAATACGTGAATATGGATTCTAGTGTCAGGTTTCCATCTCTTATTCAAGTTTCCTTTTTATTATTTATCCTTTTCAGATTAGCTTTGTGTGGGTGGGAAGTTTTCCATTATAGTTGGTTAGGCCTTAACTTGTTGATTCAGAATCCTGGTTCTGACCCAAGGCAAGATGGAGCCTCACAGTGACAGCTCTGATTGGCTAGAAGACAATGCTGAAAAACAATGAACATTCTAAACTGTCACTCTGTGCCTTTCATCATCAAAACCCCATCTGAGAGGACGTGTTCAGTGGCTGCTCCTGCTTTAGTATTAGGCCTGGTGGATTTTATCCTTCAGATCTCAGCAGTTGAGCGGCTACTTTCTTGGGGGTTTCAGGAGAAGTCTTCAGCTGGCAGGAATTCGTTTTTGAAGATAGGAAAAGCAGGAAATCTTTGTGAATTCACTCAGGAGATAAGTGACTTTATTTTTACTGTAAATCTGTTCATCTTAATAACATTCTCCTTGAAAATTCGTTAAAAGTAGTGTTTCTACTAAAACTATTGAACTACCGGAGTGCGCTTGTGTTTCCAGTGCGGTGTTCCTTAGCGCGAGATTTTGACTGTCGCGTGCGAATTCAAGTGAGCGCGTGCTTTCTAGCGTGTGTATTCCGAGTGCGAGTAGAGGTTGGTCTCGTGCAATTTTAAACGCGCGTGTGTTTTATTGCGCGGGTGATCCTTTGCGCGAAAAGCTATACGCTGTGTGTGAACTAAAGAGCGCGTGCGATTTTATAGCGCGGGTGATCCTTAGCGCGAGAAACTATACGCTGCGTGAGAACTACAAAGCGCGTGTGAAATACAAAGCGCGTGTGAAATACAAAGCGCGTGTGATTTTTAGCGCGGGTGTACAAAGCGCGTGTGAAATACAAAACGCGTGTGAAATACAAAGCGCGTGTGATTTTTAGCGCGGGTGTACAAAGCGCGTGTGAAATACAAAGCGTGTGTGATTTTTAGCGCGGGTGTACAAAGCGCGAGAATCTGTTCGTCGCGTGCCATGTGAGTGCGCGTGTGTTTTTTCCATCGCGAGTGATTTTGCGCGTGAGAATCACTTCGTTGCGTTTGAACTCAATAGCGCGGGTGTTTTTATTTCGCGTGTCTCGCAGGAGAACATTATTGCGCGTGTGGACTATTGCGCGTGTGGATTATTGCGCGTGTGGATTATTTTGATTGCGCGTCTTCATCCGTTTGCGCGTGTTCTTCAACCAGGAAGATTTCTATGTGAAGTTCATCGATAATTTAAATGGAAATAACCTGCGTGTGCATTTAGCACGTGTTTCCTCTTTCTTCAAGGATTCAAAGACTCAAGATAATTATAAATAGTTTGAAAAGTTTTGAAATGACAAGAAAGAACATTTTAAAGACAATCTAATTGAACTACCAGTGCATGTTGGAAAAAAGACAAACAAAGAACTAAGACTTCCAGTTTTGCCTAATGTAAGAAGTTGCTGGGAATTTCAAGTATCGCAAGTAAGAGAGATTTTCAGCTTCTTATCCGCTTCTCTAAGAAATTTCAAGAGAAGAACCAGGTAGGATTCTCAATTATTAGTTAAGGATTAATGTCTTCCCATTCATAAGGTTAAGTAAGTGAATTAAGGAAGTGTATATGTTATTCTTTATCCTCTGCAGGTTCAGCACTGATTAGCCTTGACGCAGTCTGCCTGGTGTTGTTTTGTTGTCCCATTCCCCCTTTCGCTTTGGGGTGTAGTTTACAGAGCTGTATTGAAAACTAGTTCTGGGAAATACATCTCAGGGGGATTGTCGGGGGTTCAGCAGCTTCCGCGGATACAGGACCTCTCAGCCTGACATCTAGACTCCGACTGAGAACAGTGTCCGCTGACAAAGATCTTTCATGTGTGCTTCCCATCCTGTGAGGGCGGCATCTGTCCCAACTGTCATCTCTGGACATGGTTGCCAAAAGGTTTTCCTCTCAGTACATTCTCTCGGCAGGCCCACCACAGGAAATCCTGGGCAACCTTTGTCAGGACCTGGAGAAGGTCTAATTCGGCCAGAGAATTGAGATCTCTGAGATCTGAGACCCCACTGAAGGGACCTCATTCTCAGATGGGATTCTGGCACCAGAAAATGCAGGATGCCATGAGGCCGAGCAACCTTAGGAAGTCGAAGGCCGGGAGATGTTGGACACTACCACATCTTTGGACCATCTGCGAGATGTTGAGCCCTTAACTAGGGTGGCAAGGCTTTTCCCGGGGCTGAATCCAGGACTGCTCCAATAAATTGAAGCTTCTGTGAGGGTGTCATGTGGGATTTCCTGAAGTGCAGGGAGAAGCTCAGCTCATGTAGGAAGTGGCAAGTGCGACTGAGATGACTGAGACTGTTCCGGAGAACAAGTTCTGATAACCAGTCATCCAGTTAAGGGTAGATGTGACTCCACTCCCTATGGCCACCACTGCCATAAGCCTGGTGAAGACCCTCTGGGCATATGTGAGCCCGAATGGCAGAACCCGAAACTGATAATGAGATCCGTGAACCTCAGGTACTTTCTGATGTATTGGCACATGACAGTAAGCATTCCGAAGGTCCAACAAAACCAACCAATCCTGGAGTCAAAGGGCCTGAAGGATCCGCAAAAGAGTTACCATCTTGAACTTGTCCTTCCTGAGGAACTTGTTCAAGCATCTCAAGTCCAAGATGGGTTGCACTCCTCCGTCCCTCTTGGGGATTGGGAAATAGGGACAGTATCAACCCTGCTTCATCTCTCTGCATGTACCAGCACTATTGAACATTTCTCCAAAAGGATGAGAATCTCCTTTTGGAGGAGCAGATCTGGATCCAATTAAGATTGGACTCTTGGGGGAAATCCAGGGGTTTCTTTAAGATTGGAAGGCAATAACCATAGGCTACTGTTTGTAGCACCCATGCATCTGGGGTTATGCCTCGCCAACTCCAGAGATGTTGTGATTGCCTGTCTCCTACCACTGATTTGTGGGTGAGTGAGTCAAAGGGATTTTGCTGTCCCAGCCGCAGCTGAGGGCAATTCAGTGGGTGTTGCGCGGGGAGATCTACCCCCTTTGCCTCTGGCTCCAGGAGGTGCCCTTCGAGTGTATTGTCCGCTTCCTCTTGAAATGGAAGAGTAGAAACGAAAAGAACATCCTCTCCACCCTTGTCCTGAAGGTTGTACAGGTTGTCTTATTGCCACCCCAAGAGATTTAGCTGCTGCTCTTAAAGCTTGCAATTTCTGTAAGCTGCTGTCAGCTTTTTCACCAAACAATTGAGTCCCATCGAAGGGCATGTCCAGCAAATGTGTCTGGACATCTGAGGTAAAACCTTATCTTCTGAGCCATGCCAGGCATCTTAATACTGTACCGGCAGCCATTGCTCTACTTACAGAGTTAACCGTATCCAGGCTTGACTAACAATTGCCTCATAGCATCCTTACCATCCTGTATTAGATTTAAAAAAAAACATCCCTATCTTCATCTTCTGGTGTATGATCTGCTGCTAGCGCATCTCACACTGCTAGTTGATGATTTGTAGCCCAATTCTAATTATGCAACTTATAAGCGCACCATACATTTCATGATGATCTTGATGAAACAATCTCACGTTTCAACATAAAAGAAAGGGCCGCCAAACCAAGTGGAGTCCCCATACAAGTAGCCGCTTTCTGAAACATGCCGAGCATCTGCTCTTACGAAAGCCTTGGATGCAGGCCCTGTCTACAACCTCCTTTGTTCCTCTGACAAATCGGATCCATGCCTGCAACGATGACACTGTTTCTTTTTATGGGAGGGAAAGGAAGAAGAGTGGCTCTGAGAGTGGGATCTCTTCTTAGACTTTTTTTCTATTCCTACACTCATTTTCAGGAGCAGGCCCCTAAGTATCGGGCTCCGATGACCGGGCGGTCGAGCAGGCTGGGGATTTAGAAGGGGGCCGGCCTATCACGAGTTTCGCAGCCCTTTCCCATAGCGATTTCGGGTTCATTTTTCTACAAGAACCACAGTCCTCAGTGACGCGACTGACACCGAGGCACAACCCGCAGATGCTCTGTGGGTCCATGATGGATATCTTGGAACTACAGTCCTTGCAGCACTTGAAGCTCGACACTTTGGGAGTGGACATTGTGTCGAAATCTCATTGAACAAATGAAAATTCGTCAGTTGAAAATTCTCGTGAGAATTGTTGCGCGAGCAGCGTGATGAATGCTCAGAAAAAAGGAACTGAGGTACGGGTGCATAGTGATCCAGTATATGTACGATGACCAACGTCACGTCCGGAGTCGAATGTCTGCCGTATCGAGTCAAGAGGGATCGATGGCCAAGTCGAGGTGCACTACGCCCTCTGCTGAAAAGCTTCCAGAGCATCCGACACTGGAAGGGATCTCTATCCGATGAGAAATCTGTAGGAGAAAAGCAATCCATTGAATGTATATTCTTGCTCACTATTCCAATCACCTGATTGACTAATGACCCTTCCCCGGGTGTGAATCATAATGAGATGCCTGTCTAAACAGTGAGCAGCAACTCCTGCAACCTCCAGAGAACCTTTTGGGTGAAGTGCATTTTTCTCTTCTGAAAAAATTCAGGGTACTCGAGCTAGGTTTTACTTCTACGTTTCTGGGTCAATTATAGAAAAGATTTTAAACACTAAATTGGAGTCTTCGAATAAGGATTAGATCCCTTCTAATCTCCCACCTGCTTATTGACAGAACTGTGTTTATGTGGTGTTGATCAATGATCTAGTCCCTTTTCCTGGGTACTGACTGAGTGTGCCCATCCACGTTGTCTTCGTTGGCTAAGAGTAACTTAAATAAATTCTGGTTCTTCAGGCCATTCTGCTTTAAGGCCAACAATCTGCACACAGCTAGTTGATGATTTTTTAGCCTGATCCTAATTATACACCTTACAAATGCACCATACATTTCATGATGATCTTGATGAAACAATCTCACGTTTCAACATTTGTGTGCATACTGTAAAATGGAGGTTGGCCACATGTGAAATACTAAAACCTACGCAGCAAAGAAATACAAGTATGATGAACGCATTAACAAGCCTGATGCTTCAAACATTTAAACTGCCTTTGAAAAGTCCCAGAGATCTTCCACAGTTGCAAGACAATGGAATGGTAAGAAGAAACAAAGTTTAAAATAATGTATCTAATTTCGGTTTGTGAACATCTGGAATTCTTGTTCTTTCGTATTAAATGCTGGCCACTGGTGAGATGACCAGTCTAGATTACACAGCCCCAGCAACAAGAGTGTTCCTGTAGTTGGCTTAGAGAGCCATTTATCTCCACTCTACCCTATATATTATGCGTGGAGCTGGAACAGCCGGGCACCAGGTTTAGTACGGGCTCCACTAAAATATCCATGGGCACTTGCTTCCATGTCCTATCACATTTTCTGCCCGCAGTTGTTGCCAACTCTGGATCTAGCAGTAAACCCCGATTACAAAAGGGTTGCTCCCACCTCTACAAAGGGTGTTCTTAGGGTAAGCTTAACACCATGGTTTTCAAGTCATTTATGAGGGTTATATCTGATTTTACTGACACAAATTTCAGAGTGATGCATTTAACCACGGCCATAATACTGAAAAACACAGAATAAAAAAATGTAAAAATTGGGGGTGCTACTTAACCTCTGGCTTTTCTACCCTTTTTACTCCACCCCAACCCCATCCCGACTCATTTGAACCCCTTACTCCACTATCCCATATATATTTAATTAATATTTTCGGGTTTTTTTAGGTGTTATGTACTTCAGTGGAATGTACCACTCCGTTCTGTTTTCGGTAAAATGACTGGGTACCATTTATGAGTAGGGTAGTAATGGTAAAAACTTGTGCCATTTTAAGTAGCTCATATTTTTAAAATACCACCCAATTATGAGTACAGATCGAGAGGGGTAGATATAATATTTTATATGTAGCAAATGATCTGTTTACTCAATACAATAAATATCTCATGTGATTCTCAACTCATAATTAGTTGGCATAGGAGGTATTTAAAAACCACATATCATAATCATAATGAGGCCCACATGCGTATTTCTGAGGCTGATTTTTAAACCTCCTTGCAAAATGCTATGTTTGCACTTCTATCACCTCCACGCAGGAATGTTGATGTATTTGTATCTGTATCTGTCTTATAGGTGAGAGCAAATCTTCGATCTTGTGGAATCAAGGTATAGTTTAGGTATGAGGATGACATGTTCTTAAGATACACTGGTTGCTTTTCTGCCAAGCAGCGGTCTAGACATTTTATTTCCTACCTGAGTAAGAAGAATATTGTCAAATAGCAGCTGAGTCTCCGACTGATCCTTGGTGATGTCAGCATTAGCATTCATTCCGAAGATCTCTGGCGCAGGGTTCAGTGGAAGCGTCTTTGTGTATTCAATGTAATGGCTATACTGAAAGGATAAATGTCAGAGTTGTAAAGAAGGTCATGACCTTGCTGTTCATTTGAGTAAAATGTAAAGTGTTACGCAGAAGGACATAGCAGACTCTCTTTAATTAAAGTATAATGCAACAGTTGAAAAAGGCAATATAGCAAGAAAGAAGGAACCCAGCACACAATAGCTTTGAACCCTGGAACAGCTTCTCCTCCCGCCTACAGGGCAAAGAAATTCACCTGAGGTGTACAGCGCAACTGAAAACCATACACTTACCAACACCGACCGTTACTAAATAGTCCTTTCCCTCAACCGGGTCTAGCAGTTGCTATACATAAATTAACCTCTTCATGACATATGCCCTTGTTGACTCAGTTATGCCATGCTGTGATATTTGCCTGGCTCAGTACTGCCTCAGAGGAAAGAAATCTTACAAACTCTGGTCTCCATTTGCGCCCCCGGTCTAGGACACTTTTGCCGACATACACTTTAAACAAATTACTTTTTACCATTTTGTTTTTGGACTTTTTATTGCTGCAAAATAGGGAGTAATAGGAGGTTTGAGAGCCCCCCCCCTCCCCTTTTGCGTCAAAAATATTCGGCAAAAAAAAGTTGCAATCATATTTGTGTGTCTTGAACTATAAGGGATTAGGAAGTCCTAGGATACGAAACCCTTGAAAGCCTGCATCTAGTTAGGACTGTGGATCAGCTGCACCACTGGACTGAGAAAAGATCAGCTCTATGTGAGAAACGTTTGTTTGCTTGCAGAAAAATAAAAACTTTTTGGGGATAAAAAAAAACATTATGAACTATACATTTCGAGTCCGGTCTTTTATGTGTCTCATCTGCCCTACGTGACATCCCATTGCGGTATGTGGGCAACTGCAGCCACTTTCCCCAGATGCTGTCATGGCCCAGACCCGATCAAAGCACCTGAAGAAGCCACGTTGCCTTGCCTGCCACCAGTCCCACAGGCCACTTTGACTGCATTATAGGTCCATGAGCCAATAGCCACTTGCCATGCCCCGCAATTCTATCCATAATATTGATTACTTAAGAAAAATAAATGATCTACATATGCATACAAATGAATTATGTTAGAGAGAAAAAATGCACCAAAACATCTGTAGCCCCAAACACACGCACCCCTCTACAGTCATGGGCGGTATGGTCAGTGGAACAAAACGAAATGAAATATATAGTGCAAAATATCAATTGTACCATACAGAAAACACAGTAGGATCAGAACAACACAACAAAACGAAAACTATTCTATGAAACACACAATCTGATCTGCCACACCGAACAGGTAGACGAACCCCTGTAATTGTGCAGTAGAGTTTGAAGCGCTCTCTCTCTCTCTCTCTCTCTCTCTCTCTCTCTCTCTCTCTCTCTCTCTCTCTCTGCTGGATAGATACCCTCTCTGATTTAAAATGGAAGCCATGGAACTGGGAGTCTGTGGACATCTCCAGATTGTGCCCCACAGCTTAGTCTTTGACCCTTGAGGCTACCTTTCTGCTGCTGGTCCTGCAGATCTTGCAACCTTTGCTCTTCCACCTCCCCATCCTTACCCAGTTAAATCTATTATATAGGGAAGGATACTTTCTCAGTGTGCTAGTGAAACTGATTCCCCTGAGCCTTTGTTCGGTCATAAGCATGTCCTAACAACCATCTTTGGCAATCTGGCTCCTGTTAAACATGTATGAAAGAAAAAAGAATGACCTAGTCCCAACCATGGTGCACATTCTTAAAGGGTAGCTCTAAACATGAACTTAGAAGATTACATAGAAAATGGATTCTTCCTAAATCTCAGGCTAATGAAAGTAGGTGTAGGTTATCTGCTCATAACCTATAAAAAAAAAGTAGTGAAATACCAAAACAAGTTAATATACTACTTACATCTTTTATTCCCCAAACCTGTCCCAAGAGCATTTAAAGCTCGCCTCACTGAGTGTGCCTAACATTCTTTCTTTTGAAATTACCAACTCAACTGCTCTAATGCAACAGGATAGACATGTTTTCCATTCTACCTTGGATTCTATCAATTCTGAACTGGTTGAAATATGTCCAACACCAGATTTAGATACTAAAAATCAAATCTGTAACAAAACTAATTAGCCATTCAAATTCGATGCTTCTCGCC
Source organism: Ambystoma mexicanum (assembly GCF_040938575.1). Classification (NCBI taxonomy): domain Eukaryota; kingdom Metazoa; phylum Chordata; class Amphibia; order Caudata; family Ambystomatidae; genus Ambystoma; species Ambystoma mexicanum. The sequence goes on from NC_090931.1 coordinate 779,995,367, forward strand.
CTCTTTTTGTGACCCAAACTGATTCTTACCAAGCCAGATCTAAACCGTCAGGTTCACCTAATTATTGTTGACCTGCAAACATGTGTAAAGATTTAGCTAGACCAGGGTTGTCCAACCACATACCTCGAGGGTCGGAATACTGATGGTTTTCCAGATATCCCTCATTAATATTCATGACAGCAAATGTGCCTACATTTTCAATCATTGTATGCATGTATGTATTGTATGCAGATTGATCTCATGAATATTAATAAGCGGTGTCCCTAAAAAGCCAACATGTTTCCAGTACTCCAGCACTGGAGTTGGACAACCCTGAGCTAGACGGACTTAGAATTAATATTTCATAATCAAAAATGTATGGGCTTTAGTTTTAGAAACTCTAATAGAAGCCACTTTTGTTGGACAATGTGCTCTTCTAAACCTTTTTAACATAACAGATAAGATGGTGACAACTATCCTAAGCAGGTTAAACAATCACAAAAGTCTATAAGAAGACCTGGTTACATAGAAGTGTGGGGAAGAACATTTTTAAATGAGTCAATTAATATGGTACTCTTTCTTAATGAGTGGAGCAAGAGAGAGGGCATCCATGTTAGCCAGGAAAAGCAAATAGTAATATTGTTGGGATATTTGCTGGACAACGTGCCACTCCCTCAATAAATAAACAACAGCTCCATCGTTAAAAAAATAAATAACAGCTGACAAACTGGCTATGATCCTCATACCGGTTTTAGTATGTTGAATCATACATCAGTCGAACTGATCGCTGTCACAATGGAGATACCATTTTAGGGTTTTAGTATGATCTGCATTTGCCATGGTAGAAAAATGATTCACAATGGCAGTAAACAACATTGCTTTAACTGGCCCGATTATTCTAAAATGAAAAAGATCAGATTGAAATTAACATTCTATAAAAGCAATATTTAGAAAATTGAATAATTTAAGACTGAATAGATATAAAAATATGTCAGAAGCAATTGAAAACCTAAATGTTTTTGTTCACATACAGTCAGAAATTACAATATTTTTGGGCAGTATATATGTAGAATTAAGCCTTTAGAAATGCAACAGGAAAGTGTGGACACGAGTGATTTTGCCACAGGAAAGTGTGTGCTGTGTCTTACATGTATTCTGAGCGTTTTGAGCAGTGTGTAAGTGGCATATTTGAACTTTGGAGCACCCTGTGCTTTGGAGTCAGGTCCAGCCTGTAGGTTAGGTATGTACGGTTCTCATCTTGATTGTAATGGCTGCATAGTTTGAAAGGCGTTTGCGATGCTCCCTCGAGTCTGTGCTGATAATTGGATAATGAGGAAGGAGAGTAAGTTGGAAGGAGGAGGCTTCAACAATTTGTCAGAGGGATGTCTGTTGCTATAGGGGGCTGTCTTAGTTCATGTTCAAATTAGCATTTGTTTTGGGCAAGGAAAGTGAGGCTATATTCTGGGCTGCTTAGTAATGTTTAAGTGCTGTGGAATTGTATTTCCCTGAACAATAGTGCACTATACTTCTATGTTGATTTTAACAAATTACACTTATGTATTATTTGTTAAATTGTGCTTTCCTTTTTCGCCTGCAAAGGTGATGGCTTTTCACTGACTATGCAGTACCTCATGCAGGGACATGCATAATGGCAGCAGTATTTAGACACACTACTTCTAAACCCTGATGTAGGACTCCCTTCAGTGTTTTGTACATGGAGTCCAGGGGGTTGTGGATTTACCTTCCTTTCTGAGGAACCAATAGCACTTTAATGGACTTGTTTTAGATTCATTGTTCATGTTCACACTCCTGCACCATTTGCATTAAATTGAATGGGAACGTGTTTTTTAAGACACATAAGAATCCAACTTTGCAATCCAAGCAAAAGAGTTTCTAACACTAATTTACAAACAAAGGAGGTAGCTGAAATGTATTAGTGAAAAGGAAAGAATAATGACGCAGATTTAAGATTTTAAACATGTTCATTGACATTCATCCAACCATTTAAACATTCAGCCAATTGTGACACGCCTGGCCAATAATGATTATCATTTCACAAAATAATTACTACTTACATCTCCATCAAAGGGAGCAAAATAGAGGCCGCTCGAGTCAAACTTGTAGTCTGGATCCTCAATCATTTGTGGGGTGTAGAATTTGTTTAAAACAGTGCGTAGAGTGCGACGATCCCAGTCATCTGTAACTCTTCCGCCATAGTTACATTCTCCAGTCATATATCGAATAGCATCATAAGGAAGCTCCTGAAACGTTGGAAGGCAGAGTTAGATTACCAGCACAGTGCAAGTGTTCGAAATGGTTACTTGGCAGAGCTAGCCAATCATCTATGCTTAGATGCCACCTTAAAGGTAAAAGCCGAACTTCTAAACAAAGGCCTTACCTATGAGCCATTAGTGTCTCAAACAAAAAGCGTCCACTTTTACCTAAAGTGGATATTGCACGGAGGGGGCTGCCTCCCTTTTCACCTGTGGGTAAAAAGTTCCCCTCTGATTCATAATCATCTATTCTGGATTAGAAAACAACCGTGTAAAACATGGTGGGTTACATGTTTTACATATTTGTTTACACTCTGTTTCAAAAAAAATGTGTACATGCCTCCCGCCATTAAGATGGTGGGAGGCATTTACAAGAGATTCCTATGGAACAGACCTGATTTGATCAGGTGTAAAGTTAGGTGGATTCCATAAGCAGCCATTGGTTCAATGCCAGCATGAAAATATACGCTGGGTTCCGTGTTTTTTGAATGAAACATTTTTTACATAGATTTTTGTTTCCCACTGTTTTAAATATTCACAGCTGGAAAATGCAGCTAGGCCCCCCATGCGAACTCCGCTAGCCCTCCACCCCAGCCCTCACAAATTAATAAGCTCTTTCCCAAACTCACTATCTGTTTTTTTATTTACTATGTTGTAGGTGGATTTAATTGCATTGAATATTCTGCACTGAAAAATATCTTGGGCGACTATTTAGTAATGAAATCATTAGATGGAATTAAACCATGTGGTGCTTTGAAGTAGAGCAGGGAAGCATGATCAAAAAGTATAGCGCATTCTGTGCTCACACTCCACGTCAGAACAAAAAGAAAATACCAGAGATCGGAAAAAAGGTATAAAGACAGGGGTGAATGTGTAACGCCTTTGATTACCCTTTTTCCATATTTAGCGGACATAAAATGACCCCCAAAGATCCATAATATATAAATGAATGACTAAACAAGTCGAAAATGTAAATATGCGTACAGTTAAAAGAGTAAACCAGAAGATGTTTTCAAAGAATATATCTACTGAAAGCAATTACTTAACTCAATTCAGTTTTAATGCACAAAGTAAAGCGTGTTACATTCACCTCTACTTGCCACAGGCAATGTTGCATGCTGCGTCATGGCACGTGAACTTGGGCCTCACGCTAATGACTTTGTCATAAGGATCTTTAGGCCAGGTTCATGTTTCAAGGAGCTGGTAACCTGAGGAACCTCTGGGAATATGTCACCTCTCATCAGAGTTATCGCTAGTGAGGTCGGGGTGCTATAGCCCCGGGTCTTTTGGTTGTAGCCCTGGATAGAAGCTCAGGGGCTACAACCATGGCCATCTTAAGCACTTTTGGGGCCCGGGGCAAAGATACCTTTGGGGCCCCCGTCCACCAAACCAAAGGAATGAATGAAGACAGAATATCTGGTCGCGCCACGCTTGTCGCAATCATAACACATCTTGATATGCTGTTTTGCAGTGATCAAAATAGGCATGGGTACTCCCTTTCAGTACCCTTACCCTCTTCATTCTTGCTGTAATCAGAATGTTCAACAAGTAGCATTTCAAGGCCAACAGTAACAGTCCATGAGTTGTGTTGTAGCATCACTAGGAGCCACGAGGAAGGTATGCCGGCCATAGCATGAAGTACACAGGAAAACAGTGCACATGATCCAGAATAAACAGTACTAATCGGCTGTCTCGCTAAATGCTAAAATGCTCAATCAGGGATACAGGAGACCAATTGAAAGCAAGGAGAAATAAAGCTTCCCATACCAGAGCATAGATAGTGGATGAGGATTAGAAGCTACCAGGAAGGTCTCCATGTCCTGACAGACTGAGATTACAAGAGGGACGTCGTTTTCACATAGTGTTGCCATTAGAGAGCAAAGAAACATGTTGCTGTAGTGTGCAATAGATCAATACTCACTATTATTATAGAGAAAGCGAAACTATAGCTAGTGAACCCATGGGTGAGGCTTTTTTGAAGATCATACATTGATAATGAAATTACTCTGGAGGGTGACAATTTTGTAAAGTTTAGGGACCGGCAATTATGACAGGTTAGACAATACCGTTTACATGATATCCCCAGGATCACACCGGTTGAGCAGTGAAGCTGGGATGTGTGTCAACTCAGCAATTTATGCACGTTACCACTTTCCTTTCCAGTTCCTACTATGAATTTAAATAATCCCATTTTATAGAACTGATTTGGAAAGTACACAAATCACATAACCCAATATTTTTATTGTTATTTGACATTTATATGGCGCTCTATATATCACTGGTATGACCTCAAAGCGCTTGTGGGTTGAACACCCTTGGGGACCGTAGTCCAGGTCAGTCTAGACACTAGGGAAGTATAAGGTACTTGGGTACACTCAGTATGTGTGTAGCTAGTGTGAATTGCATGATGGTAGCTGCATCCTAACATTAGGTGTGATGGCAGTGAGAAATGAGTTGAATGTGTGCATTCAGGTGGTTGGTTTCCAAGACTGCATTCTGATGGTATTAGGCTTGTGTAGGACAAATTGTCAATTTTAAATGCACACTATTATAAGCATATCATGCAAAATGGGAAGGACTCTAGCTTTACTGTCTCCATCATCAAGGTGGTTAAGTACCAGCATACTTATTGATGTGAGCTTGAAAGATTTCATCTGGGTTTTAATTTTGTGTTTTGAAGCTTTAAATACACCCACAAGACTGATGTAATCGTTATTTATACATTTGTAGACAAACCTTAGAATTCTACAAAACAAAAAATGTTTTTTGTGTCAATTGAGAAGACCTTAAAATATGCTTGCCAGAGGCCTGTGATATCTGGTCTGCTCTCTCTTCTGGGTAGAACCATTTCCACTCAAATGGCCTACATAAAAAGAAAGATCAGGCAATGGCTGGAACAATACCACCAGCATGCGAGAGGGCAAATCTTTCAACAGATTACAGCACAGTAATGTGAGTGATATAGAATTTGCCCAGGATCACTGTGTCATCTGCTGGCAAAACCAGGATACAAGTATGAACGCTTTTGGCTGCCCAATAACCTCGCAGACTAATACTTATGCTCCTCATTAGAGATGGTGCCTAAGGTTTACAACTGCCTATCTGTACAAACCAATTTCTAGACCTTCACTATACTGATGCTATGTTTTATAGCAGCCACTATCTGATGCAGGCACATTGCTGATAACAGCACCTATTGTGCTACAAAACAAAGTACATACACATGCAGGTTTATTAACTTCAGACATAGGAAAGGCTGGGCCGACCTTGCTGTAATTTGGTATTTATAATTTGCACATAAACACCAATTTCTGAAATGAGTGCTTAACACTGAGCTAGCTTCTGACCCATCGCAGCACTTACATTTATTAATATACATTTCAACTTTGGTTATTGCACAAGATCAATATAATCCCCACAGGAAGGTGAGAATGCTACAATAGTTGTGCCGTAGTGACCGTAGAAACTATGTATACTACAGTGAACACAGAAAGCATTACAGGATGAATTGATCAGGGCAATAGTTTGTATTTAGAGCCTCAGTAGCATGTCATAAACAGCATACCATAAAATAATATGACATGCGCTATTAATTTTGGTAAACAATTTGAAATTGACTTAAGAGCAGACAGCATTGTGGGGCCTCCTCCAAAGTGGCGGCCTGGGGCAAGTGCCCCATTTGCCCTCCCATAAAGACGTCTCTGGCTATACCAAAAGGTTAGCTAGCCCAGAGTCCCGACAGCGTACCCCTGGACCTTTTCCAGACCTAGCAACAACCCTGCCACACATGGAGGTTCCAAAGCTAATTGACATCAGGGGGAAAGGACTACGATGCTCTTTAATTACTAGGTTGGGCAACAACCTTTGTCACACTGGCACTGGGCCATTGAGGAGTTTTAACTGGATATTCTTATCTAAGTCTGTAAGAATTTTAGAGGAGTCTTGTGGGTCTTTATCGTGGTGAGAGTTTATTACACCGTTCAGCCGACACGTGTTTCGACCCTTGCTAGGTCTTTTTCAAGTCGTGTATTTAGGAGTTAGCAAACATCAATGTGGTGAGCTCTGGATTAGTAGCTCATGTTGATTATCAGACTCTCTCAACGCGCTCTCAGTACGGCCTGGAAACTCCTGCAGACTCAAACACTCTGCGACGCTCTGCGTCCGGAGTGGATGATTTATGGAAATGCAGATGATAGTAGAGAGTGAAAGCAGACTAAACACATTCTCAGCATGGCCTGGACACCCCTGCAAACCCCATTGTACGTGCAATCCAAACCCCCCAAACAAACACACCTGCTGCTTAAGGGAATGCTCAGTGCAGTTCAATGAAGTGCAAGTTTCAACTTCTTCCTACACTTTTATTTTAAAACACAACCATTTCGGAACGGTTTCTTTTTAAGATAAAAGTATAGGAACAGTACAACTTAATTAAAAAAAAGTAGAGGAGCACTGCTCCCAACCGCTCCCACCCCCTTCGACCACTGTAACAGTGCTGCGGTCCTCACTACATTACAAGCTCGTAAGGCCCGCCACCTCGGATACTGTCACCAAATTATATTGGTTCATACTACACTTTTTTGCAGCTTCATAAGATCAACGTTATACATTCAAAGTTGCCCTAAATGTCGACAAGAGAGGGGAGACTCAATGTTTATATTAATCAGGGATAGGTATAAATCAGTCGAAATTCACATTATTGCCTGGACAGGACACGCACGTATTAAGTTAAATGTAGCCATACAAATGTCTTTTTATAACCAAGGCATTGCACACAACCAAACCCAGATTAATGTCTCTATGTAAAGAAAATAAATTGTTGCACCGGTATGTTAGAACATGAACGTCAACCTAAAATGGAATTTTATAAGTCATAATACACTATTGTTTGCAGACAGAATCAGGGTAGGGTGAAATAAGAGCACGTCATATCCCACCATGTACGAAGGAATATGGATTCTATGTCGAGAAGGGAGGCTTCATATTATGCTTGGTCTTCTTTACTCTCGACAAACGGCAGCAACAAAAAAAAAATCATGGTTTAACAATTTTGACAACTTTCACCATGTGGCTAGGACCCCATGCCAAGATGGCAGTCACGCCCCTCTTCACGAATGGGGGTCAGATTCTTCCTATAAAGTCCCAAGAACGTAGTCCCTTGTCCTCTTCTTTGTTCATAGTTTGCCGGATATATACATTTGTATCTAATTGGTCATTGGGCGTGCTTAGGTAACTTTGTTGGAGGCTTCCTCCAGTTCCTTTCAGCCCCAGCCTCCTGCCCAGGAGTGCTTGTTTACCTTTTACTCGCAGCCAGGCCTGAGCCGAAAATGCAAAATGCTGGTGTGGGGCAGTTTTTTCGTCACAGTGGGCCACATTTTTGGCCTTTGTGGGCTAGTTTGATAAGTTACTTCACTATATGGCTAGTAGTTGTGACCAGTGTTGCTGAATACATATCTTTAAAATGCACAATTTGCACTACATTTTATCAAATAAATCCCCCTTAGCTACTATTCAAACAGTCTTTCACAAAAGGAATGAATTTCCATTTGCAACTGTGGGCCAGGTTTTCATTGCTGCCCGAGACAATTTCATGCCCCAGTGCGATCCTGGCACCAGCACGAGCGTTCACAAAGGTGGGGGCTTATGCTGCGCACGTCTCTGCTCATCAGCTATGAGGCAGGTACGCGTTGGCAGCTCCTGTCAGAGAGTCCCCAGTGCATTGGACTCGCTTTCAAGTCGGAGTGAGCTCTGAATAGTGTCTGGGCCGTGCGGCAGCATACATGCCAACCTTCCCGATTTAGGCGGGAGACTCCCGATTTTTTGCTATTGCTATTTTTCATGGTCTCCCGCCTAAAATAACTGTAGCCCCAATGCATTCCTATGGGGAAATATGCATCTCCCGATTTCCTTGTGGAAATCTCCCTCTCGGGTGCATCTGAATGTTGGCATGTATGCGGCAGTGTTTCCTTTGGTCGCACATGGGAGTCAATTGGCTGCATTGACGGAGCGTGGCTCCTGTGGATGCAGTGTTGTGAAGGCACGCGTGGAGCCTGTGAGGTCCGTTGAGTACAGTGTGCTTGGGAAAGCAGGTACAAGCGGCGCGGGCCGTTATAGAGAGTCTGTGTGCTCCCCAAACTCTCGGACCAGTCACGTTTTCCTCCTGTCCTCTGAAGCACGGTTTTGGCCTGCTGAGGCAGGGGAAACCTCTGCTCGAGGATTCCTGTGACAATATTAAGTTTGGGTAGTTGTTTGTTAGAAGTAGTATGGCAGGTGCTGGGGACCTTGGGGCTGCTAACATCGTGTTGGTGGAGGATGGTAGCTCCCCAGAAGGAGTCCCTACTAGGCAGGTTGAGGCGGGTCCTGGCGCTCGGGAAGCGAGTAAGGAGGTATGTAGAGTAGTACAGGAGTCAGTGGAGGGGGCATTGTGGGACCTTAACTCCACACTTGCTTCGGCCTTTGACCGCCTTATTGTTGGCATTACTGAATTACTGATTACTGACACCAGGGGGCGGCTGTCCCAGAGGGTACTTTGGGGCCTAAGGTCTCTACTAAGGGAATGTGTGCAGCCAAGACTAAACATTTGGTGAAAGAGGCCAGTGCAGTGGGGCCCAGGGAGGAAGGATATGGGTTCCAGGTCCCCGAAAAGGCACAGGAGACACAGGGATTCCCCTTTTTCCTCTCCCTCCACATCCTCAGAGGAGTCTAGTGCCAAAAGAAGAGGTTTAAAAAGATAGAGGTTAAAAAGGAGCAGGGATTGCTGAAGGACTTTATTGGAGAGCCCTTTTTTGACCCCAAAAATATTCAACACCCGCGCTTGGCAGATTGGAAACCTTCTTAATCAGTGGGGCCGTTTCTGAGGCATTGGGTCAGGAAGCCTATAGAGAAAGAGTTGCCTAACAAGTTAAAGGCTGAATGCCCACGGCCCTGCCTACCTAATAAGGTGGCTGCCACCCCAGAGATTGATCCATCCATGGTGGTTTTTCTGTCCAAGAAAGTTAAAGATCCCTGGAAAGGCATAGATAAGGCTGTTTGTGCGTGCCAAGATAAGCTACTAGATGTGCTGGGGCCCTTCACGCAGATCTTCGACATGCTAGAGGAAAGTGTAGCACTACAATATCCGGGAGATGTGCCAGTTTTCTGGGGCTCGGTTCAAAGGTGTATATGCTTTTTGGGGAATGCTAACACAGCCTTATATATAGAGCGCAAGAAAGGCCTGCTTATGCCTTTAGATCCAAAACTGTCCATTATGGCTCCAGCTGAGGCAGGCCCGAAGACACAGGGGTTGTTGTTTGGTGATACGTTTGTAAAGGAGCTCTCCACACATTCACAGCCTTAGACAAGGCCCAAACAAACATCAAGAAGGCATTGGGACTCATTACGAGCATGGAGGTAGCCATGCCGCTTTTAGTGGCATGGCTACCCCCATAACGGGTACCGGGTCCGGGTCCCAGTAATGGGGAATTACTAGACCATTCCGACTTTGGAGGGCCCAGTAATTCACGGACCCGGTACATCCCCATTCCCATTTGAGCCCCCATAGGGCTCAATGGGAATGGGGAGGATGCTAACAACGGGCCTGTTAATGACGAGCCTGTTGTTAGCATCCTGGTCTGCTAGCGGGTCCCGCTAAGGACGCCTGGTTTTACCAGAGATACTTAGTGGGACCCTGCGAGCATACCTCGTAATGAGGCGGTAGAGGGATAACGGGGCTGGCAGCTCTACCGGCGCCGTTATTCCTCTACCGCCTTCCTCGTAATGAGGCCCATTGTCTCTTAGTGTTCTTGCCAGCGCTGGGAGAGTCGGAGCACGCTCTTCCGGCCACCCCTTTCAGGGCTCTGTGCTGCCACTGCAGTATGCTTCCAGGGGTATGCGTGCAGGAACAATTGCTGTCAGGGGCAGCACGGATGTTTTTTTCCCGTTGCGAGGTGCTCAATGGAGGGGTTGTGCGGTCAAAGTGGCAGGTAGGGGCAGGTTGTGGCAGATCTGCAGCGGGTGGCCAGTTTGTCTTAAGTGGTTCTTCTCAGGGAGGACTAGGGTGTGTGGTTAACTCTTTTTCTACTCAACTGAGTAGCTCTAACCTCACATGCATGGGTTCTGCAGACAATGTCTGGGTTTCTGATAGAATTGTACTCCCCTCCCTTTCAGAAGACTATTCCTTGCCAACTAATTTTCAGTTGGGAGAAGCAGGCTCTAGTTGACAAAGAGGTTCAGGACCTCATTTCCAAGGAGGCTGTGATTCCCGCTTCCTGCGGTCACTCGCCCTTCCTCAATTCAATTTTTCTGGTGCCCAAGCCAGATGCAGGGTTCCATCCGGTAATAAATCTCAAGGCCCACAAGGTGTTTGTGGTATATCAGCACTTCACAATGGAGGAGATGCATCTCCTCTGAGACTCTCTCCTTCCGGGGGAATGGATCGGCAAGAACGATCTCAAAGACGCTTATTTGGTAGTTCCGGTTTATCCCCCTCATCAGGAGTTTGCCTCTCTCCCGTTCGGCCTGGCCTCGGCGTTTGCGCCCCAATCACAGTGTTTTTGCAGGTAAAAGGGTGTCAGGATAATAGTTTTTTTGGACGACATGCTTCTGTTAGCCCAACAGCGGGAACTGCTGCAAGTCCCTCTCAGGCTGGCGACATCTCTGCAACATAGCCTGGGGGTTGCCATCAACCTGGACAAGTCGGTCCTCGTGCTTTCGCAATACATCCAATTTCTGGGCTTTGGTATCATTTCTCAGTTGTGCCAGCGTCTTCTTCCCCCAAGGAGAATTCAGGACATTCACAGCTATATCAAGTCTGTGCTGAGAAAAGGGTCTCTTTCCCTGCAGTTCTAGCAAGGATAATAGGGATGTTGTCACCTCTATTCAGGCCATTTTCTCAGGTTCCCCACATTACCGCGTGCTTCAAAGATTGAAGGTCACTCATTTAAGGAAAGTGGTTCCATACTCGCACATTGCCAGTCTTTTTCAGGAAGCCTCCCAAGAGCTTCAGTCGTGGCTTCAGCACATCGAAGCCTTAACGGGAAGGCCATTTTTGGTCTGTCTCCCGATGTGGTGTTGGAGTCAGACAGCGGTCTACCAGGATGGTGGGGCATGGTGTCGGGAAATATCCACGGGCAGAAAGTGTTCTGTTCAGAAGAAGTCCCTACACATCAACTGTCCTGAGCTTCTGGCTGGGTCCTTTGCAGTGAAGATTCTGGCCAAGGACAAAGTGAACTGTTGCATCCTCCAGAGGATGGACAATGTCTCAGCAGTACGTTAAATCAACAAGCTGGGAGGGGTGTGATCCAAAGGATTGGCGGATCTGGACCGGGAATTTTGGCATTTCTGTCTCAACAGAGGGATAATGCTGCACGCAGAATACCTCCCGGGTCTAGTGCACACAGTAGCGGATTGGAATTACAGGTTTCTCCGAGATGGAAGTGACTGGAAACTGAACATAGATGATTTCCAGCTCCTGGTGTGTGTCTGGGGTCCATTTTGCACTGCCCCCTTTGCCCCTTGCCTCAATTTTTTACAGGCACCTCAGTTCCTCAGTTGGCTTCTGTATCAGGATGCCAAGGCGATGGGTGCGTTTCTACAGGACTGGAGGAGTCTCAGGAGGTATGCATTCCCCCCTTCTCACCCATTCCTTGGGTTCTCCTGCATGTTCGCAGACAGCAGGTGTCTCTGGTGTTGCCTACTCCATTCTCGCTGTCTCAGGCTCTATTGGAGCTGGCGGTAGACATTCCCCGCCTGCTACCGTCCTTTCCCCTTCTTCTCACACATCCTGGGGCAGATCCGCAGAACCTTGTGTTTCAGGGTGAGCTGCCTCTCATCGCTTGGAAGATTTCTGCGATTCCTCAACATTTCTTGGGCGTTCGGGAGATGCTTTCCAGGTTCTCAGGGGCTAGATCCATGCAAAGTTCCTACTCTTCTGTGTGGGAGCGCTTTGTGGGCTGGTGCATGGACAGGAGTGTCGATCCCGTTTTTTCCCCTAAAGTAGATGTGGTCAATTTTCTGGTGACATTGTTCAAAGAAGTGAAAGCATATAGGATGATTAATAATTTCAGGTCTGCAATCTCGACAGGTCATGTGCTGGTTAAAGGGGAACCGGTGGACAAACATTTCCTGGTTAAGAAGGAGTTGTTGTCCATTAGGATTAAGGTTGCACCTAAGGCTACATATTGTACCTTTTGGGATTTTCATCTGGTTTTTCGTCTGTTTCAGTCCTGGCCTGGTAATGAGGCTTTGTCACGTCGTCAACAGCTGTCTGACAAACTAGCTATGTTGCTATGTCTTATTTCTATCAAGAGGGTTTCTGATGTCAGGGACTTAGATGTTGACAATAAGGTGAATTCTGCTGAAGGCGCAACCTTCTTTGTCACGCGTCGCACAAAATACTTTTACCACCTCGGTTTCTTATCCTTTGTTTCAGGAGGATCAGAAATTGTGTGTGGTTAACTGTGTGCAATGTTATGAACTTATGACTTCTGATTATCGGCCTCCCTCTACCCCTCAGCTGCTTATTTTCATCAGGAGGCCCTTTGGGACTGTTTCCTCTGCCACATTGGCGCGCTGGGTGTGCGTTGGATAATGAAAGAAGCAGAGGTGGATGTCTATGGGCCTCATTACGAGTCCGGCGTTAACCGAGGCGGTAAAACCGCCTGGTTAACGCCGGACTCGTATTACCATTCCGCCTCTGTGATTCCCGAAATTACCGGGGCATTTCAACCCCGGTTTTCCGGGAATCACGGAGGCAGAATGGTGTAAATCCCCATTCCCATCGATTCCTATGGGACTCAATGGAAATGGGGATCATGGAAACACCGGCAGCATCTCGTAATGCTGCCGGTGTTTCCTCATCCGCCTGCATGCGGGAGGTGATAAACTCGCCAGGTCAGACCTGGCGGGAACATCACCTCCCGCCTGCAGGGGTCGGACTCATGCGGTCCGGAAACAACGGTGGCGGCGGGTTTACCGCCACCGTTATTTCCAGACCGCCTGGGTCGTAATGAGACCCTATATCTTTGGAGTCCATTCTTCTAGGGGCGCCATGGCCTCCAAGTCAGTTCTCCTTCGTGGTAGTTTGCAAGATATCATCAAAGCAGCTGATTGGGCCAGGGAGTCAACTTTTAAGATTGTTTATCACAAGAAGGTCCAACATGTTGCTAATGTGGTTTTGCAAGAGCTTTGAACTTGCATAATATGAAGCCTCTGTTCTCAACATAGAATGGCTAACCTCCTGCACTAACGTGAGCGAGGGTTTAGATTCTATTAAGAGACACAGAGGCGAGTATTATCCCTCTTGCCCTCCCTCATCTTTTGTTTGCCTTGTTGCAGTTCCCTTCTGAGTCTGGAATTCATGCAGGAGTTTCGCACTATATCCCGAAGGAAATCCATAGGAGCTGAACATTACTAACTGGGTGGGTCTCAGCTCTCGCTTGGACTGTTTTGCTGTTCTTGACTTGGCCTCGAAGCTACAGAAGAGGACAAGGGACTATGTTCTTGGGACTTAAGGGGAAGGCTCTAACCCCATTGGTGGAGAGGGGCATTGCTGCCATCTTGGAATGGGGTCCTAGCCAGATGGTTAAAGTTGCCAAAATTGTTAATTTTGTTTCATGTTTTAAAAGAGTTAAATGTTTAAACCATGATGTTTTCTTTGTTGCTGTTTATCGAGAGTAAAGAAAACCAAGCATAATACTTGTCTCTGTGTCTCTTAATAGAAAATTGTTAATTTTGTTTCATGTTTTAAAAGAGTTAAATGTTTAAACCATGATGTTTTCTTTGTTGCTGTTTATCGAGAGTAAAGAAAACCAAGCATAATACTTGTCTCTGTGTCTCTTAATAGAATCTAACCCCCTGCTCATGTTAGTGCGGGGGGGTTAGCCATTATGGAAGTGACATCACTAGACCATTTGTTTATGGATGGTGTTTTCTTCTTTAGGATTAACTAAGCATAAATGCAAATTCCAAATGTGCAAAAAAGTGGGATTGCCCTTTCTTGCCAATACATACAATATTTTTTTTAATGCATTTTTGTGTTGTTTAGCTCTACTGTCGCCACATTGCACAAGGTGGTAAATTGTGCATTCCAAAAAATGCACACAGACTGCTGTCCAACAGAGCCTAACATATCACAGGCCCAGGGAAATGCTTTCGTGTCTACCTCAGTAATAATAATAACTTGTTTTCATATAGTGCTTCAAACTCGCAGGTATCGGAGTACTGCAATAACAGTTGTCATTATTATACCACTGTGTGGTACTCAATGTATCGATCTCGGAAGGACGAAAGGCTGAGTTGGCCCTGCTGGAATTCGAACCAGATCCTTCTCACCTTTCGCAGGGGTGTCCAACTCCAGGCCTCGAGGTCCACCAACCTGGCAGGTTTTCAGGATATCCCTCATTAATATTCACAGGAAACAATGTGCATACATTGATAGTCATTGCATGCATATTTATCTCATGAATATTGATGAGGGATCCTGACAATCTGGACCGGAAACATGTTTCCGGCCCTCGATGTCTGGATTAGGCCAACCTTTATACATGTGGCTTTGCGTTCGATTGGTGAGGACTAGGGTGTCGGGGGAGTAGAGAACCGGCAGCAACAAGCATTTTGGCAACACTCAGTATACCTGAAAAGCCTTCAGCTAAAGCAATCATTCGCTGTAAGCAGGCATCGCCTAAATGAACATTCTTATCCTGTAAAGAACAAGCTGCATAGCATCTTTGCAATGGCACTTACCTCATACTGGTTGAGAAACATGTGCAGCTGCTGGACACTGATTCTCAGATCCGTCTCGTTGAACTCATATGCAATGTTCCAACCCAGGGGCCCAAACTTCCGCCTCTCTTGAACCAGTGCATGGAAGAAGCAGAGGCCATATAGCAATTTCTTGAATTCAGGCTTTTAACAAAATAAAAATAGGAATATGAATTCAAAGAAATGTAATACAACTGTGAATGATGACACTTTCTGCAGCTTTCTGTGTTTTAGGAATGCACTATTATTGGTAACTTAGCAGAAAGGTAAAATACATTTCACTTTTGATGAGGTCCCCTGCCTTGTTTGGGGGCCAACAAGGTGGTGACTCAGTGGGCTAGGTGCTACCCCAAGCCACTGAATGCTACATTGAGTGGGGTTGCATGGGGAGAATTCCTGGGTAACCCCACCTTGGCCCCAGTTTCATGGCACGACACAATCACAGTGCATTTTCTCTCACCCCTGGTAGCAAGTGCTTTGTTACAGTGGGAGTGGAGAGGTGGCATCAGTGAAGAGCAGGAGTTGTTGTTCAGAGCTAAGAGGGTTGAGGAGGACTTGGTGACAACAGAGGGCGAGAGGGTGCAGAATGAGGTGATGAAAAGGAGGAGGTGTTAACATAAGAGGTTGAATAGAAGGAGCTGGTAGGAATTAAGTGAACAGAGGTGTTGACATCAGAAGTCCAGAGGTGACAGGAGATGATAACTATATGGTGGTAACAACAGAGAGAGAAAAAGAAAAGGTGAGGATTAAGGGAATGGGGACGTGATCACATCAGAGCAACAACAGTGGAAAGAGGAGAAGATAACGCCAGGACAGGGGAATTAAAGCAAATGGGAGGTGGTAGGACGAGGGGTGCAGGAGAAAGTGGTGAGGCCCGAGGAGAAGGCGATGTCACATCAGAGACTGGTAGTAACACAGAGAAAGTACCATCAGGGGAGAGACAGATCTAAAAAAGGCTGAAGAGGGAACATCCCACGGAGAAGGTTGCAGGGGTTCTAAGGATGTTACAGAGGAGCCGAGGGAATACCATCCGAGAGAAAGCAAAGATGAAACAGGAACAAAAGGTGGAGCTACACATGCCACAACTAATTAACAAGAACAGGGAGGTTCTGATGGGACTAGTTGGTCCTCTGAAGGACAAGAAAATGGGAGGATGTACAAGCTAGTGTCAAGGGGATTACTGTGGATTTAGAGAGGTAGGAAAACAAACTATAGGAATGAATAGACAGACCACAGACGCCACTCTCCAGCTATTCCGTGTTGCCCAAGTCCACTGATCCGCTTGCTCACAAGACTATCATCGAGTGAGCCATGGGGTACAGGAATCCAGAAAGCCTGAACGTAGTTCAAAACGAAAATAAGGGTCTGGGTCCTCCCAGAGCCCACATAACCAGAAGGAGTGAGGCAACCCCTCTTTATCTGAATGAACTGGGAACCTTGCTTCTGAGGCCAATGCAACCAAATTGGCGGAAGAGGCAGGGGGCAAAGGGGTGATTTCTGAGGACAAGGAACCCGAACCACACTGAAGAGAAAAGCATCCTGAACCTTTTGTTTTGTTTTAAGAAGATCCTGTTTAATTTGGAATTTCCCAATGTTGTAACTATCCTTGAATAAAGTCAGTAAAACGTGTATATGGTCTTGGCATTCTTCTTGACCCCAAATGAAACCCTGTGACACACTGTTCTGAGAATTAACTGTACAATGTAAGTTATTGTTATAGTTTCACTTCCATTCCCCCTTATATTTTTGGATTACCAAAAATAAGAGATTTGCTTATTGCCAAAGGTTTTCTTAATTTGAAATAGAACACTGTGCCTGCCCTGTGTTCCAGTCACAAATTGGCTTTTGGAGGTTGGTGGCAAGAAGATGCCCAGATATATCGAAACACATCCAGATCCAAAAAGAGATGCATTCAAATAATTTAAATTAGAATGAAATATGCTAAAATGTCCAGCAGGAACGCCCCCTGTAGGATGTTTCCTGACACCTGGACTGACCATGCCCAGGCCAGGTGTGGGGGAAAGACTCATGCAGGCAGCTTTGACACCGTAGTGGACTCTGTGCTTATATACTCATTAACAGCTTGAGATTTGCCAGACAGCTTTATTCCCCCCACCATTTATTTATCTATAAGTATGGGACTGATGCTAGTTTCCCATTTCTATGTTCCCATTAAGGGAGGAAGGTCTTCAGCATAAGCACTGTGCAGGCTTGGCATTCCGGCAACATGCAGGCCCTTTATGCAAATCAGTGGGCCTTTGTGGTCTACAGAAACTGTGCCCATCACACGCTACAGGGGGGCCTCCAGCCCATGATTTATGCAATCAAATTTGAACCAGATGATGCCCATCCAGGTTTCAGGGGCAGAAGGAAAAGGACTTGAGCTAAAGACCTTGAACTAAATTCCATAGGGAACCCAATAAGGAACCATGGGCTCAGATTGCTTGACTACAGGTCAACATATTAAGCTATGGAAGTGCTTTAATGCATACCAGGTTTTATTAAGCACTTTGCATACAGCCTGACTCAGTATAGATATTCCTGTTGAATGCTATGGGAGTCTACAGAAACTGTACACCTACCCTCTAGATGCATATATCACTGCTTTGTATGTGTTAAACTGCATCTCTTATGTCCAGTTATGAATAGCTCGTACACCATGACAAGCAGCAATAGATGCTGCCAACGTGATCGTTCCAGAACCTTGCCCCACTGAGCGCATAGAAACGGGCAAGACAGAATGAATGAGTCCTTCATCAGTTTCTAAAGGGTAGATGGGTTTCTAGGGCAGTGATATAAGAGGAGGACTCAGAATTCCAAAGCAATGGACCCTAAACAAAGATAATGATGCCTCGTCCGCTAGGTTAGGATGACGGGAGATGGTCAACGAGAGGCTGCTGGATGGTGATATTGATACATCGGGAATCATGAGGTATACAGACCCTTGAATGGTTTATGATCTATGGTGAGAATCTTAAAGTCCACTCTCTGTTTAACATGGAGCGAATGTTAGCATGGAGAGGGGCTGGTGCGTGATCTACGAGGGGCCTTGCAAGTGAGTTCCGAAGAAGGTTCATGGCACCATGCAACGGCATGCAAAGCCCAACACACAGTGAGTTACTGTCCTCTAGAGTTACCAGGACCCTAATAATATTGCCACTTGTCACCAATGACTTCCTGCAGGTTCCACTGCACAAGTCCACAATGGTGCCGCAGGACCATTTGGCAAAGTTTGCAACGGTCTTACTTATTTTAGATCGCCGATGTACTCGCATAATAATGGTTATGCTTCTTTTGGGTTTGAGCAAGTCGGCATAGGGATATACTTGAAAATAAAGTTCATGCCACAAAGTGAAAATTGAAATTTATGTCATCCACTTAATGTCCTTAATGGAAGCATGAGAAGTATTTTGAGTAATCAAAATCCCAATCATAAAATCTGCGGGTGGCTTCAGAGCTGCTAATGGTGTAGAGTCGTAGTTAATTTAAACTAGCCACTCAACCAAGCCTTACAACACTTTTGGTAATTTATTTATGTACATGAGGGAAATAAAACTGTGTTCATGTGCAAAAAAGTATTGAGAAATATTCCGTACAGTTCTATTAATTTTCTGTGACAAAGATTTAATCAGCAAGTCATCTGCACTGAAAAAGGACTTTACTTTCTTTAGTCAATCAATGTATTCAAAGGCGATATGTTAGATGGAATAATAATATGCGAATGACTTTGCTGCCTGCATACACACGTGGTGGACTGTCCCAAACCCTATCATCAGGTCCCTTCTCACACAAAATATACACCACCAAACACTTGCACCTGCTGTTTAAGGGAGCGTTCAGTGCAGTGCACTGAAAGGACAAGTTTCAACTTCTTCCTACACTTTTATTTTAAAACGAAACCATACCGGAACGGTTTCTTTTCAAAATAAAAGCAAAGGAGCTGTAAAAGGTAATTTTAAAAAGTAGAGGAGCACCGCTCCCGCTCACTTCGACCACTGTCTCCGGTGCGGCATACTGCCAGCCCTCTGTCACTCTGACAGCTGAGAGCGAGGCAACATGGGGTGCACGCAGAAACGAATTGCGCTTGCAAGCCAGCAGCACACTTGCCCCCTGCATGTGGCAAGATCCCCACGCGGAATCCTGTGCCATGTAAATCCGTCCACAGTCAGAGTGTGGGCGGCAGCAGCGGCTGCGCCACAGAGCAAAGGGCCTCCCAGCTCAGCTGCTTGCATCGGTGGCAGATCTGGGCCTGGGCTCCACGGCCATTGGCCAGTCACAGGGGAAAGGGCAGTGATGCCATTGCTCCAATAAATATACTTCAGGCCTTGATCTGATCAAACTAGAACTGTTAAGCATTTCCATTTTTTATAGAAAACATTTCGACAGCTGAACAGAGGTGGACAAGTAAAACATAAATTCTTACTCATGAGCCTTTCGAAGCCCATTAAAGCAAATGAGCTGACTAAGCCCAGGTAGGTGAGGTATTGATGATGTCAGGAGCGTGCCCATGGCTTGCACATCCACCTAGAACTGTGGTGGGCCACTCGCCTGGGTGCGGCCAGAGCAAGTTTAGCAGAGCGTGAGTTCCCCAGGCGAATTAACACTGCAGGCACCGAGTGCCCCTAGATTGAGATTAGATGAACAATAGGGTAGGTGGGAATGCCCCCTCCCCCGTGCCAAGCCTCGGGCCTTGCAGGTAAGGAAAGGGGTGGGGTGGGGTGGGCCTTCATCTTCCAGGCTACATACAAGCTGTAGACCCTAGGCGGGAGGCACATTACCCTTTCCTTAAGCAAACATGTGCATCCATTTAACTGCAAATAGGTGGAAAACTTTATAGAGGGACATGGAAATGGGGGACAGAGGCATGATGGGTAGAGGGCAGGAGAGAAATACAGATGCACACAGTGTAAATAGGTGAAGTGAAAAGGATCTGGCCAGTGAGGGGGGAAAAGGGGAAAAGAGAAAATGAAAAATAAAGGAGACAGCATGGAGGAGAAGGGGAGAAGGGAAGAGAAGGGTACAAAAAGAGACAGGAAAGGGGGATGACAGAAATCCCTTCCTGGTTTTTTAGGCCTCCGTGGCAGTGACCCTGAAGGCTGGTCATCTGCCAGAGTCAGTTGATGATGGGGAAGGATATTGATCCCGGGTGGCTCTCCCTTCTTAGCTTTTGCACGATTTGGTCCAATCAAATGGGGACTCCCTCATCCTCTTCTATGGCCTTGAAGGGGCACCCCCACATGAAACCAAGGGAGCATAGGTTACTTATTACAGGTCCCATGAGAGCCTTGGTCATATCCAAGTCCGCAGACCGCTCTACAGGATCCACCTTCAAACTCGTCACAGGCTCCAAACCACAGGGGCATGGGGGGATGCCAAGAGATAGCAATGAAAATAGTCTGGTGCCCACCAGTCTACACTCGCCAGCTCAGCAATCACCTACATACTGTCTCCCTACAGTGGCAGCTCTTACTCTCCATACACACACATATGAAATCCAAGATGGCCCTAAGGGTTGATATAGGCTGCCTCCCTCTGACCCAACATGACCCCAGAGGCATAGTCCAATGACAGCCCAGCCCCCACGGCACAGGTGCATCCACTGAGGGGAAGAACGGCCTAGCGGTGGGGATTACTGCCCTATATAAGCCAGGCAGGGCAGTTCAGTTTGGTAGCGTTGGTTGCAGGGGCAGAAGGATGACTTTTGATGTAAGCTGAATAATGGAAGGAAGAAGACCAGCAGACCTCGGGGGTGCAGGCCAATGGGGGAGTTGTGGCTGCTGGAGGAAAGGGGGGGGGGAAGGAATCATGAGGCTCTGGAGAGAGTTTTGAGGAGGTAAGGTGGTGAAGGTTTGGAGGAAGGGGCAACATCAGAAATAGATGAAGGAGGGGGGTTGGAGGAGGTGGGTGTAGAAGAAGGAAGTAGTGCCAGTAAGGAGGAGGTGGTAACATTAAGAGGAGGCGGTGAGAGTTTGGAGGAGGCCACTGGGGTAGGAGGAGGTGGTAACAGCAGGGAGACCAGTGGAGGAGTAGAGAGGAGGACAGGGGAAAGAAATCCAGAACAGGAAAATGTGAATATTGGGAGAGGGCCTGGTTAGTCACGGTACATTGTGGGGACCCCTGGCTCCAAAGCCAACCCTTGCAGAAACTAACTAGGCGTATAGCTGCATTTGCTGAGACAATGGGAAGGTGTCTCACTGGAGGAGTTGGAGGTGCCAATCCCGGACATGAGTTGTTCCACACTCTTGCGTGAGATAGTTCTGGGTACGGGCCTCTGGAGAGCCCACATGCCGCCACTTAATCAGAAGCTGTTATCACCCAGGAAAGATAGGGTGGGAGATTTATCAACAAATTCTTCTTTTTGAAGCATTGGTTCTAATATGGAATATTTGGGTTGCATGATCCAGAAATAGAAATGGTGAACTGCACCTTTTGTGTTCAGTCATGTGTGCGTCCCTCCATGGCCTATGGTAAGAGGGGAAAATAAAGAGAAGACTCAAGAAAGGTTGGGGGTATAGACAATCTGTTACAAGGAAAGCAAAGAAATAAGATGCAGGAGATAGGATGAGAGACAGGAAAGGGGAGAGGGACAGTCAGAGTTAGAGAGAGAAAAGAAAAAAGGTAGAGCGTAGCTGAGATGTCAACGGAATGGAAGACAGGGGGACAGAAAGGGAAAGTATGAAAGAGAATGACCAAAGTAGAGCAGCAGGTTGAATGTGAGACAATGGCGCAAGTGGTGCAAGCATAAAGCAGAAACAGGGGGGGGCTGGGCAGTGATAATCGAAGAATTTGGAAACTGGACGAGAGGGAGAGAGTCAGAGACAGAGAAAGGGAGAGAGAGAGGGAAAAAGAGAGAGAGAGAGAGACGAAAAGAAAAGGCGAAAGATAGGGCACATAAAAGAGACAGCCAAAATGGGATGATGGCCTTCTCCCCCAGCCTTCTCGTGCTAAGATCCTTAACCCCCCTTTGTGCTAGGGAAAAATCTCGGATTTGTTACCATCAATCGTACTGAATAGCCCTCACTTTATTTGGGGACGTTAAGTCAGGCTTTCCGGGCACCTGGTGAAATTAACAGTTCCAATTGGGAACTTAACTGGTGCTACCAACTCATCTCCCATTAAACAGAAACCACATAAGAATACCTTTCAGTCACACATTCAACTAAAAATAAGTTAGATAGCAATAATGAAGGGTCTTCAACCATCTTCCAAAATATCTAACAGTTTGGTGGATCCCTCCCAGTAATGTATCCAAATTGACGGAGCATGCTGTTATCCTTTCGTTTAAAATTGATAAAAAAACATGAAATCGCTACTAACCAATTTTGTGCAGCTGGTGAAAAATTCAGGATCAGAAATAGGGTCCATGAGGTATGAGCGGATGATGTTGGCCCGCAGGCCTTTGGGGGCTTCATTTGTCATTTTGACCCCATTTTGTAGAACAGACACTGGGAAATTTGGCGATGGATAGCTGGTCAACCAGATGCGAAAATCAGGATGCGTGGTCTCCGGATTCAGCTCCTGCGGGACAAGACACCACAAATAATACATATAAACTCATATACCAAGTGGGTTGAAAAAGCTCAGTGACTGGATATTTTTTGTTCTAGTATTGATGAAACTGGCTAGATAAATGAATCTGTTGCTCCTGGTGGACTGTATCTCCAAAGATGACAGGTCACGGGGCTCAATAATACCGGGCAGATGCACGATACCCGCTTGAAGGAGGTGTAGTGCCTGGTGCAAGTAAGCCCAAATGCCACCCAGCCCACTAATATCCGGTACATATTTAGCCAAAGAGGTAAATTGTCTGAGCGAAAATAATTTACATTTCACTGCTGAAAAGAAAAAGACAAGATGATATATTGGGGGGAAAGTGTAGGAGCAGGAAGCAGTGTAGTTTCATTCGGGCACAGCCTGCTGCCCTATTCCCCCAGATAGAGATGCTTTTACATTAACAACAGCCAAAACCATTGAGCGGCTTGCCAGTGCTAATTGCCAATGCTGCCATATCCGTTTTCAGGTGGTTTTTGTTGCTACAAGGCTGTAATATGCAGTTCCCATATCCCTCCGGTACACATGCTACGCCTAAAGCATTAAACGAAACCTGTAACAGTCATGTCTCACTGAAAATGCATTTCTGATTGGATGATGGGTTGCAAAGTGCAAAGCCATCTTCTGGTTAAACAGACTGTGCATACACCACACAAGTAGAATGCTCCCTAGTTGCTAAAAGCTATGTTTATTCTACATGTAGGATTGAGCTTGGCAGCTACTGCAAATGCAAAAAACATACTTAGCAGGCAATTAGCTGGGCATAATTATAATCAATAAGCTTGCAATGTTCAAGGACCCTTCCTGTGACCTTCCTGGTTGCAAAGTTGTTACATTGCTTTATTTCCTCTAAAGTACTGCAATGCCACCTTCAGAAGAGTAGGATCTAGCTACACCGGGAAAGCTGATCGATAATGATGAAAAGGGCATTTGAACATGATGTGCTTTACCTCGCAAACTTTTTCCAGCATGGGCATCCATGATGTTGCCAGGTGGCAGTTCTGAAGAACCACCCAGCTGCCTTCCTTGATTGCCTTCTCCGTCATCCTCATGGCGATGGGCCCTTGACCTTGTCCAAG
Source organism: Ambystoma mexicanum (assembly GCF_040938575.1). Lineage (NCBI taxonomy): Eukaryota > Metazoa > Chordata > Amphibia > Caudata > Ambystomatidae > Ambystoma > Ambystoma mexicanum. Next base: position 780,018,984 of record NC_090931.1, read on the forward strand.
GGATAAAGAACTAAGCTTGGGTCCTCCGAACCCCTGCACAGAAAGAAAACAAATTGTTGCTATCCTATGCAAAGTCACAGACACAAAGCATACACTTTACAATCCATAAATGCATTGCAAATTGTAAATGTTACGCAGAGGATATGGACTGGGAGTTAAAGTGCTACAAAATTACAACTGTACTGTTAGTTACATGCCTAGTAACACTTTTACAAGCATTAACAAAGCCAAAAGAATTGGCTTTTATTGTATTCTAGGTGCAGCATCATATGCCCGGTGCAGCCTAATATGGCAAGTTTGTTTCTCACATCACACGGATATATATACATGTTGCCTCATTGGACAGACACTGCCCACGAATGACAAGCACAGGCCTCAAATGCCAAGGCCTGGCCACCTTATGCTAGTCACTGACTTGCACACCAAATCAGAGCTCTAGGGTATGATGCCAGCCAATCAGAAGCCGCCGAACGTGGGCATGCATGGACAGTACATGCCGACATTCGCTCTTGTCAGTCGACGCCTTGCCCGCTCCACTTCGATCTCCCTTAGGCCTGACCACTACTGTCTTTGCCCACACTCCCATGCTGCATTTCCCTGCATCACCCCTTCCCTCTGCTGCAAGCACCCCTTGCCTTCACTTCCCTGCCACGATTTGCCTCACAGCTACTTTGACTTCCTTCTGAAGCTGCCTCCACTCCGTGCTTGCTGTCTGCTGCCATAATGGTGATAGAAATAAAAGAGGAGCCCTGACTAGTGGCGGGTGCTAATAGCTTTAATCACTTCATTGGTGGGTGGGCTTGGCCATCAACGACCTCCCCACTACAACAAAGTGATAAATGCTACATTACAGCCATCATATACTGACGGTATGGTATCTTATACCCTAAGTTGATTTTCATTCTCACTCTTGCTCTCTCTCTCACATTCATTTTATCCAATAGTATGATATTGTGACCTATTTACTCCTGAGCTTTCCATCAAATTTCATAATGAACCTTTTTAACTCTGAGTTCCTCATCCATTCCTACATTGTGGCTTCTTACTCATGAACCTACCACATTCACTGTTAAATCATGATCACTAGGCCCTGATGCATGGAATTATTTGCGTGTAAAATGGGGATTTGCGTGCCATTCTGCCTGCAAATCCCTGGCTGAAAAAATTAAGTGAATGCTTGACAAACGCAATTTTCTTCCTTGTCAGGCATTGCCCCACAGGGCACAGCACACGAGTGAGCTATAGTGAGATTTGAAGTGGCTGTGAGCCTGCCAGCCAACATACCATATCAGTGCCTGGGGTCTCATATTTCAAGTGGCCTTTTCTCTGAACTAAAGGTTCTTTCCTCCCGCAACCCTCAACATGTATCGTAAGGTAATGGTGGAGGCTCCAGACTCCGCCCCACCTTCCCTCCCCTGCTGACAATTTCCAAATCCTTGTTGCACATATGGTACAATCTATCTATAAGAGATAGAGAGAGAGAGAGAGAGAGAGAGAGAGAGAGAGAGAGAGAGAGACAAACACACAGAAGGGTAATAGCATGGTGAAAAGGTAAAATGGGAGCTGTCTACAAGAGGGAAATAGTAAAAGTGCTGGGAAGACACTAGCTTTTTCTGCATTGTGGGGCTTGCTCCCCTCTCCCCCCTGACTATCTGACTCCCCTCTAAGACCTCCTTCTATGTTTAGGCATAAAGATCCCCCACTGATGGCGACCACACTCCTAGCTGTTAGCACATCAACAGTAATCAGGATGTGACTAAAACCTCCTCTGTAGCCCGATCACACTACCTAACATCTGCGGTTAGCCAGACCCAAAACACTTTAGTTTATCAGATCTTGGACGTGCCCTTTCAGAAAACACACTTCCAAGTGCCCCTACCAATTCCATAGAATCAGAACTGCACTCAGGTCTCGGGTAATTCCGGCCTGTGGCCATCAACACCAGAGGTTTCACATCTGCCTTTCCTGCTATGCCATTCACAAACCCACCCCTCCCTTTCCTTAGAGAGCCACACCAAGGTCAACATATCAGACGTGCACTATATAAGACCTATTTACATTACATTGCCGTTCCCAGCACTGACTCACTTTGGGATATAGTGCAACGCTTGTTTTTCGCTACCACTGTTAGGGAGCTGTGCTCACTCCTTCAGTGTCCCAAGCCAACATACGGAATGCTGGGACAAAACATGGACTGGGGAATGGGCACAAGGCTTACTGAACTCCCACAATCCTCTTCAAGGTATTGAAATGAGGGCATATATATGCTTTGTGCCCAAATGAGAACTCATTTTTCTAAGGCATATGTGTTAATAAAAATACCCACCGTAAGGGTACTGTTTGTTTATTTATTTGCTTCTATAGCGTCGTACGCCAAGGTGCTTTAAAATAATTACTGTAGTAGTACAATTGAAGAAATTATGACAATAATTAACGGGATACAACAGAAAAAGAACAAGAGACATACCAATGAGAAAGAAATTAAATGATGAACCAGTAAACAGCAAGTATGATGTCAAGCAACAAAAATGAACAGTTGCAGGAACAAAACAGGCCACGCACAAACCAGATGACATCATTGTCAGAAAGCCAATCTGAAAAATTGAATATACAAAATCCAGGAAACTGAGGAGCCTAGGCACAGTCCCAATCACAAACCCGGGAGCAGTTCCAGATGTTTAAGTGGCACCAATGAAATAATGAGTAAAGAACCACCAGAGAGTTAAAGGTTCAAAAAAGGTCCAATGAGCACACATAAATGTTCAAAGCATGAAGGATGCACCAAGCCCAACAGGTCCACAAGTTAAAGGCTAAGGCCACTGAAATGGCTATGGCCGCTTTCTTCTCTTCTATGCAGGACTGTCACTAGCAATCCATAATGCTGCAAAAATGCTCTGTAGCTGTTCACTAGGTCCTGAACTGCCAGGCAGATCTGTTCACACAGAGCCTCAACTTCATCTCATTTGCTGCCATCCATGCAGTGAGAGACACAGACAAGGCCACAGCTTCCTGCTGCAGAGGCACTGATAACAGTGAGCATGTCTAAGCATGGGCAGCAGCAAACACATTTTCTTCCTCTTCAACCTATATCAATCCTAAAAGCACTGAATCCTATTTTGAAATGCCCTGTTTACATGCTTATTGGCCTGGGAGGATAGCTCAGGGGCTATGCATTTGTCTTGGACAGGTATGAATATCAGTCCCGTGCTAAGACACTGGTCTCCAGAATTAATTGCGTTATAAAAGTTGAATGCATAAATTCACTGAGGAATGAAGATAGGCAAGCAGTGCTCACATGGATGCTGATCACACGCAACATTGCAAGCATCTTTTAAATGAGAGAAGTCATGCAGCAGCTGTGCCATGGGGCACAGAAATGAGTAGACGTGTGTGTACTGCCATTAGGTGCTACTGGGTGGTCTACCCTTTTTTTTATCCTCATCTACTTCTACATAGCCAAGAGATCTTTGATCTAATGATAGAGCATCAACCCTTTTTTCTCCGTTTGACCGAAACGTGGTTTTCGGAGTCATCCGATGCTGGCATAGTACAGATTCTGCCACCCTCATACTCTTTACTTCGAGCCTTTTCAATTACCATTAATAAGTCACAGGGACCTACGCGCCCTTCCTGGAAGCCATCAGATATTTTATGAAGGGGGACAGAAGTGACCATATGAATTACCAATCGATATTGACCTTTAAGATATGCTAGAACGGTGTATGTTATGCCGGGAACAGCTAGTTGCTCAGTATTTCTACAGAGGATGCTATCTAGTTAGTACTGACATTTGCCAATAGGTGAAAGCAATATCAGCAAGTTATGGATTATATTCATAGGATGAAATAACTGGCAACAGCATTTTATCATGAACAGTGAGCAAAGAAAACCAATATATTTATTTTCTGATACCTTAACAATCTATGACAATATTGCTAAACCACATTACAGCTTTACAAACGTGAATTGACAAAAAATGCTACCCTTCTAATGCACTGCATCCATTTAAACATACCTGGTCATCAGCAAATTTGAGGAGCGCTGCCATGGGGTCCGCACCAGGAGACAGCACAAAAATTAATGGAGCACAACAGTGACTATCACCAAATGCCTTTGATAAATCGAAGGGAGGCGGTTCAATGAACTGGCGACTCAGGTTTTCAGTTATAAATTCCTGAACCATTGGAATGATCTAGAAATGTAAGAAACAAAACATAGATTAAGATGGTTCAAATAGACAGTTGCTCACAAAAAGCAAATCTAAAAGAAGAATCTAACAATAGATGCATGTTTTATTTCACTTTGGAAGTGGAATTCGAAACAAATATCCGCAAGTCTGTAGGTTTATCACAATTTGAAACAGAGTTTTCATGCTCTGGCTTTGCCCAGAAATTCAGCAGTACTGGGTGGAGTTTATGTAATATATATTACAACTCCGAGTCCTAGGGTGGGAATGCAGCTAGATCCAAATTACTGCTCCTGGTAACATGAGCAGATGAAGTTAAGGACAACTCCTGTTTTGTTCTATTCGTATCCAGAAATGGGCAGAACCCCAGCACTATGCCCCCAGGTGGGTGAGCAGAATTTGTATCACCACACACTCCCCGTTCTCATCCACACATGCACACACACATGCAAACATTCAGTCCACACACCACTCCCACTGACCTCCTGTACACATCGAACTCATCACCATCTGCAAAACATACACACAACCTCATGCTCATTCTGCAATACTACATCAATAATACATCGGTGACCTCTTCACCACTCTTAAACTAAATGCACTTTTTACCACTGAAACACGTCTCGCCCCCACACAAATTCTGGGTGTGCCATCCCACCTAGAAACAGCATCCAGCACAAGGCTGTAGAGGGAAGACTGGTGCAGCACTCGCAATCATCTTCAAGACCTTGTGGACATGCACGTTCCAGGAGAACACTAACCCACATCCAAGGAAGTCCTCATCTGCCACTTCTGACTCCCCCATGCTCAGACAGCCACCTTTGACCGGATCTCCCAACCAGCCCAATCCAACAAGGCCTTTCTCAGTAAAAATACAGACCTCTTCACAACAGCATCAGTCACAATAATAACTAGCATCTTCCCCAGAGACATCAATCTGCCTTAACCAAGCCACCAGGTAAATCGGAGACAAGAACTGCTCGAAACCATGGATATCAAGCAACTCGCTATGAAATCAACTGACAAGGGCAACCAACTTAAATTGGAATTCATCAGCTCTCCAGCCATCAAACATCTCCCTCTACCTTTGCATTGGATAGATCACACAGCCATACCCTTCTTACTCCACCACACACCTCCACCAGAGAAGCCAACGCAAACCGACCAAGACACCCAACAAGGACTTCTCCATGGACACACTGGAAAGAAACCTCTTCACCTTAGGCTCCATTCCTTTAGAGAATGTCAACTCCCAGCTAAGCAAACTCAACCATACCTTAAGCGAGACCCCAAAAATCCATAAACCACTGAAACTACAACTCAACAAACCAACTGTTCACACCTTGGTTCATACAGGAACACATCAACTGCAAACTCACAGGTCCACAGATCCCTTTCTGACTTTTCTGTCTGCCAGGTCTGCTGCATCATTGGCTTGGCCCTGCCAAGGCAGTGACTGATATCAACAAACAGGCCAAGAATAAACATATAGGTTGAAGCAAACTCCTTTGGTTTGGGCCGGGGTCAAGGATTTGAACATAATACATGGATATAGTAAAGGTAACTCAAATAAAGGTAATCTTTCTGAGATTTACAACACGATGGGGTAGGAGCCGGAGGAGGTGGGAAAATGGCAGAATGTGGAAGTTGCTCCATGCCATCAACATGTTCATAGGGGATTTCTGGCCTCTCTGTGCGATTGAGATCTGTAGAGACAGCTGCCCACACATAGTGGACTGCTGAAAAGCCAGCAGGTCTGGCGTATGACCATCCAGAGGTTTACCGACAGAGGTTAAAATGGATCTGTGGTATGTGCAGCAACAGGGCGAGTGGTGAGAGGGCTCCCAACATTATCATGCTGCTGCAGTGAATTTTTGGCACCCAGGGGATGTGGGGGAAGACCTTGGATATGTGAGAGGTTAGTGGGGGCTTAAATGGGTAGCACGCATATAGTGACTCTCGGTGGCAAAGAGGGATGACTATTTTTTGCACTAGCAGGTCAGTGGATGCCCCCAAGTTCTGCTACATCCTGGCGGCCGCTCTCATTGTGTGTTATGGCGTTTTGTATCAATTGGGCGATGGTGGGTGAGTCACCTAAGCGAAACAGATACGAGTTTTGTAAACCCTATACCAAAGCACTGACGAGCTAATCACTGGAGGTGCCTATGAACCCCACCATTTCACCATTAGCAGCTGCTCATTTGGCTTTAACTTGTCCATTGGTGACACAAATCCACCTGAAACTTCTGTTGCCTGCTATGCTGCTCCCTCCCTTCATCTTGCTCCCGCTCACAGTATCTTCGCCGCACCACTCCACCTACTGCCATCCCATATCATTCCCTCCCATTTTCTAAACTACAATGCCCAGCAGCTCCTGCCTCCTTGTCACCCTTGCGGCTCCAGGGCCAACTATGGAAATGGAAAAGGGAAAAGGGAATCTGCAAGCTCCCTTTGCAACGTTCATGGTGCACATCTTGAATGTATTTATTTCTATGACAGGAAACTGCTTGTGCTCACGTCACTAGCAGTTTCGTCAGCCCAACAAAAGCCACTACTACTCCGAAGGTAATCATGAATTGTTATTGGCAATACTCCCTTCTGCAGATGATTACTGCTCTTAGTCTTTGTTAAAGGACCTTGCTTTGCTTGGGTCTATCTTTGGCTGCGGTCTAATACCACACAATACAGCCATACAACTTCAGAGTGGAACATTGGCTGAGAAAATGGCCCACTCTACCTTCATTATACATTTCAATGCTGGATTCTTGAACAGTGTGTCAGTTTGTGAGGCAAAGGTCATCAGTGTATTTATTGTATTGTTAATTTATATGGCGCCCCCAAATCTGAGGGATCTGGGCGCAGTAAAGTTTTAAGGTTACAGGCATTGTACACAGAACTAAACTTACATTTACACCTTTACAACATTTACAAGTTATTTACAGCAGTGTTTATGAGTACAAAGACAGATAGAGGGTCGTTATACAAGGAGTCATACATAGTGGTCGAGGGATCGCAGCCACGACTTTACATCATTCTTAAAGGTTTGAAAGTACGGTGTAGCTCTTAAGGAGTCAGGCAGTGAGTTCCATAGTTGGGCTGCCATGACTGGGAAACACAGCACTTTCATATGGAAGTGAGACCTGAGGCTATGCCTACTACCACAAACGATTGCACTCATCACAGAACTTATTTTTAGGTGTTAAGGGCCCCAACTCCATTACGGGTTTTGTGACTTGGCTTTTTGTGTCATTTAGTGCGAGCAAGATCTGCAGTAGCCTACTTGTGATCAGAGGCGTTGCTTGTGGGTGGAGGGGAGCTGAAGGGGCTATAGCCCCAGGTCTTTTGGTTGTAGCCCTGGATAGAAGCTGAGGGGCTACAACTAAAGGCAAGCTAGCCCTCAGTCCCGACATTAGCCTAGTCTGGATCTTTTCCAGACCTAGCAGCACCCCTGCTTGTGATGTGTTTCTTTTGTAATATTGAAAATCAACACATCCAGATCCTGTAACGCACTGCATATTTAATTGAGTAGTTCATGGGGATGAATATGCATGAAATTGTTTGTCCAAGCTCTTCCTGAGACAAGCCGTTTCATTATAGGAATGGTTGTGGTTTAACCACTATTGCTAACCAACATACACATATGCTACTTTAAACAACTGCTACAGTCAAGTGTCGAACACATACTTACTTTGTCAGGCCTCATGCAACGGATGACAAGCATCCTCTGGAAGTGACCCACTTTTTCTTGCCACTCTGCCGGGAAAGGCTCGTGATGGGGTTCCTGCAAGCACAAACACAGCAGGTTAGCTTTATTTAATTTGTCACTTATTTTCTGAACGTTACACTTCCGAGACTGGCCTGCTGAGCTCCGTCAGTCGCAAAGAATTCCTGATGTGAATATTTATTTCCGTGAGCGAACAAATGAAATGGGGGAACCCCGGGGAAAGGTGTGCATGTGTTTAGCAAATAGCCCGGAGGCCGCGTGGGCAGGCTTCTGAGGATACTGGAAGGAAGCATGGAAGTGCCTTCATTGTCCAGTCAAAAAGAAATGTACAGGTTTGGCAAAGATATTGAAGATACCCAGGGTGCACAATAAGAAAACAGACACTGGTTAAATAAGCGGTCTGCCTTTATAGTATGCAATGTTATCAAAGCCCTGCCCTTTATATATGTTACCGGACTAAACTGCTTGTTTGCCCTAACATCTTTTTCATACTTTTTAGATTGCTCATGTCTAGCACCCATTCTACCTTATGTCTGCTATGTTATCATATGTGTCAACTCTTGTACTTCACCAATATTGAATTACCGAACCTGCACTATCAGCATAGGACCACACATGTAGATGGTTAGTTCAGCTCCCAGTCCCCCGGCCACATTGTAGATATTTAAGATACCGAAAGTCAGCTGGATCGTATCATTGACAGAGTAAAGAGCATTTCTTTCAAGTACATCTGCACAATTAAAGATCATTTTCTTAATATAGAAATAAAAGTGTTTTAAAGTGTCATATCATCACCAGAAAAATAAGCACCTTAAGACATAATTAAATATTCCCCTTTATTACACAGTTTGAAAATTCAATCTCGTCAGAGACAAAAGTGGCTAATAAGGGCAGCAGGCATTCAAGATGGCTGCATACATCATAACTCTTTATTGACCTAGCGGGCGCCTCAGCTGTGCCTTAATTAAGTGAAGCATTGGTGCATCAGTGGGTACGATGCCACAAGGAGGCATCACAATGCTGCAGCGACCACAGTGCAGAAAAGTTATTGTCCCATCACCAGAAATAAGATTCTGTTACAATGGGTGGAGTACTCAGTCACCCTAAAGGTCCATCGGGTGCTTGTGTGTGCCCTCCCATCTGGTTTTTGGAAGGGTGGAGCGATGGTATCGCTGACAAAATTGCCATATTAGCAGCGATGTGAGGGCTGAACTGGTGCTCCCACATTACAGGTGCCAAGTGGAGGTAGAGCAGTGCCGCAGAGCACTCTGTTGTCAGTGATTACCACGTGAGGGCCCGGAGCGGCTGTTTCCTTTTAGCTACGTTCTGGGGACCTGTATGTAAGACCATCCTTTGTGGCAGAGCTGCCAATCAAGGCTGGATGGCTCCCGAGGAAGGAAGTCTCCTTTTTTTTAAACCCCATGCCTGTGCCCACAGCCAGACCGTAGTTGAGGGGAGAGGACCAAGGCTTACGATTCTGCGGCAAGGAGCTTCACTGAACTTGTATACTCCATGCAGGCAATGAAGAAAACGATGGCCAAGATTGAGAAATCAGTTTCCTCTGTTGAGATTTGCTTTGAGAACATGGAGGCTATCATCAAAACCCACAAGAGCAAGATTTAGAAGGTGGGCAAAGAGATTACTGCTGTAGGTCAGACAATGAGTAAGGTAGTTAAGTAGGGCTGGGACCTAGTAGAGTTTGAAGGGAAGATGCTGATTCCAATAATATTCCTTGAAAATTCGAAAGGAGCGCAAATGCATGGAGGACCCCATATGTTTGAGTTTTGGGGGTGCCTGCCACAAGATGCTCTGTTCTTTGATGCAGCAGGTTCCAAACTCTAATATTTTAGGAGAGTCACTCCACTTTCCACCTCAGAAGTGCTTGCCAATTACTTAGCCACCCATGGAAGAGGGATCATCTGAATGTTTTCCCATATTTCAGCTTTCTTTTTTTTATGTAAAATTTATCAGCGAATAAACAGGTCCACCTAGAGAGGAAGTGTCTTGCTGGGAGCGATTTTGCCTGGAAATTGCATTATTGTTTCCCTCTCTGATTTTGAAGTCAGAATGTTCAGAATTAAGAATTCTGATTGGCTGATAGGGCGTCAATAACCATCTCCATGTGCGAATATCTTTTAAACTCTTTTAGTCAGGTTTTGGTCAGTAAGGACATACATTGCAAAGTCCTCCCTTTGCCCCCTTTAGTTTCAAGCTGGAATGCTGCAGTTACACTACTCTGAGGCCTCGGGAGTAGGGCCCTTTTGTGTTTCTTAAGTCCCTACATTGTCTCTGAATGGCTCAAATGGGTGCATTATCAAGATGGAATGTTTGGGATAATGGTGAAAGGGAGAAGGCTTGAAGTAAGTACTTCAAAATCGCTGCCTACTTTATTACGTTGCTCCTTCACTCTTCTCACCAAGGGCTGTTTGCTATGCTTAGTTATCCCTATTTATTGGCTTCCATTTGATTGGTGGAAGAGGTTATGCACATTGAGCGGGTATGATTTGTAAATCAACTAGATGATGCTTCTATTTATTGTGCCATCTTTATGGGGGCAAGCTGTAGCACGTACCACAACATATAAATAAGTAACAAAATGGCACCCCTGCAAGAATTAAGCAATAAACCAGAATTTGGGTGGCCACACTGCGTGGTAACGGGCCACTGCCAAAGTTAATAGAGCTGAGCACAACAAATGCTAAGCGGCTATTTTGTGTGAAAATACAGAATGTGCTGAGCGCAAGAGATGCGTTTTTACACCAGAAAAACAATAAATAGGATTTCTGCCATGAAAATGGCTTCCAGGACTCCAGCTGGTGCTTCTTGTTCCGTTTAATGGTGGCGGGCATCGTCAGGTTGAGGTTGGGGCAGAGTCTGGGGGAGGGGGTGACCATCGTTGGGCGATGCAGGCAGTGGTCGAAGTGTATGAAAAGAAAAAGTGGAACTATGTTCCCTGCTGGTCTGCCCCGCTCCCCACAAACCCCATCCCTGCGCCCCCTCCCACACACAATTCAAACCCCCAAACAAACACACCTGATATTTATGGGAATGTACAGTGCATTGCACTGAAGTGCAAGCTTCAACTTCTTCCTGCACTTTTATTTTAAAACGAAACCATCCCAGAACGGTTTCTTTTTTAAATAAAAGTATGGGAACAGTGAAACTTAAACATAAAAAGTATGGGAGCACCACTCCCGACCGCTCCCACCCACTTCGACCTCTGGATGCAGGTGACAAAATGGAGGCACATGGAAGAAGGCTCAGGCAATCACTATGGAAAGTAGGCTTTGGCTAGCGAGAAAATGCTAATTTCCAAGCATCCCGATTGGCTGGTGCTAATTATACAATATATTCCTTTATTTAGTGGTCGTATGGTGCTAGATATGCTACTTATAGAAAATGCACACATATGTACAATAACATTATTGAACCATGTCAGAGAACAGTCACGGTGGGAGTAGCATTGTTCAAAAGCAACCGCCTCGAATTATTACATAGGCTGAAGTAAAGGACGCCATTTCCCCAGTTCAACAAGGAAGAACATCCACAGCCTGACACCAGCTCTAGGAAATAACTGATGTTTCCTTAGTTCAGTTTAAACTTTGCATCACCAAGCCCCAGCACATTTCTTCTCCTAAATATGTTCACCATAGAAAGAATTCCCCTCTCCGACTAAATAAAAAGGCTCTATGGTGTTGTTCATTGGCAGAGGGAGGAGCGAGTTGTTCACACCACTGAATGCTGAAATCCAGCCTAGGGAATGCATAGAGAACCACATGCAGGAAAGCAAATGTTCATATGGAATCACAGCCAGCTGTGAATTGCAGGTATCCACTCTTGACAGCCCCAGTACTTGCTAACGAATCACTTGTCATTGGTAGTTCCCCAACCAAGCAACCCAAGTCTCATGAACAGATAAATAAAGCTGAGTCTTATAAAAGGTCCTCCTGATTAAGGCCTACCATCAGAAATGGCAGAGAAATTCTGTTTACTGTGCAATTATATCTAGTCCTGTAAAACACCTAGGAACATCCTACAGATGTTCACTGCCACCGATAATGACAGCTGCATGTTAACAGAAAGAGAACCCCAAACAGAGCTCCCACAGGTTTCATGTACAGATGAAACAATATAGACCAACGGGTCCAGGCATGCAAGCTCAGCCTGACAAATTGATAGCAAATGGATCAACATGGTAAAAGCTGATGCAACATTGTGCCCAAAAACTAAGTAGGTCCTCAAAATGTTGATAAGAATGTAATGATCAAACATGTCAAAAGAGGCTGCGAGATTAAGCAAGATAAGAGGAAAGGCTCCTAATTAGTGTGGCATTGAGGATCAAATAATTGGCAGTCATTCTACCATTCAGACTTCAAATTGTCCTCAGAGGTGGTCATACTGCAGCTTAATCAATGTATCAACTGTTGGTCTTTTTTTAATGACAAAAGCACAGGGTACGAGCACTCTTCAAGAAGGCTTTAATAGGTTCATGTGCCAGAAAATTAGAAGCCTTTGTAATTCAATTATAATAACCACTTGGGATTGCTCAGACCAGTTCCAATTTTCATAGAAAACTAACCTAGTTTGATAATGGCACAAGGTTCTCTCGCTTTCTTCCAGCATGCAACTGTATAAGAGGGCCAGGGTAAAGGAAGTGACATGTACAGCTTTTCTTCTTGAACGGTAAGTATGGTTAAGAAGCAGTTCTGTCAGGCTTGGGTTTCTAGATCGCTGGAATGGTGGAGACAGTCAGTCAGCCATATATTTAGCTACTGGTCTTCTTTATCTTTGTCCCAGTTGCTCTTACCCATCTGTAATAGTCAAGTCCAGAAGTGAACCTCCATCATTACAGATGCCCTGGGTCTGAATGATATCGAAATGGGGATTTGGGTTTTTGCAGTCTAGTTTCCAAAAACCCAATTGGTCTCTAGAAACAAAGCTCTAAATGCAAGGAAATCTGCAAGGAAAAGGGGTTACATATACCCAGGCCATGGTTTGCAGACACTTAAAACACAGACGTATCCTCCACGTAGGACAACAAAAGATATAAACATAAAAAGAGCTTTGACTATTTGGTGGTTTATTTTACCAACAAGACGTCATGGAAGACCCAGATTGCCAAGAGTGACCTGATATTAAATAGGCGAGGGGGAGTTACATTACGTTTCTCCAAATGTTTGGCAGAAGGCTATGAACTTGATGTTGTAGATCTATAAAGCCAAAGTAAAAGGGTGTAACTATGAGGACATGCCGACATGAATTGACTGCGAGTGAATGAAAACTGCTTTTTTAAAAATCTGGTAGCCTTACCAAAAAGTACTCCAATCTCCTTTAGGGTTTGAAGCTTTTTTTTTGAAGGTTTACTTACGGTACTACCATAGAGGCCTTGCTTTACTAGGTCTGGTTGTGGAGCTTTCTGAGACTCAGACTACAGAAATGTGCTCATTGATAGCATGAGGGCCATGGGGGTATTGTCTTGTTCATAGTGCATCAAAATATCCATACAAGAAATAAGTATGCACCACTTGTATGACAATCTGTCGAGGAGTAAGCCAGAAAACAAGGCTTTGAGCAGAGTGGAATTCTGTGTATGGGCATATTGCGATGTATTCATAAGATTTGGGAGTCCCAAAGCCCAATTCAATCTCGCAGGAAAATCTGGGTTCAGTGTTCAATTATATCTGGGTTGATGGAACCATTTATCCTAAAAACACTCTACTTGAAATTCCACTTGAGAATATTACCTCTGGAGGAAATGGTCAAGCACACATTGAAAAGGGGTACTTCAGAGACCTGGCCTGATTGCCCAAACACAAAACACATGATCCTGCACTTTCTTCTTTATGTCTAACCTACGCACAAACCAGGAAGGGCTGGATCAGACCAGTATTGAAAAACAGCAAAGTTAGAAATGTAAAAGAGGTAACACTGTTATGTAGGGTGTGAGAAACCAGAAGGTGTCTCGCCCGCTAGTCCCTGGGATCTGTCATCCAGGTGGTCAGGACACGGCCATCGCTTTTGGATCCAGTTCCAGGGGGTGGTCCAGTGCAGGAGGATCCCCTGGGTGAGGGGTCTTTGGGGAGTGGGACACCGGATGGTGAGACGCAGAATCCCTTTCCCTGTAACACCTTTACCCCATCTTACCCGGTAGGATACGTAGGTACTTTATCCCATGCCCCCTTTTTACAACACACTTTCTCACAGACAGCCCGCTATGACAGAAAACACCCGAGCCGTATACCTGACATGTCCCAATACAATGGTCAGGCAATTACCGATCATCACATGCACCTGACTTTCATTACACTTCCCTACACAGATAAAAGGCAGAGCACAAGCGCACACTCTGAGCGAGGCAGAACACACAAAAAACAGCAATTCCAAGACGGCAGTTTAACACGAGAGGAAAAACGCTGAAACAGAAGAGGATCTCAAGGAGGGAAATTACCTTTTCGACAAGGAACCGTTACTTTCCAGAGGCCTCAGATATAGAAAGCATAAGACCAGGAAACCAGGATGAAGAATCCTGCATTGTGTGTCAGAGATATGCAAGGCCCTCCGTGTCAGTAATCAAGGCAGAAGAATCACAAGCCTCTGTGGTACTGTCCTTGGTTTCAGGTTTAAAGCAGCAAATCAACACAGCCGGTTAGTTGGGGAACCCCAATACAAGACCGGTCTGTGTTGAAGCCAAGCCAAGGTTACAAGCAGCAACACTGTATGAAAAGCGCTGGAACGAACATTGTTAAAACGAGTGTAATAAGAAATGCAAGTGAAGTTAAACTGCTGATGAGTGATTGAACTTTGAAACAAAGATACAATAACTTTGACAGAGTGGTACAGCATTGCATGTGTGCTCAATTGAAAGTCTCTGTAAGGTGTCCAGCTGAGAATTGGCTAAATGAAAGCAAGAAGAGAGCACAACAAGAAAAGAGCGAGTAATTGTGACTCAAAGTGGTCCTGCGATTTCTGAAGTAAAGAAAGTTTGGAAAAAGTAAAGCAAGTTGGTCCAAGCCCAGCAGAGGGAGATCAATTGAAAGCTTGGTGTTAAAGTGGGTCTGAAGTCGGCAGAGGGGGACCCGGGGTCAATCAAAAATCACCCAAGAAGTTGTATACGAGAATCCGGAAGAGAAAGGAGCTTTTGAATGTTCGTTGCATCAGGCCCTCTGAAGTAGGAGACTTTTGGGCCTCATCATGAGTTGGGTGGTATCCCCGGCGGCATTACTGCTGGGGCTATTAGCGTTATCGCCAACCCCCCCGGCACCATTAGCACCGCATCACGGGTTTGGCGGAACGATAATTCCCCATTGGGCCCATTCGGGAATTTGCGATTCCCCATTGGGCCCAATGGGGAATTTTCGGCGCTACTACCGCCGGCGTTATTAGTGTGGCTGTAATAGCACCAAATATCAGCAAAATCGTGGCAGGTTTGCCCCCAGCTCAGAGCTGGGGGTAAATCCTGCCAAACCCGTGATTTGGCGGACCCTTAAATGCAGTGGTAATAGCGTTACTGCTGCATTTAAGGGTTACCACCAAACTCGTTATGAGGCAGTTTAAGCGAGAAGAGACTTTGGCACAGAAGGCCCTGATACTGAGATTTGAACAGCATCCTTGTGAAATAGAAGCCAGAGACTTTGCTAAGCTCCAGTGTGCCGCCTTGTCCCGTGGTGAAAACATGGGGAAGGGAAGCCAACGGCTTGAATATCCTGACATATCATTTCTTGAACACTTTTCTTTTGCATAACATTGTTTCCCACACTATTTGTATTTAGAAGTAAGGATTGGCAATAGGTTTATTAGTATAGGCCCTTTTATTTTGACAAGACACCACTAGGACTACGTTATTATTATTTGATGGTCTTAGCTTGCTCCCATCTTTAGATTTAGGATTAGATGGGTGTTTTACAAACCTGATTGAAGTTCAATAAACACCATTTAACTGTGATCACGTGTGTCTGTTTTACTGTTTGATACCATGCCTTCCTGACAAGGGTAACTAATGAAAAACAAATAACCTTTGCAGTGTCAAATGATATACAGAAGGCATGGAACCTGTGAGACAATTGAATAACCATAGCTTGCTAATTTGGCATGTCTTAGGCCCCCTTAGTTCTGAAGAATCAATTCCATTAAAAGAAACGAGTAAGCTTGTACCCAGCTTCAATAAAGTATTATGCAAACACAGTGTTTCGCTAATTAGGCAAAACGTTCCAAATTAATTTGTTTTCATGCACAGCAAGACTTTACCCAAAACGTACTGATCAACACTGGGAGGCAATTGTACTATATACAAACTTGCATAATTCTTATCTGTACTCCTTATTGTACTATATGAATTCACATATACCTAAGTACATAACATAAGTACTTTAGAAAAAAGATGCCAATTTGATAACACATTTTGTGTGGCAGCAGTGGAACATATTCTGTAGAGTTGTTTTATGCAGGTTTGCTTTAGAGGAAATAAAGTCATTCGTTAAGGTTTTGTATTCTGTAATTGTTCTTTTCTGTTTGTGTAATTTGCAAATTAGATGTACTTGCATGTTGTGAGATTCTTGTATTGGGATTTATGGGTGGACACCCAAAATAAACTTTGATGATGATGTCAGGCTGGCGAAAGCAGTAAGGCTGATGCGCAATCAGTTAAACATAAGGACAATGCTTCTGAGAAAACTAAAGAGATGAGGCAGGGCCATCCAGATGGCAAGTGCCTCAAAACAGCTGATGCTACAGGCCGAGGATTTGAATTTTTGGTGCAAGGGATGCAGACACAACAAGGAATCAACATCATCCTGTGCACAGAGGGAACGGCACACAAGAAATACAGGAAGGACCAGAATATATAAACTGAACAGAGCTATACTGAGTAAAAAGCATTTCAACAGTTCACACATGTCTACTCCTGCTATCCCCTCTGCCATCATCCATCTCCTAAAGGAAGCTCAAACCTAGCTCTACAGCCCCTTACTTGGATCAAGGCCTCCTCCTTACATCAAGACCAATCTCTTTCACTGACCCACGCCATTAAACTTGCCTTCACAGAGTTCAATTGCCTTGACTGACAGTATACTGCTTGCTCTTTCAACCCCTATCACCCTCAACTGTCGATCTCCCCAGCTGCCCAACAGTTAAAAACGGCAATGCGTCTCCACCTGCGTTGCTTGTAAAATAACTGCTCATGCAGTCTTCTTCTGCTGATAAAAGCTCTCTTCTGACCTCATAAATGGTTGTGCGTTCTAGTCAAACAGGGGGTAACGAGTCCAGAAGAATTGAGCATTATCACAAACTGTGTAGTCCTTTTATATGACATCATGTCCGAAGTAAACAACATTTGCAGAAAACTCATGCATTGAGCACATATCAACAATTATAAATAATTGTTACCATCTACTGTGCAAGTCTGGGATTCCAGCCAAGCTAATCGGTTCCTGTGGAACACAGAGAGGATATTTCAAGCAAATGCTTCTTGGCTGTAATCAAGTGGTCTGGGCTGTGATGCAGCAGCTGTTTTGTTTATGTAAATAGTATCCGATGTTCTAGTAAACAATAAATAAGGCCCTAGAAGACTACAATGGACTACCAAGGAAGATTGACGTGTGCT
The DNA here is from genome assembly GCF_040938575.1 of Ambystoma mexicanum. Lineage (NCBI taxonomy): Eukaryota > Metazoa > Chordata > Amphibia > Caudata > Ambystomatidae > Ambystoma > Ambystoma mexicanum. The sequence continues at coordinate 780,036,492 of NC_090931.1, forward strand.
CCGGGATAGGCCAGATGCGACTCAGGGAATATTGTTAACTGATCAGCCTGGAGGTAGATGTGCTCAGACCACATCAAGGACATACGCCCTTGGCGCATGTAGAAAAAATCCTTTGTTTTACGATACTCCTGGGGAATATGGTCAACGGACTAACTAGAAGCTATAAATAGCCAGGTTCTGGGAGCGGAGCTCAGAGCTGTTCAAGAGATCCAGGGGAAAACTCCATCCGCTGGAAGCAGAGCTTGCGGACCTTAAGCAGGCTGGAAATACCCTCCCCACTCTGGCCTCTGGGGTAGGGAGCAGCTGACTCTGCTCCTTTTTTTGCCTGGATTCTGAAGCATTGAAATTCCATTATTGAATACAGCGGCTCAGAAAGCCTTTACCTTTTGCTTCTTGGGAGAACTATTCTTTTTAATTCAGCACTCTCAGCTATAGCTGTCAGTTCAATACCCATGGAACTATCTTATTCAGATTCAACTTATGTGCGTATCATGGTCAATTTCAATTAACAGAGAATCATTTAAGGCTTTTGCTACAGCCATTAAAAGACCATACTGGTTTTGATAGGTGGTTTTGCTCATTGATTTTATATTTCTGGATATGTTTGTGATTTCCTTAGATTTTGCAACTCATCAAATCAGCTCCACTCATTCAGCACTCTTCTTTCTACTATCACAGAAGACTTTAGTGAGTATGAGAGTCAGTTGTGTCAATTTTTATTATCACATTTGGAAGAGGAGAGGTATTGAGAAAGCAGTTCATTTCATAAGGCTGTTTAGTGAGAATTGATGAGCATAGAAATTGCTTATAATGAGCTACTATGTTTTTGAGATGGTTGACTCATCTTGAGCAGAGATATAGGTTAGAAGATGTTAGCATTGCTTTCATTATTGTCCCTTTTCATATTGAGTGTGTGTGAAGGGGTTAACAAGGAGAAGGTAAGCCCTGAAGGACAAGGTGGCAACACAGAGCATCACAGCAGGGAAGGTGTAGGAGAATGAATGCAGAGAAAAAGGGACAATGAAGATTGAAGGAGGGTTGCTTTGACCAATCAGAAGGGTTACTTGTCAAGCTAAGGGACTTTCCTCTAATGTTTTGTGATGTTCGTTGACAGGGATCAAGTGAGGAACCAGAAAGTTGCTTTGAATGGGCATACTGAGGCCCTTGACGACGGAGAAAACCGTGAGGGGGAAAGTTAAAATAAAAAACTAGCCACGCTGGGCTGAGGAAACTGAAGCGACAGCCTCCCACAACTGCGCCGTCTGAGGAAAATTGTATACACAGATTGTCACGGCAGACTGGAGTAATTGACATTTAATTGCGTTGTATATTGAATACTGCACATAAACCAATCCTTTTTTATGTAAAAATCTTTTTGCCAATGTTAAGACTCATTTCCAATTGGGCAATAATTGCACTGCCCTTGTGTTGTTTATTTGGTCAATGATTTTATCATGTGTTTTCTATTAAATTTTGTTTGAGATGTTTAATCTTGAGTGTGTTTCTGTATAACTAGTTCCAAATAATTCACTAGTTTGTTCTGAATAGGCCCTCCCACCTCCTCCACGCCTAAGGGAGGGGTAGCCTGGTATCTCGTTTCTCTTGCTTTTCAGTGTACTTTGCCTTGCAGTACCAGGCCCCCCTTAAACAAAAAAGAAGGCTTTTTGCCATTTTCTTTCTCTTGTCTACCGGAGGGTTAAAGTCAGATAACATGCAACGAGTGCCAGTTTAGTCCAGCAGAAGCACCAAAGAGTTATTATTACATATAAACATGGCAGTCCCAGGTCCTTAAAAAATTAAGGAGATTGAAGTGTAGGTGAAACAGTGGCAGGGAAACACTCCTCCCTGAATATAGAAAAGACCTAGAACTGAACAGGAAGGCCTAATTGTTTAACCTTCTGGGAACTGGTGAGGAGTGGAAGAAAGGGCTGTTCAGTAACTCTGGCTGAAATATAAGGACATGTTTGTAACACATTTAAGTAGATCACAAGAGGAGGAAGTGTGACACCAGTTATTCTAAATAGAGTCAAGTTAGAACTGTAAAGTTTTTCTCAGAAGAACTATAGCATTACCATTTCCCATCTCCTTAATCACTGATCATTCCAGCGGAATACAAGTTTGGAGTGAGAAATCAATACTACAGAGTGTTGTCCTTATTTACCGTGCACAATATTGTGGCAGTGTGGTATGTGTAGTTACAATGATAGTGGCAATTGAGTGTTCTTTACTGAGAATAAATTCATAAGCATTTGTGCATGTGTATTAAGTGTGGGGTATCTAAAGTACTGAATATTGTCTTACTGTTTGGATAAGGGAGGGCTTGGTATAAGGTTGAACAGTATACCCACAATAAATTACATGATAAATCAGTCCTTTGTGGATGAGTGAGGGATGAGTGAGGGTTGCTAACTCATTGCAGGGGTTTATTTCCTACTTTCTCCATTGATGCATAGCGACAGGTAAATGCTATACTCAAACCTCTATTCCTACCATAGCCCATATCGGAGGGGTTTGGCACACTCGCCTTGGGTTGGAGAAAAGGCTGTGTGAGGTAGAGGTGATAAGAATCATGTTATTTGGTGACCACAAAGGGACCCACCTCCTTAAACAACAATCCTACACCCTAATATATTCTCCCTATTTAGTTACTGAAGAAGAGCTAAGGTGGTTGCTACAGGCACAGTGATACAAAGAAATTATTTTAAAAGTCTTACAAACATACTCTAGTGAAGAGCAAAGTAGCTTTAATAAATAAACAACCTTAAAGCTGTCTATCGAAGTGTGGTAAGTAAAGTGGAGAGGCAAGCGCAGAGGCAGTCACGGCAGATGTCGCTCTTGCTATTGTGGATTGACTATTGCTGCCTTTCCTCGCACCGTGCTACTGAGACTTTTAAAATCTGTTTACCAGCATGAAGCACATGTTCGAGTAAAATAAAGAGGCAGACACGGCAGGAGCCGCTGTTGGTACTGTGATTTGATTTTTAGCCATTTATATAGCACACCTAACAAACCAAATCGTATCTGGGCGCAGATCGAATTTCAACACACCCAAGAGAGCAGTACAAAAACGGTTCTACCAGATACTAAACATTAAACCTAGGGGGACTCCTAACATTGACACCTCCCCTTACCACGTTTACTTGAACAGATGGGTCTTTAAAACTTTGCGAAAGTGACTGAGGGTTTTAATGACACGAATTTCCAATGGAAGTTTGTGCCATAACTTTGGGCCATATATTGCAAACCTGCAGTCTCCCCTAAATACATAATTTGTGGGGCGAGGTGTGCAACAGCAGTTAATTGCTAGACTGCAACTGTTGAGTTGGTTAGTAACAGAGTATTTTTTTCTGATAAGTAGCTTGAGGCCAGCTTATTCAGACATTTTAAAACTAAACAGAGAATTTCAAAATCAATACGATCCTTTACCAGAAGCCAATGAATAGACCAACGTAGGCTTGAAATCTGGACAGATTTCCTTACGCAAAAGGTCAATTTGACAGCTGTGTTGCTGGATTTGTGTAGATTTGTGTACTGTGGATTGACTATTGCTGCCTTTACTCTCTGCGTGCTACTGAGAGTCCTGTGACTTTCAAAATCTGTTTGCTGGCGCGTAGTGTGCACGAGGCGAGTAAAGTGGAAAAGCAAGTGAAGAGGCAGTCACGTCAGTCTCTGAAGATCTTGAAGCTCGATAATGATTATTTTGTTGCTAACATAGGACCAAGTGAGTACCCTGGTCCAACACGGAGTATCTGAGTCTCTTAATTCTTGCTGTTCATTTGTCAACTTTGTGTAGTGTTGTCTGGATATTTCGATACCACCAAAATGGAATTACAATCTCTGTAAAAATAAATATATTGTTCTGCCCCCTGAGCAGGCACAAAGTGAAGAAAGCTCTGTGGGTATGAGAATAAGATCGGTCTCCCTGCGGCATTGAGCTGGCCCTAAAACCATTATAGCTGGCCCCGAAATTACTAATTATTTTAATGCGTAGAGCAAGGGGGTGTGAAACCAAAGGAATATGGATCCCACTCTGGCAAAATCTCATTCTATGACATCGAAATCTATAGAGTTTGATGATAACAACTCATTATTGAACTTATTACTGTCACTACAAGCAGACTTTCATCAGCATAATTGAAGGGAAATGGCATCATAAAATCAGCAAACCAACGATCATCAGAATCCCCATGTCTAACAGGGTTATTGGATGTGTCTAACCAAGATTATCAAATTACAAAGGAGATGGATGGCTCCCTGGAACACCCAGAAGTATTGCAAGAGGTTAGCAAGTCAGAGACATGTATCTATCGCCTTGGATAGTGAGGCTACACACTTTGCCCTCACAATACTTCTGAAACTTTGTAATTTTCTTTCGAATGAGTCAGTGAAACGCACAGCATTATTAGCCCAATTGCTATTGACCGGTAATGCTAGAAATGTCACCCCTCAGCAGCCAGCAAACATTTCATTGCATAAAATTAGGGGTGAACCAATCACTCAAATAAAGAACATACCAATTCCATCTAATGCGGAAGCTGAGAGATTGATGAGGCTGCCCCGTTGAAATAAACTCTTGTGGAGGTAATTGAAATGTCGACAAATTAAAGATCAGATAATTCGCTCCCCTCTAGATGGACTAGGCGACAGAGGGTGAAACTGAATAGGGGAATGAATGCTCCAACTACTATTCAGGGCTCATGTTTGGAAGAAGAACAAGTGAGTTGGTGACATCTTATAACCCGAACATATTGTCACTATCGAAAAGAACTTGCAGAAAGATAGCAAGAAGGAACAGAAGGTCTGATACTAGATCGGGTAATGTGACTTTTTGCCTGCTTAGTCGACGTGGAAATAAGAAAGTGGACCAAATGTCCACATCTACGACTACACATACGGCTGATCCCAACAAGCCAAAATTGCCATCTGCTTTGATAATCCTGCCACCCATGGTTCTTGTGGAAACTCAGGCTGTCTCAGTACAGCTAACATTGGATTCAACCAGAGTGGTAGTGATGACAGCGACAGAGGCGAGTCGGCTACCTGCCACTTCCTTTACCATTACATGATTGTTTGAATAAAGCAAGTGCCCTAATGACATTATTTGATCATCTGCCTTCTTTACAAGTCTTACAAAGTACGGCTTTAGAATATGTAGAACAATTGAAATGTTGGGCAACATCATGTATGAAGGTTCATTGTCAGGATGCAAAGGTTGTTGCGTTGGTGAGGAGCTGTGCGCAGTCTTTGTTGAAGTGGGGCTTCGATATTGATCTTGTTGAGGCGAAGGTGAAACCTAAAAATGGCCCCACCAATATAAGCAATCAGGAAGTGACTTCCAACTCTTTCCCGATAAAGCAAGTGGTGGATACAGATTTAACAAAGCTTCACTGGGAATGGTTACTATCATTCTTAACTGTTCCGAAGCAAAGTTCCTGAAAATAGTATGGTTATATCCTCATGGAATACCCTGGACCATTTTCATCTGTTTTCAGACAAGGGCTCATTTGACCTCTTACACAATTCTGGCATTGTTTAAAAACATGGATGGTGGGGCAAGCCATGTTTGATGGTTGTGTGTTTTAGCAACCATGCAAGCGGAGGTCTTTAAGGTTGTCTGAGTGGGGGGAGGGGAGAGCTTATTATACTATGCTCTAACAAATACAAAGCAAGTGAATTACAGTTATTAGTCCCCAACCCACATGCCTTGTTGGTAATAGTTGAAGTGTGTGAAAATGTTCTTATTCCCCTTAGTTCCCAAATATGACCTGCCTGGAGGTCTAAACACTGTCAGTAGTAAAATTGGAATTTATAAGACACTATCAGCCTTTTGTGTTGGGAGAGAGGCCATACATGTTGTGGTTGGAGGCAACTTAAATTCCAGATGTATGGATTATATGTTAACGGAGAAAGGTGTGTTCATCTCAGGGCCCAAGATTGACAAGCCGTAAAATGGGTGGAGTTCTTTAACGATATCCAGGTTACCATGCTGAATGGAAATACCTTGCGGGACATACCACCAGCACAAACATGGAGAATGCTAACAAATCTCCAATAATAGATTATCTCTATGGAACTAAGAACATTGGGAAGATTGTCTCTTGCATGCCGATCCGTTTTACAGAATTCTGTGACTATGCTATATTGTCTGTATCCCTGAATACGAGTAAAATAGCGAATAAAGAAATTGATATGATGGGTAAGATTATGTTGAATAGAGGCTTTTACCGAGTAGGTTGGTCAGACCGAATCTTTCAGGATATGACTAGCTATATATCCAGCCTAGAAAATATTTATGACCAATTTAAATATCCACATGATATTGTCTACTGGATAAGCACCATTACTAGCTCTTTCCTTTTTAGGAACACTCCCCTCAAAAGTATCACAAAATACGTTCATCAGTACAATCATATTATAGTGGGCGAAAAAAGATGTCTCAGACAGGAGATCAGAAAGATCACACATCTGGCAATTGACCATCCTATGAAACGCTCACTTACTAGAGCTTTAAAGAACAAATACTGCAATTGGAGGAGGGGTTATCTCATGCCTGATTTTAACTCCAGTGGCAGCCACTGTATGAGGCATTAAATAACAATAATACTAAATACTTATGGCATGCATTCTATAATAAGGGAAAGTTCTCAGAGAGCGCCTTAATTAATACAATCTCAGCAGAAAAATGGGAAATGTTTTTTCCGTGAAAATGTGAGGCCTGCTCTGCCAGAATTTGACACAATCTAGAGTGCCTGGCCGTGACAAGGTTTGCAATTTGATTATGCGTGCCAACCCAGAGCTGTGGGTTGGTATTTTAATGTCGCTCTTTGAAAGCAATGTGCACACGGGCAGTATCCCCTCCTCTTGGACTCAACCATATATCATTCCAGTCTTTAAAAACGGCAATAGGGAGGATCTAAGAAATTATCATCTATTATCTATCTTGGACAGGTGTAGTAAAATCTTTCCCACCTGTATCCTCAGAAATATTGAGAAATGGATCTCCGATGGAATAAATCCTGAGCTGATATCATACTGGCTTTCAGAGGGGTTTATCATGTATTCATAACATCTTTATAGTGAATTCCCTTATCTGGCAAGCAGCAATTGGAAAATACTCCCCTCCTCTCTATATTCTTTTTATCGATTTTTCTGCAGCATTTGATACCATTGACCATGTAAAACTGTCGACAAGGATATGGGTTTGCCCGGCCACTTGTTGTATGCATGTCAACTGTTGTATGAAGATAGAAACGGCACAGGTGAGGCTGAACGGTTCAGGAGCATTGGATATGCGCTGGAATGTTCCTACACTGACTCTGCTGGTTGGGCTGACCGTTTCGAGGGGTATATTGGGCGAAATATCTTGAGGTTATCTAAAGCTACTCCCATACATGCGATTCGTATTGAACTCTGTATTTCCTCAATGAGTACCATAATTAGTATTAATAGAGGTAATCTCTATCTAAAAATGTATGTGCAGAGGGAATTCTATCCTTACATACCCACTGGGTGAAATATCGAATGGTGGGTGCCCCATATTATCGCAGTTTGTAAAGATGAATGCAAGATTCTTTCAGTTGATCGCATGGACTCCGGATTAGGGAGAGAACTTGGGTGTTCTCTTGAACCAATTCAAGAAACAATCCAAGTAATGGAATTGGGCTAATAATCATGACCATGTGGGTTCTATATCATCTTTGAGTGACTATGTTGGCCTATAATTTAAATATCGATATCTACAGAAATATGTTTTGCAGTTCCCCTGTGCTAAGCTTCGAAGGATATTCATGAAGATCAGTTTAAATAAACACCCAGTGTTGGACATCACATATGCTTGGGTGGGAATGCCTAAGAAAGAGCGTATCTGCCGTCTTTGTAAAAACCATGGTGTAATGAAAACATTTAGACATGTGTTAACAGGCTGCAGAATTATATATATATATATGTTATTTGAGATATTATCGACATTGTGCAGAAGCCTTTCTTGAAATTCAGAGTTTGGTTGAATGCCATCTCTGGAGGTAGCATGTTACAGGCTATTGCTCTTATTCATGTGTGGGTAGCCTTTGAGAAGGAATTGGCTCTAGTAAATGCTGCATAGAGCAGTTTATTTTCTTCTTTATGGATTGAATTACTATCCAATTAACTTTTTTGGTGATTGCATTTTTTACTTTGTGGAACGTTGTGGGGTAACTGAAGAACTGATTGAGTTTTTTTAATGTTTGCAGGATTTTTTTAATATATTGCTATTGTTTGAATTTTTTTTTTCTATTGCTGTTTTGTGAAAAGTTTTAACGAACTATGTCACAAAAAATTTAAAACAATAGAACGGCTAACCCACATGTTGATATTCCTATACCTGTAAATTGCAGCCGAGCAGTTACTAGATGGTTACATGAAGGAGGTGTTAGGGATGTTGACACCAATTTTACATTAGCAATGACTATGCCTGGAGGACTGCCTGGGCAAATCCTTTTTACATATATTAAGAAACCTGGCATCAAGCCAGGGGACAGGTCCATCACCCTGTACATTAGGAGGCAGCTAAACCAAATACACTCTGCACCTTATAGGTATCCCGAGTTAGCTTTGCAGCGGGAAAACCACCAGAACTGGTTTTAAGTGAGTTTGAGATATCCCAATACGAGTGATAGGCTATGGAAGGGTTAGCCTTAGAATGCATCCTTAGGTACCATCTAAATAGGGAGGCAAATGACCCCGGGACCAGAGAACACTACGAATTTCTGAGGAGACACTTTGACACTGTTTGCGCTGAGGTTGTAGAGTTAAGAGCTATAGGGGTTTTGCCAACAGAACCTAGATCAGTATTAGCAGGGGAGGAAGGAGCACTTCCATTCCAGACCCTGAAAGCCTTGGTGGGCACCTGTCCCGCAAAGCATGAGGAGATCATTAAATGGTATTCCACTAAATCGGGCCAGCTTGAGGATGCATACCTTCGAGGTATTCCTTTGCAGAGGCAGTGGGCATTATCAATCATTATGCCAGACAGTTGTAATCCACCCATAGAGCACTGGGACAGCTGGGTGTCAGTGTATAATTGGATATACTTCATCTAATAGAGAATCCTTCAATTTCAGCATTAAATTCCATTTTGATTGAGATATTGAGCACCCAGGGAGCAGAGGAAGCAATGTGTTTAGGACAAGCAAACGCTGGGGGCAATTATCACATAATAGAGAAAATTCAATTTGGTCACATTTTGACAGCTATCTATAATTACCTAGGTAAAGATCCCCTGTGTAGACGCCCCCCAGGAGGGGATAAAGAAGGAATTAAGTGAGAGTAGGCGCACTAAAAGAGCACCAAGTAGTAGCACTACTGGTAGCAGGCAGAAACTCCTTCTCACCTAGAGGTAAAAAGTGAAGGACACACAATTCTAGCCTGCACTGCATAAGAGAGGAAGAGAGTGAGACCTTTCAGTGCAGATCAGTATCTGTAAAGAGGGATGGTACAGCAAACGCCAGGAAGCTGGTTGGGGTAGAAGATCCTATGAGGGCTGACATGGTATGAGAAGTGCCTAACACCTCAGGGATAGGTCACAGCTTAAGCAACCACAAAGATACAGAGATGAAGAATATCCTTCTCTTTCATAGAAAGAGAAGAAACAGATCTCATTGCACAGGGAAGAGCAGAAGCCTGTCAAGAGAGAGAAGAAATGAGAAAGAAAGAAAACTGCAGCTTGAAGAGTAGACAGTGGCACACACACTAAACCAGACTCACAGGATTCCACCTGTGACTAATGAACCAGAGGATTGGCTAGTAGTACTGTGCGACTCTGGCACACAAGTCTCCATGTTCAGAGAAAGACACAAGGGGCTTTTAAATCACATTCCAGCTAACCAGCAAGTAGAGGTTACTACTTCCACTGGAGAAGTGGTTGAGGACAGTGAAAGAAATAGAGGCACTATTTTGGTCTAAGTTGCACATAACAAAAGAGGGTATTTTAGCAGAAAAACACTATGTTAGAGAAAGCTCTGGTGCGGGGGATAAGATAATCATGCCAGCCTTTTCAGAAGTGGTTAAAGAACATGTAGTGAACACTTCTGCAACACCATGGGCTGTTATAGGTGCAGCATAATTATTCAACAATCATGTATCACATGACATAAATTGCCTTCTACATAGAATGCCTGTGTGTGCAACATCAAAGTATCAGAGGCAGTATCCAATCAAAGCACAGGCTATTCCACATTTAAAGATAATAGTGGATCAGTTAGTAGATCAAGGGGATTTGGTACAACAAGCAAGCCCACACAATACAGCATTAATTCCAGTGTCCAAGCCAGATCGTTCATATCGTCTGGTAATACACTTGAGGATTCTCAATTCAAACAATCTCAGGTCTCCTACTATCTGGATTCTAATTCACATATTTCTCCCTCCCAATCCAGCTTTTGGCCCCTGCACGTAACGGATAAAGCACTATTAAGTGTTTCTAATTCTCTTCATTCTATACAGCGCTTCAAGCATTCTTATATCCTTATTCTTCTTGACTTACCTGCAGCATTTGACACAGTGGATCACCCTACTGTTCTCTCTACCCTATCATCGGTGGGGTTTTCTAGTTCTGTCCTACACTGGTTCCCCTACTATTTTAAGTCAGTGACTGCTCCATCTCCGTCTCCTGGTCTGGTAGAACAGCTCCTTTCTTCCTTCTTCATTATGGTGTACCTCCTGGCTATGTACTTGGTCTGATTCTTTTCTCTCTCGACACCACTCCCTTTTCCACTCTTATTTGTTCTTTTGGGTTATCATCCCACTTCAATGTGAATGATTCCGAGATTTTCAGTAACCTTTCTTCATTCACTGACTCTGTTCATTCTAACATCTCAGCCTGTCTTTGTGCTGTCTAGGTTTGGATGAATGCTCAATTCCTGTCTCTGAATGCTTCTAAAACAGATTTTTGGTCTTCCCCCTCTTATACTATTCCCCTCCTCTACCCCCTTTTTCCATCTCCTTTCCCCCCTCTTCCCTTTCTCTTGGTTCCACTGCTCGCAACAGAGGGGTTGTTGTTTACTCCTCCCTCTCCTTCACTTCCCATATTGCTGCTATCTCTAAGTCATGCCTTTCCAGCTCTTCAATATCCATAAGGCTCAGCCCATTCTGTCCTTACACGCTTCTAAGCTTCTCATAACCACCCATATCTTCTCTCAGCTTGACTACTGCTGTTCTGTCCTCATAGGTCTTCCCTCTTATCGTCTGGCCCCTCTGCACTCCATCCTTAATTGCTCAACTCACATTCTGTACCTGCTTTCTCCCCGGTCTTCGGTCTTGTTATCTCTTCGCTCTTTATTCTGGTTAAAGTTTGATAATTGCATACTGTCCCACTTCCTTAACATCATTTACAAATGCATCCATAGTCTTCCTCCTTCCTATCTTATCTCTTTTCTCTAGGTCCTTGTCCCTCCTAGGGCTCTCCGGTCCACTAATCAGTTCTTACTCTCTAGCCCTAAGCCTCCTCTGTGCACCCGCCTGCTTCTGTTCTTTCTCTCTGCTGGCACCCAAGTACTGGAGCTCCTCACCCTCGATGCAGGTGATCTTCACCATCATTACAACTGTTCTGTAAACACCTCTAAGATGTTCTCCTGAACTCTAATTTTTAGTTCTGAGTTTCTGCTCCCCTTCATTCTTCTACCATGGTTTACCGTTTTTATTATACTTGAATTTTGTACCGCTTTTTTAACTTGTTATGTGCAGCACTATAGCAAAAATGTTTTTATAAACTAATGAAATACAAATAAAGACACATAAACAGAGGTTGTCCAGAAAATGCACAGTTGAGGCATTTTGAGTAACATACTGTGATGAATCTGACAATGCCATCACTGCGTCCATGGGGGGAACCTTCCCTGATGTGGCCAGGAGACAGCAGCCGCTACCTGATCCTGAATCTGGGGGCGGCTATATGAGGAAGGCCAACATGGGGAGAGGCGACCATCAGGGGGATGACATAACCTCATTACTAGGGATGTTCTCTCTCTGCCCCATGTCCCAATGGCATATTGTAACCCTCTCCCTCAATCCCTTGCCAGGTTTACTTCAAATATTCCCCAACATCACTCTAGAAACACCATGACAACAACTGAGATGAGGAGGAAGAAGAGAGTAATAGGAAATGCCAGAAACAGCAAGCCATTGCAGCGGTCTAGCGTTTGAAAGCTGCTGTGTGGTGCTCAGAGGTTTAAAGTCCACACAGCTGAAGTTGAGAGAAAGAGATACCGGACATGAGCAGGTGGCTCATGTCGGATGAAGACTGAGGAGAACTTGGAACCAGACGAAGTCTGGTGAAGGGAGAGGAGCAGGCGGACCACTGTGCAATGCTAAAGGGGTTATGGGTGTCCATGAGGGGAAGGAACAGAAGAGCCAGTGCTCTGCCATGGCAGGCTGAGAGCAAGAGGTTGCCCTCAACCACTGTGACATGACAGAGAGTGGAGAAGAAGCCAATTGGTCTCCCAGTCTGCAGGATTCACGGTACACGTGAGGAAGAGCGAAGCAGCTAAACACAGCCATTGGGCCCAGCTGGGGAAGGTGGGATGCTGGGGCACTTAGGGAGGATTGCTGCACAACAAGGAAAGAGGTGAAAGGCCACTTGGGAAGGGCGAGAAGCCCTGGAAGAGAGAGGCTGTTGCAAGAAGGGTGGCCAACCTGTTGGATATTGAACGCATGGGGAAAAGGTTGTGGCCTGAGAAACCGGGCTAGTCTGGATCACACATCCATATTGAGAGAGAGTTGGATTATATGAGAAAGCCCTGGCAGGAGAGTATAGCAGGCGAAGCCCCATGTGCAAAGAGAATCCTAGGGAAGACTCATGCCCTTGGGATTGTGAACTGAGTGATATGAGAAAGCCCTGGCAGGAGAGTATAACAGGAAAAGCCATGCGTGTAAAGAGAATCCTCAGAAAGACCCATGCCCTTGTGAAGTGAGTGATATGAGAAACCCCGGCAGGAGAGCATATCAGGCAAAGTCAAGTGTGTAAAGAGAATCCTAAGGAAGACCCATGCCCTTGGGATTGTGAATTGACTGAACTATCTAAGAAAGTCCTGGCATGAGAGTAAACCAGGCAAAGCCAAGTCTGTGAAGTAAATTGCAAATACCAAGAGAGGGAGTTATCTTCTTGGCTTAGAAATAACTTGGTTATACTATTGTTTGTGATGGAGAGAAACCTGGGGAAGGGAGACATCCCTTGGAACGGAACACTATATATTTGGAACCTTTTCGTTGGAGTTATCCTTTTCTCTTGGATTGGAACGTTGAACATTTGTGCACTTTCAAGGCCAAACCAATACCCTTAGCACCTTAGAGTTACTTTTAGAATGTGAGGGCTAGGGTAAGATTTCAGACAGAGGACATTTTGCTTTAGACATCTTGACGCAGGTCAGACCCTTAGTTTTTGGTGCAGATGGGGAAATACCTCCTAGAGCAGGGACAGTGAGGCATTTTCCAACCCCTTTTATTTTGAATAAATATTTATAGCAATCACTATAAGTCCTCTGTGTCTGCGTCTCATTCCTGGTTCATCACAATACACAGATAGAAGTATAAGACTGCGTTGGATCTGGGTTATGGATTTTTTGCACAAACTTTAGATCCAGAGAGCTATGAGTACACAGCTATAAAATTTAGAGGAAATGAGTTTAGATTCCCATGACTCCCAAAAGGGCACAAAATAGCCGTGGGATTTCTTTGATGCAGAATTCAATCCCTTTTAGAATGCATTCAGAATTGCTGGACATATGTAGATGACGTGTATTGTACAGATGATTTATATGAACACTTGGAAAAGACAAATTTGATTACAAGGACAAAAGCAGATACAAACTATATTTTCAGTTATAAAAAATCTAAGATAGCTCACAGAAAAATAATATTTCTGGAGATCTCGTTCTCTGTTGAGGGAAGGGAACTTGCCCCTCAAGTCCCGGAGAAATGTGCAAATTTGCAGAGTCCACGTACACAAACAGTTACGGGCCTTGCATGGTGTTTTGAATTTCGGGCGTTCATATTTTGCAGAATTTGCAGCTTTAGTGCAACCAATATATGACCTGTTGAAATCCAACTTCCGTACATCAGACTGGAAGAGGGTGCACACACCCATTTTGCACACCACTCAAAACCAAATGACTCAGGACAGAAACACAGAAACAGATTTGGAAGTAACCTTATTTCTGGTATGAATGCCTTTACTTATGTAATATGTAATCATGATGAGCCAAAACCCTAGCATACCATGCATATGTCTGTATAATTCCAGAGCAAAAGATTTCTCCAGAGGAGAGGAGCCTTGCTGCAGCACAAGCAATAGTGCAGAAGGAACACAAACTAGCTGCAAATAAAATCATTCACATAAACACACCTTTAGTGCAGTAAGAAGCAGCTACATTCTTGTGTATCTTACATGCAAAAGCACAACACTCTAGGTGGGTCCAATGGGCTTCCACCCAGATATAAAATATCATTATAAGCCAGAGATACAACAGATGGATGATCTGGAACGCTCTTTAAAACCATAAGCAGATCCAGCAGCCCCAAACATCCCACTTTGGATGTTTACAAATGTGATATACTGTGACGGGAGTGCTGTAAGAGCAGTTGGGGCACGCTCTAAATATTCTGCTGCCTGTGCTGCTGTAAAAGAAAATGTCAACCACAAGAATGAGTTTGAACACCAGGATACACAAATAAAGCCTTTAGGTGATACATCATCTCAGATTACTGAGTTGCATGGCCTCCTCTTTGCACTGTGGCATGTTGGCCCACATAAGCCCACATTAATTGGGTCTGATTCAGAGTATGTAGTAAGAGGTTACAGTTTTGACCTACACTGATGGCAAGCAAACTAGTTCAGACATTCCAAAAGTAAACACATATTGTCAAAGTAACTTTGGCAAAAGGTATAGGACATCAATCAAGAGAGGCCAGCCCTCTCATTTGGATGATACATATAACAGCACACAGAATGAATTCTGTGCACAGTGCAGGCAATGTGCTTGCTGATCAGTCTGCAGACTATAAAAAAAAAGGTGGCAGCAGCATTGACACACTCTGCTACATACATAGATGAGGACATAAAAGCATGTTTGGATTCAAATTGTCCTAACCCGTAAGGGTTCCCCACTACTTACACAAACAGTGTAAAGGAGAACACAGGGATAGTCAGTCACTAACACTGGCTCAAAGTGAGGCCCTGTTGGTAGGGTAGGATAGGTTCAAACTAATCTCTGCAGCATGTGCAAGTGTATCCCCAATCCACTTTGGGGTGTTGGCTACTACACAGCTCTTTAGGACAGATACTGGTGGCCAGGGCTTAGTAAAGAAGTACGACAGTACAAAGCAAATTGCTCCATATGCTTACAACAATTGTGGACAATTCCAGAAAACCAAAAGAGAGCTCACTAACAAGGGTGACAGTGTCATTTGAGTGCATGTATATGGATCACATAGGTCCAATGGCACCAGTTAACAATTACAAATACTTGTTAGTTGTGGTGCATTTGTGCAGTAGATTTACCTAGTCAATTCTCCAGAGAAAAGCCGATTGTAAAGAGGTCATGAAAGAATTGATGTTCTTTGTAGCTGTGTTAGAACCAAAATTACTCCAAAATACAATGGGTTATCGTTTTCTGTGAAAGCCTTAAGGGAAGCCCTGTCTAGCTGGGGTTGTACTCTGCATTTCTCAAACCTGTTTACGCCACAGTCGAATAGGGTAGTTGAGAGAGCCAATGGGATAAAGCAAGCCATGAATAAATGCGTCCCCTCTTCTGGAGGTAATTGGGTAAATCATGTACCTTTTGTGCAGTGTAGCATAAATAACATTTTATATCATTGTATTTTTATTGTTTAAAGCACAAACCTAGCTAGAGAGCAGCAGAGCGCTGTACAGAGTGTGGGTAGCCAAAATTTGAGCTGCCATATTTTAACAGTAGCGCAGTACTGTGAGGTCTCTGTGTCGGTATAGGCATAATTTGAGCGATTTGTGAAATTGGCGAATTGTAGGGACATTCTGAGCTGACACCGGGATCGAGTTCCAGTGGGTGGGTGCATGGCAAGAGAAGGATTGTTTTCGGCCCTCTCTTTGCGGACGAGTTGTGATACAAGCTGGTTGGTTGATTTACTGCACGAGAAGCATGTGCCATTGGATATGTGGAGCTTAGCTGCCAGGTAAGCTGGTGTGCCACTCGTGAATGCTCAGTCGAGGATACATGCAGTCTTGAACAGTATCCTCGCTTGGACGGGAAGCCAATGTAGTTCTCATAGGATGAGGGTAATTTGGTCGAATTTCTGTGCTCCTCTAGTAAGAAGTGCTGCAGCAGGGTGGACTGCTTTTAGGGGAGACAATTGTGCAGCTGGGGGCCTCTAGGAAAGCATTTCCCCCATCGATGTGCGAGACCACAAGTGCCTGCACTACGGTTCAGAAGTCCTGCAGCAAGATGAAGGGTTTCATTTTTCATTAGAGATTCGGAGCCAGGCTATTTGGGCCTTCTTGGTTATGTGTTTTTGGAAGGACAGGCTGCTGTCAATGGTGAAACCTACGGAGTTTGCTGAGTCGGAGAGTTGAGCCCTCATCTGTTGGAAGCTGTGTGGCTTCTTTTTAAAGAACTACAAGGAAACGGCAGACTGCTGCCAATTGGAGCCTCCAGGAGGGAGCGAATCATTGTGCCAACTTTTTACTCAACTGAAGAGAATTCCTTAGAGAATTAACAGAGAACAACTCAAGGTGGGGGCCTCAGAATGTGAAAGGCATGTGAATCACTGTGTGATTCAGAACAGAATGAACAGAGACTGCAAATATACAGAAACACACTTACATGATCAAAATTGTATTTTAAAAATGACCATTTAGACTAGAACTTCATTTGTTAATAAAACCTTGGCTCGTAGACCAACCCATACTCATACTAAACACAGTGGTTAAACAATATCAGATGATGGACAACAAAGATCAAGGCCCATAGTGCTCTGTATTGTCTCAATGGGCACTGAAGGCTTGCTGCAACTCTTCAAGAACACCATTCTAGGTTACTCCCTCATATTGCATTTGCCCTTATTAGTCATCCTACATTTGATTCTCCTAAGTAAAATAAACAATTAAATATGGATGCTTTTTGTTCAATATAAGCTGGGTTGGTTGCCATGTTTATTCACTTTTCCATCAATGGTGTGTACTGGTAATTCCCATTAGCTTCAGGTTTTAAATATATATATTACACTCATTTGGAATAATCAAACTTTAAAATCAGATGATTTACAATCTAGTAGACAAATTCTGGGCTAAGTCTCTAAAATGACATACCAAACTATCATATACGACTTTCCATCCATCTTTCAGTCGCAGGAAATCTTTTCGTATCCCCTTGAATACTTCTAAGTCGTCCAACCGACACATTTCATCCCAAGATTTTGGGGGAAGCCAGGTACAAGGATTTGAGTAGGGATTATCAAGGCCGATGCCTCCAGTTAATAAAAATGTCCACTCACTCTCGTCAATCTACAAAAAACAAAACGCATTAGAAGAGGCCAGTTATATTTCCTGCATTACCGCAATGTATAACATTTTATGGGTGGTCATCTGCAGACATAACTGGATGAGCTTGCACATTATTAAGTTTCATTTGAGATTATCTCTGTAGTCGCCTATTTTCTTTGGATCTATGTGAAAATATGTTTAAATGTAATACTGCTCGAAGAAATTAAGCCAAACGTACAAAACTGTATACATATATCAACAGTTAAGCAGATGAAATAATATTTTATATTGCATTAATTCCAAGGGCTGTAACGGGGGTTAACAGCCCTTGGCCCGAGTTAAAGGCCCAAGTGAAGCAAGGGCGATTAACACGCATTCCAGCACCTGGAACAGGTGCTTAACTATATTAGCACCTAGGGTTTCCAATACGGAAACCCTGGGTGCTAAGAAAATTGTTTTTTCAGTCAATGTACGGGACACCACAAGCTTTCCATTCATTGCAAGAAAATACTGTCTCAAGATGGCCACCAAGGATGTGGAAGGCGGGGCACCATATGGAGCTGCTCTCCCATGTCCATGGCGGAGCATCAGCAGCGGAGGGTCCGCAGCCGCCAAAGAAAAGAGGCAAGCGTGGCAGGGTAAGGGAAAAATAAAATGTAAGGGACTGGTTGGAGGGAAGATGGTGGTGCAGGCGGGGATGCAGTCTTCAGGTTCCATAAAACGCAAGCTGAGATTAGCAGTTTCAGCCCATCATCCAAGGAACCCGACTGGCTGCTCCCGTCGCTCCGGGTGCTAATGTCCTTATGCGTTTATAGTGAAATCCATAAGGGAATCATCTCCCTGTATCCCTTTGTGATGTGCAACCTCATCTGCCAACATAAGACACAGCGCTACTTTGCAACGGGCATGTTACTGTGGGTCTTCTAGGTGGAGTGAGCAGTCTACCCTCCAGAACATGTGAACTCCCTTCCCCCCCATGCCCCTTCCGAGACCACTGTGCCGGAGAGCATAACAGGTTCATGCTATAGGGGAAGACTCTCTTTGCTGGTGGCTGGTGGGCAGCAAGCATCAGCCTCTAGTTAAGCTAGATAGGAACTATGCCACCAGGAGGGTCATAGTGATCGGCGATCACTACTTGCCATGCAGCAGCGGGAATGCTGAGAGGGGACATAAGTAAAATCATTCATTGTACTGCTGTCTGGCCTTTATATTGCTCAGGCCCCTCAATCAAATAATCAAAAGATGTAAATAATAAAATATGTGATAAGCCCATGGGACAATTATATAATGGGTTTCCACTCATGACAGTGTACATTGTGAGCAGTACTGCGATGGGACCAAAGCACCAGCAGACGAATGCTCGAGGGGGACACTTTTCATAGAGTATTTGGATGAAAGAATTCTGTTTTGTTGGATGCACTCCGGCACCCCATTGAGCAGTAACATATGGCCTATGCTCAGTCTGCCACAGGGTGAGGGAGTAGTAATGCTGAGTGGCAGCCCTCATTCCAGGAGATCAAAGCATTGCATTTTGGATTTGGATTTTGTAAGTATGCTTTGTTTCCCTCTTATGTCTGAATCCCTGATGCTGATTATGGGGGTTGTCAAATTCTACTGGCCCAAAGATCCCACCTACCCGCCCCCCACTCCCTCACCATCACCTATCTTTCCCTCATTGTCCCTTTGGTCCAAAGTACAGTCAAGGCGCTATTATGGTGAGCTAAAGCCATATAAAGTCATGACACATACAGGATGTAAAGATGCTCACCAGTTTGTCATACTTCAGGAGATTCACGGTCAGGCCAAACGAGAAGAGCAGCTTGTCCTTTTCAAAGAGCGAGCGGCAGACATTTACATAGAGTGAATATGTAAAGTGGTCCTTCAGGATGCGCAGCCTGCACGCATTGAGGAGATGAAAGAGAATACACAGGGAATGGAAATGAGGTTTAAGGCAAATGTGTTAATTAAATCATATGAAAAACAATCAGTCCCACATCATTCTCATTCACTTTACTGTCAATTAGCTGATCATAATCTGCCTCTTTTATTAAGTCTAGGCGCCATTTTGAAGACAAAATAAAACTGACACTATTCTCCAGTGTCTTTTCCAAACACTGCATTTTAGAGTCACTCAATTTACCACAGTTTAATCATCCAGAGATGACAACAACAAAAAATCAAACCCAAAGGGCTAGTTATCAGTCAAGTAGCATACATTGGTTCGATTTATTATGTTTTTCCAACTCCGATTTGATTAAATGGATTGCTATCTTGTGATGGAGCAATTAAACAGACTTCATAAAATCATAGGACCCAATTCTTAAAACGTTCCAAAAGTTAGCAAAATGACAGAGGATGCTCAATATTGCCAATGGTGGCCTATGCATTTCAGGGGGCTGTGCAGTGGCGCAAATGATGTGCCTGGCTAGCCCCCTTGCACACATTAGTGTTGTGGATGCTGGAAGCACATTTCACAGTGAATGCATTATAAAAGAAACACATGCATATCTAAGCCTGCTTTTGGAAATAGAAATACAAGTCCAGCATGCTGGCCTCGGAATTTTTTTCTCAGTAGAGGACGCTGGGCGTCGACGTCCGCCGAGTCGATGTCCCTCGACAGCCACCGTATCGGCGTCGACGTCACCATGCCAATAAATAGCCACGCGCGGCGTCCCTTGCTCAGTTCCGTTTTTCCGTGCTTCGTGGGGTCTCGGAATATCGTTGCTTAGTTCAGTCAGATAAAACCTCTTATTATTTACTCGATAAAACCAACTCGTTCTCGATGGCTTCTTCATCCGAACCGACGACTCTGCTGTCCGGCTTCAAAAAATGTCGAGACTGCGGAAAGAAAATGTCGATAAAGGATCCTCATAGGATCTGCTTGTGGTGCTTGGGAGTCGAGCACCATTGTTCGGAGTGTGAGGACTGCATGTCCATGACGGCGAAAGCCTTGAAGGAGCGCAAGGGGAAGCTCGAGAGAGGTAAGTCAGTGAAAACCTCCTCGAAAGTTTCTTCGGCCTTGTCGAGGCATTCGTCTCCTTGCCGTCGAAAGCGTTCCCATTCTAGGTCTCGAAGTAGCTCCCACCACTCGTCGAGATCTAGACACTCAAAGAAGAGACGTCGAAGATCCCTTTCCTCGTCATCTTCTGTTTCCCCAGAAAGAGTCTCCTGCCCCACAAAACACAGCTCTCAGGCTGAATGGGAGGAATTCAGGAAGAAAATGCTAAGCGTCTTCGAGAAAGCGTTCAGTACAAAAAAGAAGGTGGGTGAGGCGCGCACTCCCGGTCCTGGTCAATTGAACCTGTTGCAAAAAATATAATAAGTAGCTGGGTCAAATCCCAAAATGGACAAATATTCACAGGGTTAGATCCCTTCTGCTGCAAATCAGGTACTCAGTAATAACAGGGTTAGATCCCTTGCTGCAAATCAGGTACTCAGTAATAACAGGGTTAAATCCCTCAGCTGCAGTTCTGTGGTCTGTAGTTGTTCTCCTCCTAGCGCTTTCTTATCTCAAATAATCATCAGGGAGGCTGTTGAGCAGGTGTGTCTAATTAGACTCAAAGGATTCTGGTAGCTGTAGTGAAAACGTTTTTCTCTGTTCAGGTGACCAGCAACCGACACCCCTCCTGGGCTCCAGAGGCAGCGCCACGGGGTGACTGTGCCCCACTTTGGAGAATCATAAAGATGGTTCTCTCCCCTCCCCCAAATTTGGGAAGGACTTGTGCTTTGGAGGGGTGTCGGTTGCTGGTCACCTGAACAGAAAAAAACGTTTTCACTACAGCTACCAGAATCCTTTGAGTCTAATTAGACACACCTGCTCAACAGCCTCCCTGTTGATTATTTGAGATAAGAAAGCGCTAGGAGGAGAACAACTACAGACCACAGAACTGCAGCTGAGGGATTTAACCCTGTTATTACTGAGTACCTGATTTGTAGCAAGGGATCTAACCCTGTTATTACTGAGTACCTGATTTGCAGCAGAAGGGATCTAACCCTGTGAATATTTGTCCATTTTGGGATTTGACCCAGCTACTTATTATATTTTTTGCAACAGGTTCAATTGACCAGGACCGGGAGTGCGCGCCTCACCCACCTTCTTTTTTGTCTTCGAGAAAGCGGCCTCAACCCCCTCGAAGACAGCTGAGGGTGATACCCTGGGTGAAAAACCCAAAAAATCGAAACGCCGCCAGTCATTGCACCCGGCGAAAGAGTCCACTCGAGAGCGCCATGGGCCATCGGGTAAGAAGGCACCATCTTCGACGCCATCGTCAAAGATCCCTTCGACGCATGGATCGGTGCCATCGGCGCCTTGTCGAAGGGTTCTTCGACGCATCGGTCGATCGAATCGACACCATCGTCGACATCGACGCTGATAAAAGAGAAAACCACGGCTACTTCACAGCCAAAGGTTATACCAAGAGCCTCCGGCACGACACCGAGAACGTCGTCGACATCCTCGAGTAGGATCCCGATCCTCTCGTGTTCTTCGAGGCCTCTTCCAGTTTTCTCAACGCCTTTCTCGGCGCCTTCGAAGCCTGTCATATCGGCGTCGACGACATTGACGTTTTCTCACCCAATAATGACGAGTTTGGCTCCTTCTACCTTAGAAATGGGTTTTACACCATTTCCGAGGTCAGAGTACCCCGGATTATCTTCAATCTATGAAGAAGGGGAGGATTCTGACCAGGAAAGACCCTTTGGGTTGCAGAGGACCACACCACCTGTTTCAGAGGATTTTACCTCTGAGGAAAGAAGGTTGAAAGACCTACACGAATCATTACATGAGGCAGGTGGGCTGGACACTTCCCCAGAAGTGGAATTTGTCAAACCAGACCCAGGCGAACATGCCGAAACACCCTATAGAACCCTGATGGCAAGGATTATTGAATTCATGGGTTGGTCTGCGCCTTCACCTGTTTTTCAACAGGATGACCTTACAGACATACTGGACAAAGGTCCACAGGAGGATCCTGTGGTCCCCTTCCATGCAGCCTTGCAAAGGAAGATTTAATCAAATTGGGAAACTCCTGAGGTTATCCCTGCAGTCAATAAAAGACTGTCAGCCAAGTATAGAGTAGCTGCAGCTGACCCTGAATATCAAAACACCCGACTCCAGAGAGCCTGGTTGTTCAAGCGGCAACTTCATCAAGCAGCAGATCCGCTTACCCTACTGTCCCACAGGATAGAGATGACAAAAGGTACGATTCTATGGCAAAAAAAGTATTTTCTGCTTGTAGTATGGCGTTGAAGTCCATCAACGCCACCTGTACGCTCGCCAGGTTCAGTCACACACTGTGGGAGTGTGCTTCATCAGCGGCTGACTGCATACCGGAAGGAGAGAAAAGGGAAGCCTTCCTTAACATCATTAAAAGATGGCAAAGATGCCATGTGCGAATCTCTTCAAACTGGCATCGATTCCGCTGACAGTATCAGCAGGGCCATGGCGGCAATTACTACAATCCGCAGGCATGCGTGGTTGCGAAAGTCTGGCTTTGCTCCAGATGTACAGGCCAGACCTTTGAATATGCCCTTTGACGGCTCTTCTTTATTCGGTAAAAAGGCTGATGACAGTCTGGAAA
The DNA here is from genome assembly GCF_040938575.1 of Ambystoma mexicanum. Taxonomy (NCBI): domain Eukaryota; kingdom Metazoa; phylum Chordata; class Amphibia; order Caudata; family Ambystomatidae; genus Ambystoma; species Ambystoma mexicanum. The sequence continues at coordinate 780,059,556 of NC_090931.1, forward strand.
AGTTGCAAACATCTAAAGCAGCAGCAAAATCTTTAGGAGCTGCAATCCGCAAAACTCCTTTTCGCCCCTCAGGAACCTCTGGAAGAGGAAAGTCCTTTCGCTATTATTCCGCATTCGGGAAAGGCAGAGGACAGCCGGCTCAAAGAGGCCAAAGAAGATCCACCCGAGGTGGACGGGTCAAAAGTACTAAAGCCGCAGCAGCAGCAGGTGCCTCTTTACCCTCGGCATATGCATCAGCCGCCCCCAAACCACTCTGAGGTCTTTCCACACAAAACACCTGTAGGGGGCAGGTTAACTCACCATCTGACGGAATGGCAGGCTATTAAGTCAGATGCTTGGGCATTGGAGACAGTTGCCCAGGGTTACTGCCTACTCTTTCTACACATCCCTCCGAGTCATCCACCGGGGCACAGCTCTCTAAATGTTCCAGATCTGCTCCTCTTACAGGAAATTGTAGACCTGCTAGAGAAAGGTGCCACAGAGCCGGTACCTGTAGCCGAGAGGAACAAGGGCTGGTACTCCCCCTACTTTCTCATACCAAAGAAGGACGGAGGACTGAGCCCCAGATGGTAACTCTCAGATCCTTCAGGCCCTCCAGCTCCAGGACTGGCTGGTATCTCTGGACTTTCAGGATGCTTATTTCCATGTGCCAATCCATCTCAAACACAGGAACTACCCGAGGTTCGCAATTGGGGCTCTCATCAATTTCGAGTTCTGCCATTTGGGCTGACCACTGCCCCGAGGGTCTTCACCAAGCTAATGTCGGTAGTGGCTGCGAGTCTAAGGAGGGAAGGGATCCACGTCTACCCCTACCTGGACGATTGGCTGATCAGAGCTGTATCTTCGGAACAAGCTCAGATCCAGCTAGATTATTGTCTGCTACTTCCTTCACAAACTGGGCTTCTCCCTCTTCTCCCTCATTTTAAAGAAGTCACAGATGATACCATCACAGAGACTCCAGTTCATTGGAGCGGTCCTGGACACTTCCCTGGGAAAAGCCTCGCCACCAGAGGTGAGGGCTCAAGATATTCTGCAGATGGTCACCAAGTTTCAAAATGCCCAACGTTTCCCAGCCTTCAACTTTTTTTAGTTGCTAGGCCCCATGGCATCCTGCATCTTCCTTGTGCCAGTGGCTCGCCTGAGAATGAGATCTCTTCAGTGGGCACGGAGAACTCAGTGGTCGCAATTCTCAGGGAGAATGACAGATCTCCTCCGGATTCCGGACAAGGTAGCCCGTGACCTTCAATGGTGGGCCTATCCAGAGAACATCTTGGAAGGAGAACTGTTTTGGCAACCATGGCCGGAGATAACAGTAGTCACAGACACCTCACTCACGGGGTGTGGAGCCCATGCCAACGACTTGACCATCAACGGTCGTTGGTCTACATCAGAGTCCAGACTACACATAAACCTATTAGAGCTGAGAGCGATCAGACTAGCGCTGAAAGCTTTCCTGCCATCAGTACAGGGGAGAAATGTCCTGATAATGACGAACAACATGGTGGCCAGGGGCGTTGCTAGGTGGGGGCTGAGGGGGCTATAGCCCCATATCTTTTGGTTGTAGCCCCGGATAGAATCTCAGGAGCTACAGCCAAAAGACTAGCTAGCCCCCAGTCCCAACAGTTCCGACATCAGTTTAGCCCCGGGTCTTTTCCAGACCTAGCAACTCCCCTGACGGTGGCCATGCACTACCTCAACAAAAGAGGAGGCATAGGGTCACTGCCACTGTGCAGAGAGGCAATGCAGCTCTGGTTTTGGGCAATTCAGGAAGGAATCTCTCTATCGGCGGTCCACCTAGCTGGAGAGAAGAACTTGACAGCGGACGCTCTGAGCAGGCAGAGCAAAGTCTCCCACGAGTGGGAGCTAGCTCAGGAAGTCCTTCAAGAGATCTTTGCCCTTTGGGGAACCCCTCAGGTGAATCTGTTCGTCACCAGCACCAACAGGAAGTGTGATCTGTTCTGTTCAAGGGAATTTCCCCCGAGAGGAGCTCTAGGGGACACGTTCGTAGTGGACTGGGAGTTCCCACTCCTTTACGCGTTTCCACCAGTCCCTGTTATTCCTCAAATGATCAGGAGGTTGAGAAGATTCCGGAAAACCATGATCCTAATTGCCCCGGACTGGGCTAGGAGAACATGGTACCCGGACCTTCTAGATATGTCCATCTGTCCTCCAATCCGCCTTCCACTCAAAGAGAATCTTCTCTCACAGAAGGGAGGTCAGGTTCTCCATCCAGACATCAGAACCCTCAACCTTCACACTTGGCTTCTGAAATGGTGAGGTACAAGGATTGGGACCTCCGTGATGATGTCATGGAGGTGTTGCTTTTGGCCAGAAGGCCAGCAACAAAGTCTTTATACCGCTGCCGTTGGAACAAATTTTGCAGCTGGTGTAGAGAAGAGAATATCGACCCTTTTTCATGTGGTACACCAACGATGTTATCGTTTCTACTCTACTTGGCAAACTCAGGCCTTCAAGTTGGCACTGTAAAAGGATATCTCGCAGCGCTATCAATCTTCAAGCGCACTGCGGAGGAACCATCGTATTTCAAACTACCCCTAGTAATACAGTTTCTCAAGGGATTAACTAATGTTTATCCTCCAAGACCATTCCAAGTTCCCTTATGGGACTTAAATTTAGTCTTAAATTTCCTAATGGGTACTCCCTTCGAACCACTCCACTCTTGTTCGCTGAGATTTCTTACTCTTAAAACTGTCCTATTGGTAGCACTAACATCTGCTAGGAGGGTGAGCGAATTACAAGCTCTTTCTTGTAAACCCCCCCATACAATTTTCCATAAGGACAAAGTTGTCCTACAGGTGAAGCCTAATTTCCTCCCAAAGGTGGTTTCTGAATTTCACATCACTCAGAAAATTACCTTACCTTCGTTCTACCCTCCTCCCCATCCGGGGAACGAGGAAGAAAGGCTACATAGGTTGCACCCAAGGCGAGCTCTAAGCTTTTACATCAGCAGACTGGCTAGGATTAGGCAAGCAGACTAACTGTCTGTAGGATACTCAGGTCACAAGTTGGGACTACCCATAACAAAACAGACCATTTCCAGGTGGATCATTTTGGCCATTCTGGAGTGTTACAAACTGGCAGGGAAAGAGCCACCCCAAAATCTTAGGGCTCATTCAACCAGGGGTATCGCAGCCTCTTCGGCCCTCCAAAGAGGGGTACCAGTCCGAGACATATGTGCGGCTGCCACATGGTCGTCCGCACATACATTCACAAGATTTTACAACCTGGATTCCTCCACTAGTCAAGAGACCAGATTCGGCAAAGCCTTATTACATTCGGTTCATTCCTAAAAGGCATAGATGACATTATTACTCCCACCTCCAATTACATGCCACTGCTATGGGAGTCTATCAAAGATAAGGAATACGTCAGAGGACACAATCCCTTCGAAGAACAAGTTACTTCTTACCTTGTAACGTTCTTTCGATGGGATGTTCCTCTGACGTATTCCTTATCGCCCCTCCCATCCATCCCCGCAGTAATACTTCCCTTGTGGTTGCAGCTTACGCTCCTTCAAGGTCAATAACCAATTCAGGCATGACTTATCTTATGCTACAAAACGGAACTGAGCAACGGGCGCCGCGCGTGGTTATTTATGGGGATGGTGACGTCGGCGCTGATACGGTGGCTGTCGAGGGACATCGACTCGGCGGACGTCGACGCGCAGCGCTCTCTACTGAGAAAAATGTTCCGAGGCCAGCAAGCTGGAGACGAATTATCAAAGACAAGGAATACGTCGGAGGACACAATCCCTTCGAAACATGCATATCTAAGCCTGCTTTTGGAAATAGAAATACAAGTGCGATGGCGGCACCTAATAGTGCTACTGTTCCACTTAGAAATGCATGGCACGGTCAGGAATGGCCACAATTCCTCGCGCACCGTCCTGCGACTGTTCTATGCAGGTGCAGAGGAATTTCTTTGTTTTAAAGCGCAAACGGGTTTGTATGCGCGTTAAAATGTGCAGAAACTCCCTTTGATTTGCACACAAGGGGTAAGAAAAGGCATTTCAAGATGCACATATCCACATGCCGTATGTAAACAGGAAACATCGGGCCTCTTTACGAGTTTGGAGGCAGCCATGCCCTTAATAAAGGGCATGGCTGCCTCCAAACTCGGGTCCGGGTCCATGGTCCCTGAATGTGTAAATACAGGGCCATTCCGACTTTGGAGGGCCCGGTATTTCCCCATTCAAGGAACCCGGACCCAGACCATCCCCATTCCCATTCCAGACCCCATAGGGCTCAATGGGAATGGGGAGCATGCTAACAATGGGCCCGTTAATGACGGGCCCGTTGTTAGCATGCTGGGCCACTCGCGGGACCCGCAAAGGACGTCTGGTCTGACCAGACGTCCAGAACGGGTCCCGCGAGGGTACCTCGTAATGAGGCGGTAGGGGGTTAACGGCGCCGGCACCTTTACCGGTGCCGTTAACTCCTTACCGCCTCACTTGTAATGAGGCCCCTCGTTTTTGTGCACTTGATGAGATCACTTGCACCAAACAATGTTTCGAGAATAAGCCCCAAAGTCCTCCGTGACTGTAAAAAGTAACCGTCTTCTCTTGAGCACTACTGTAGCTCAGTATCAACTGAAAGGTCAGGTCCTGATGGTGGGAAAGGTTCGCAAACAAACAAGTATTGCTTTGGCTTTTGAAAATACACTATGAGACCAGTCAGTCAAGAAAGTCCACAACGCACCCACCATTCTGACTATTTCATTACCACTAAAAATCCTGTCTTCAATGTCAAAAATTTGAAATCACAACTATGATTAATGCAAAAGGCATGCATGTTTTGTGCTATTTGTATAGTGGCTAACTGACTTGGTCATGGCCTCAAAGTGCTTCACGTTGTCTGGGAGTTTGTCAGACCATAGTGCAAAAACACAATATAAACAGTAAATTGTATTACAGGACAAGAAGATTACATGATAAACAGTGCATTACATTGCAAGAGAAGTACAATACATGATAATGTACTTTAACAATTACAAGCAAATGTTACCTTTTGGCAGAGAAGACAATTACTGTAGCGCGTATTTAGCAGTTGTTCAGTCACCCTATGTTACCTGGGGCAACCGAAACGTGGACCCCTTGCTTACTGTGCACAGAGAGCCACAGCTCCATCTCACTGATGAGGCCCAACAAGGCTGAAACACGTGGCTTGGGTTGCTGTTGGTGCTCTTGTTCAAAGAAGGTTTGCCTGGCATTTCGTTGCTGGACTGCCCTTGTGGGCGGGACAAAGACTTATATTCAAATGGGTATTCCTCCTTTGTGAAAGGTACAGTGAGCAAAAAGCAATGGCAGCGGACTCTCAAAGTGGGAAAAACCACAGAACAGGTTATCATGCCATGTTCTTTCTAGAGAGGAGCACGTGCTACCTTTTTTGTACTTGTCATGTAAAGTTATGCGATTTTGATTTTCCTGCAGGCTTAAAAGGCTAGCAGTAGGATTTCAAGATTGGTAATTATGATTTTGCCACCACTTTTGGTTTAAAATGAACACAGGGTGATTTAGCGGTTTGTTTTTCAGATCCACTTTGCTTTGGTCAATGTTGGGAAGTCAGACAGAAAAATTGGAATGCTTTGGGGAATTTTGGATTTCAGGCCCCCCTTACTGAAAGGCCTGTGTTGGGGAAGCGGAATAAAAAGGTTGGACTGATTTAAGAACAAAGACACCCCTCTTCCTTAAGGCTATCGAGGTCAGCTGGACAACAAGGATTACCCAATAAATTATAGGCTATAGTTTTCATCACAAACTGGGCAGTGAGCTTTGTTAATTTAAAATGTTAACAAAATTCACCCGTAGTGTTCTGCCAAATGGGGAACATTTTTGGTTAACTAGGCTAAGCATCTACGCAGTTTTGCCCCACCTCTGCCACCCATTATAAAGGTAAATGATTCAAGGCAAGCAGACTCCCCCACCTTTTGGTTCCCTAAGGCTCAGTTCTACTTACAGAGCAAGCCTCTATTTAAGGTTCAGGAAAACCATCTGCATCTCAGGACAGTCTGGAAAGATAGGGCAGGGGTCTGGTCACTCCACTCTCAAAGATGGCCTCTCGCTCTCCACCATAGGACCCAGTCAGCTTTGAGGACTTCCTAGGAATAGACAGCTCCTCCCAGATACACTCTCAGTAATCTTCTCTGGTGTCTCCTTACAGCTGTCAGATGGTAAGTTTCAGCAGCCTTCTTGATGGTATGTCTCTGTCTGTTCCTGTCTCTCCTTTTTCTGTCTCTCTGTGCTAGTACAATCCCCCTTATATAGCAGCGATGACCCCATCAATTTTACAATCTTGGGGAAGTACCCTGCAATAATCCCTGCTACTAGAATTGGACAGTTACCCCTCTCTCTCCTCCCAAACCCAGCCTCCAGTATTGGTTTAGGGGTTTGGAGCAACATATGGCAATTTCCATTTGGAATCACCCTTTGTTCTCCTTTCAACTTTTTGGCAAAACTAGTTATATATCACAACTTCATAATTTTACTAGCAACTGCCATACTAAACATATTTTCTGATTCAGCTTATCATGGATACCACCAAATCTGGACCATATAGCACGGCCATGTGGCACCTTTCTGCCGTTTCCATAAAAAGCACAGCAGTTATGAATGTGTAAGTTATTAAGCATATTCCTAATTTCATTTTCCACCCGCTCACCAACTCTCACATTTGGAACATGTTCAGACCAGCCAGAAACCTAGTTTGACTGGCCGTTACAGTTCCCAGAGTCACAGGAAATCGCCTGGAAATTACATAACAAATTGTGCATAGATGAAATGCATTAGCCTTATGAACGCTGAGAAAAAGGCCTAAATGGTAATAGTGCTTTTAAATTAATTGTGAATCTTCATGTGGAACAAATGGCCCCGACTCCTGCCTTCCGGCCATTTGTTTTCACTGGGCCAGCCTGTGCTCAGAGCTTTTTTGTATAATTCTCCTTTGTGCTGGAAGCTTGATCTTTGAAGTGGGTGCCCCCATTTTCACACATATTAGTCATACTCTAGCCAAGGGTAACTTTTTCTTGAAGTCAATGCTTTCAGAGTAACCAGGTCTGGAGAACAGTGAATTTCGATGCCTTTAGCGGGACATTTTATTGCGGTTCATCATTGGATGAGAGATGTGACATCCAGGCTCATAGTGGGAGTTTTCCTTGTGACGTTTTGCCACACACCAAGCAAAAGGGTTTGCCTTGGATTGACATTTTTCATAAAGACAAAGTGGCTCTTCAAATGTCACTGGAGTTTTGTAGGTGAAACATAATATACATTTCTTTTGGTCAACCCGCACATCATGTTTTGTTTTCCTGTCATTTTTCTGTGAGCAGTGATATTTTCTTCACTTTTACTTTTCAAACTCGTTTTTATTTGCACACACCTGTCCAGGCCATTTTTGTTTTCAATGTTTATCAATCCTGTTTTCCATGTGACAGGGATCTTCAATTCCTCCTTCTTTTGTAAATTAAAATGCTGCATTTCCATTGGTAATGACAGGTAAGCCCCTTTCCAAATAGCTCTTTAATTGTACTTGAAAAACAATAACAAAGGCCAGGCCGTTTTTGTTTCAGTGTTTAAAATCTTGCTATTCATGTGAAAGGGACTTCTGTTGGGGCCTTTAAATGCACCACACACCTACCCCAGATGGCATGGCAACTCACTCTGCCACCAATCTGGATATTAGCTTTTAGAAAAATGAATCTGAATTAAAGCACAGAATTAACATTTGAGCCCACAAATTGACAGAGAGCATATTAGCCACAGATATTACTTACTAACAACATGCGCCTTGTCCAAATGTGTGTGTGTGTGTGTGTGTGAACAATGGCAAAACAAAATTGGGCCCCGAAAAAACATGAATGCAAATCTGATGCAAAATGGCAACCTATCACACATTTTTCAGCTTGGCTTGGGCCAGTCACCTTACTGGATTCTTATCAGTTGGGGCCCCAAACTTTCCCATCGATCGGAAATATCTTCAACGCTATTTGACATTTTTGATACATCTTTTGTATGTTTCCAACAAAAAAGCGATGGATTTTTAAAAATCCAAGGAAAGGTTTGGAGTTGAGTCAGATGACAATTTTCAACACAAGTTTCTTGCAATTTTATCCAGTCGTGTTTTGCTGTGGGAACATAATTTCCCTATGAGAGTTGGAATGTGTGTTAGTTAGCCAAGTAAATAGCAACTCAAAAATTGCTCTTCCTATACTATCAAAGGGGAGTATGTTTCAATCGTAGGACTAAAGGGGCAGAAATGTATGAATACTGAATATAAGACTCCAATGTATTAGTTACATATGTATGTGTTGTTTGCTGATCACTCACACTGCCTGATGGCTGTTTCAGAGCGCTTTTTGGGAGAGCGAGGCTGCAAGTAAAGATAATGGGAAACGCTCAAGATAACTTAGGACACAAGTGAACATTGGTTACTAGTCTTTCTCAGGTTATACCAACTTCTTTTCCCATCCCATTAGAATTTTGACTGGTACTGACTGGAGTCATTAACAGTGTCCTCAAAACAGTATCCTCAATGATACCAACAGTTCCTCTCAATTAAAATATGAATTCAGATCAATCCTACTGGGTAAGCAATGATAGGGTCTTTACATGAATAAAGCGAGAGTTACCTATGGGATTTCGTCATCTTGAAACATATTGAACAAGGGTCATTGACACATACAAATATATAACAATGTTCTGTTCTACTCACCTTGCATCCAAATCTTCTGATTTTTCTGAATGGTCTATAGACATGACAAATAGGTTGATAAACCATACCAGAGAGTACTGGTACATTGGCTCGATATTGGCCAGATCAGCAATTGAAAAGAAAAGGATGGATGAATGGACAGCAATTGGCCGATAACCCATGCGGGCCAGATCAATTTTCTTCTCTGTTGTCTCAGCTACAGCTTGCTTTTCAGAAATTTCATTAGCAAGAACTTTGGATGAAGACAATATTTTGATAGCAGTTTCATCTTCTAAAATATTGCCTTCTGATGATGAAAGCACTTCTAAAATCTTGTCCTCAATTTCTTTCAACTGCCTAAACAGGTAAAAAGAAAATATTTGTCATATAACAAAATACAAATTGAATGCAATTTCCTAAAATGATGTTGCATTTAACCATTCACAAATATGAACATTAATTTTTCAGTAAGAATTGGAAAGAATGGAAGAGCCAGTTACTAAGGGCTTTAACTACATGAATTGCCTTCTTCCTTCAATCCAGCGCACCGAGACACATCTGGAGAAATAGTGGTCAATTTTCATTTTTACAGGGCTAGCATCTTCATTCAACTGTGATTCACAGGCAATCATGTGCTAGAAAAGGTTGAACGCTTCCTTGAACCTGTGTCTTTTAGACAATGTTCCTAGTATCTAGAAAAGGGTATTACAATCAAGTTTCTTGAAAGTGATGCCACTACAATACCACATTTAAGCAATACTGTCTGAAGAATGGCTATTCCCAGGTAGGTATGGGCTGGGGGGTGAGTCCAGAGGCACCCCGGTGTGTAGCAGAAAATTGTAAATCACCATACTGGAATACCTACCTAAGTGTGCCTTCTCTAGCTGAAACAATAATGCCACTGTACTAAGGACTAATTCCTTTGCTCTTGTGTCAGAAAGGAACTGGTTCACAATAGCAGTTGTGTGGATGGATAGCGCCTGAATCACGCCAGAGTGCTGGCAATGCAGAGTGGCTGGATGAGTTAGGTGTAACCTCTGAATAGGGGGTGTGGCCTTCTAATGTGAGCCGAGAAGTGCTCTTCAGGTGCCTTCAGCATAGCAAGGCCAAGCATCTAACAACGCCCTTAATACTGTTACCTCCCCTCTGGTACGGGCGCCACTGCTAGCTGGTCATAGATTTTTGTGCTGAAAGACTGAAACCGGCTTCTACAGAATATGCCTTTTAGACTTACAATAATGATGGAATCAGAAAAGGTTGTTTTAAAACCATATAGCATAGCCAGCATCATGAAAGCTGTGTGGCCCATGTAAACAGAACATTGTGTTTCTCAGATTGAAGGCTGCAAACTTTAGTACTATAGAAGTGAATATGCGGGTTCCCTTGTGTAACACTGTGGCGATATTACCTGAGGCGGCAGGCCGATACTGTCGGCAATGGCCCGCCTCACAATCCACCTGCACTTCTACTGCAATTTATGGGTGTTTGGTATGTGTACCCTCCCATTAATTGCCCAAGACTATGTAAATCCCCATGGCCATTCCCACCCACCACTGGCCACTCCCCACCCAAGGGTCACAGCCTCCTGTGATCTCTTTGAGCTAGCTGTATCATGCAGTAACATAAAACAATGTGCTGTTATAGGGCTGCCATTGCTATCTCGAAGTAGTCTTCTGAAAAGAACAGCTTAACTGCAGTTCTAGATCAACGCCTGGTGTAATACAAATATATTAAGCAATTCTGCCTTCAGCCACTTGATTTGTAAGAAATGTGTGTACACGCATCTGTTTTTTGTACTATTGGTAAAAAAAAAACATACATTGACAATGCAAACAACTTGTGTTCTTTGTACGCATTAGATAGCATCTGGCAGGTCCTGCCATCATATGTTCAGGTACTGACACCATTGGCCAGCTTTTGCTATTGTGTGGCTATGTAGTACCATTAAGGCAATGCCTGGCAAATGCCTACCCATGCTTACACAAAATGGTAGCGTTGCCAATGCGTGTTTCTCTCTGGCTTTCTAAGCATGTAGTCTTCAATGCCTGCTATATGATCACTAATAAAGGAGCATGCTGAGTAAGGGTGGGAGGTAATGCTGATTACCGTGCGTGAGCCCAGAGGCGTTGCTAGGGGGGGTTAAGGGGGCTGTAGCCCCTGGTCTTTTGGTTGTAGCCCCAGATAGAATCTCTGGAGCTACAACCAAAAGGCTAGCTAGCCCCCAGTCCCAACAGTTCTGACATTAGCGTAGCCCCGGGTCTTTTCCAGATCTAGCAACACCCCTGCGTCAGCCCATGCATTCTTCACCCTATTAGACTTGCAGGGACTCTAGTGATTTGCAGCTCGCCATTGTGCTATGCAGGCATGCGAGCACTTTCAGTATGCTGTGTGGTTGGCGCTAGATTACTTTTTTCCTTAAGCCCCGTTGCGGCTGATGCTTTTAGCTCCTCTGCATGCCTGGCTATAGAAAGACCCGCATTGTTTCTAGCTCTTTAAGTCAGTCTGTACGCCATCAAGCCGCACCCCATAATCCTTAAACTGCCTGGTCCTGCCACCCACACCAGAACACAACGCGAGCGCCATGACAGTCTAGTGCACAGTGTCGTTATTCAGCATGTAGCCTCTATGCTTATGGCTCTTCCTTAGAATGCACACCGCAGTTTATCGGCATCACCTACTGCTGGAGTGTGGAAAAACATGCTAGGATATGTATATCAGGACGGAAACACCTGAGCAAAAACCCTGCGAGGACACGGCATATGCAAGTTTGGCTGTAAAAAGCGACGATGGACACTGCGTGAGTGAGAGATGTGGGTCCTCTCACATCCTCCACGCGCACGCACGCCTTATCTCACCAGCACACGATAAAAAATAAAATATCATATCACAACAAGTGGTCTGCTGAAGAGGGAAAACAGCTTAACCATTAAAGAAAACATATCAATCACGGCCAAGCGATTTTACAAATGCACAGCAAGAAGCCTGTGCTACTTTGTCACTGTGCTTAGTGGGAAATAAATAGAAACTATGTACATTATAATGCAAATTTCAAGTCAATTCCAGTGTAGCTGATACGGAATGGTAGATGTCTCCATGAGCCCCCCACCACACGTATCCCCGAATTTGTCCCAGCATTTTAGTCAGTTTGGGGGGCATTGAGATACTGGCACTCGCTGGACAATACAACAGGTTTGCAAGTACAAACTTTCATGTTTATTTACACAATAACGACTGTCAGGGTTAAGTTCCCCTTCCAGTGATCCAGCTATTGCCATCACAGAGAGATGATCATCCTCCAGCAAAAGATTATCATAATGCCTTTAAAAACTGCTCACAATCTCCACACGAGACAAGAGGCCTTCGGCAGTCCCCGGAGAGGCAACCTGCAAGACTGCTGTGCACGTGAACTGTGCGCGCGCTGCAGGAGGAGAGCAACTGCAAAGCCGCCATTTGCTGAACGCACCAATTAGCCAACCGCAGCCGGAATGTGTGATTGTTTTCCGAGAGGAGGGATTACGCCACCGCAGCTCTGTGCTGCTCATCAGGTTTAAGGGGGACAGGCAGGGGCTGCAGGAGGCAGCTCTTCCACGCCTACCTTTTATTCTGAGCTCCCTGCAGAATTAAAGACTGCTTTTCTTCCTCGAGGTCCGGCCGCTCCCTGGCAACCACGATTCCGAGCAGTTGGTCCTGCATCCCTTCTGGGGTTATCATAAAGTTCAGCAGCGTCACCTGCACAAGAGGCATAAAGAACACATGAAAACATACACGGCGATGTGCAATACACACATTTATTTATCTTTAACACATTTTATCGAAGATAATACATTGCATTCCAAACATTAACCAGAAATCCTTAACAAGTTAATAGAGCTCATATAAATGGTAAACAATGAAAACATGTTCCATATATATAATTATCTAATCATTCTGTACCTTGCCACGTGTCTAATCAATGGAATTTAAAAGATAAAGCAATATTTATCATATTACTATTGTATTGTGTTATGAGACAATTGTCCCTAGTGACGTAGACACAACAGGGATAGGGGAGAAGAAAGAGAGAGCAGAGAAAAAAAAGGAAGAACGTGTCCCAGCCCATAAAGTGTAACCTTATACTGCAAATCATTCAACAGCATAATAAGGAGTTAAATGTATACATCGTTAAACGAGTCCCACACACGCCGATAATCATCCAACACGTGTTTCTTAATATACAATACTTTTTCTTTAGCTGACAGTATTATCACACCTTGAATCCAGCCTTCGTACCTGGGTTTCTCACTGCTTTCCGCATACACAGATTTATTTATGGTATTTCAATACTTTAAATGACCTGACTATAAAAGGTTGCAAGTTGCGCAATCTACAGATACACATTTGACATAATTGCACGTTGTTTGGAGGCCAGCCTGGAAAGGCGATTAGTCCTCCAGCTGGTGCTTGCCATTTTCAATTCACCCATCGCATTTCGCTCTCTGTATTTAGAGCCCAAAACAGCAATGCGTTTTAATATGCTGTACGTTTAGTACTGCAGAAGGTGCCTGGGTAATGCCACTGCAAGGCGGGATGCTCACAGTTTCCATAGATTAACTGTAGCAGGAGATTTAGATGGCATTGGTACACAAGTGTTTTAATGAACCTCAATAAAAGAGCTGCTACCAATGACATTGGAAACAAAGAGCTGGAGTCAGAACTCTACTTCCTTTAGTAAAATACAATGTAATGACTTCCACGCGCTCCCTTTTATTGCAAGAAAATGTCCATAAACCTGAGACTGGCACCCGTTGCTAATGTGTATATTTACATTGTTATGCAGGGATGGAATTAAACAAAGACGCCTTGATTACCATAGTTTTGCCTCTGAAAAATCACTATCATATACTTGAATTAAGTGCTGTGGACGAGCATGGTCGCCCTATTTGCATAGACATGCATATCGCCCAGCAGTTAAGGGGTTAATATGGCACCCACACATGTTAGATAACTCAATCTATAGAATTTAACTGGGTTTTGCTAATTTGGGAAAGTCAGAAATTCAAGTAAGGTTTTGTTTTCTATATACAAATGTGCGACGGAACCACGCAAAGTAATCATGGAGCTCAGGTTCACATGGTTTGCAAACTGGAGAATCAACAGGTGCACAACTAGGTAAACCCACCCGCTCCAAAGTGCTTCCAGCCTAGCCCATGACTATTCATATTCTGGGTCCACTACATTCTCTTAAAGCAAGGATCTGAAAATTAGGCTCCCCAGATGTTTTTCACTACAACTCCCATGATCCCACACCACTGACTATGTTGGCTGGGGCTGGTGGAATTTGTAGTCCAAAACATCTGGAGCCCCAAAGGTTGCAGACCCATGTCTTAGAGGAACAGGGTTCCTAATGGCAACATAGAGAGCAGTGGTCTAGTTGGTAAGAACATAGAGTTTCTACTTCATTTCAACCCCAAGAGCCGTTCCCCTCATGTCAATTAGCATACGAAGTGGGCGAACAAAATAATGTCCCGATTGCATATGGTAACTTTCTGCTCAGAACAGGGTGTTATGAGTTACTCTCCTTTGAATTATGTGAATGGACGTTGCCTGATCTAAATAGCGCATCTTCTGAACACCTGTGAAGAACTGCTTTCATCTCTGGATTTTAACTCCCCAGCTGTCCTTATCGTTCTCTATCTCTCCTCTGCATTTGAAACAGTTAACCACTCCATCCTCATACAAAGGGTCCACGAAACACTTGGTATCTTGGAAAAGGCACTGGATTGTCTGTCCTCTTTCCTCACTAACCGCTCTACCCAAGTCATCCTGGGCCCCTTCGCCTCTCCTAGTTCCATCTCCACCTGTGGTGACCCTCAGGGCTCTTTAACATCTACCTTGCACTCCTTGCACGCCCCATCTCCTCTTTCTCCTCTAACTTCCAGTGTTATGCACACACCACAGAGCTCTTCTTCAGACTCCCTGCTAATCCTCTTGCACCTTCCATCTTCCTTGATTGCCTATCTGTCATCTAATCCTGGTGCGCCTCCAATGATCTCTGGCTCAACGCCTGTAAAACTCAGATCCTTCCCATTGGGACCCCTGTGCCCTCCTTCTTCCCTTCACTCTGGCCTTCCTCCTTGGGCTCCACCCCCTTGCTCCTTCAAATGAAGTCAGAACCCTTGGAGTCATCTTCTACTCCTCTTTTTTCTTCCTCCCTCACACTCAGGAAATTGCCAAGAAGTCCAACTATCAGCTCTTCCTTCTCAAAGGCATTCTACCTTTTCTCATTTTGCCACAGATGCTCAATGTGACAAGCCCTGGTTCTCTCTAGACTCGACTACTGTTACAGCCTCCTCCTGAACCTTCCTTCTTCCACACTGCGACCCCTCCAGCTTATCCAGAATAGGGCAGCAAGACTTATCCTTGGCCTTAAGCCCAGGGACCGCATCTCTCCTGCACTAAAAAGTCTTCACTGGCTCCCAGTTGCTGCACGGATTAAATTCAAACCCCTCTGCATCATCCACAAGGTTGTCTGGGCCTGAGTACTGCACTATCTTCAACTTTCTCTCACTAAATACTCTCCCTCTAGACCTCTTCACTCCTATGGCATCAACTTTGTGTGTAAAGCATTTTGCTAAACAGAGGGCAGGGGGTCGCTCACTCTCCTCTATGGGCTCCCTCCTTTGGAATAGCCTCCCCCTTGCACCTTGAAAAGGATCTTCTCAAATTCCAGAAGCTCCTTAAGACTTTCATCCTTTCCTCCTCCTACCCCCTTCACTCCTTTGCTAATCCCACAGTTGCTGAATATGTGTCCTTGGCCCTTATGCATCTTTGGGGCCTTGACCTCCCACACCAATTCCTCCCACCTCCTGTCTGTCCACAGCACTTTTCATTTACACACACTCCGCTCTGGAGACCCGCACTTACACTTCCCGCGGGCCAGGCCATGTAGCACTCTGCATTTTTAGCACTTTCTCCATGGCTCACCCACCGGTACTGACCCCCTGGCACTTGCCCTCTCTTCCCTCTTCCATCTTGTCAGGGTCCGGCTTGACTGAATTCCACAGGAGCTGATGCTGGCCCCACAGACCCTCACCAGGAGTTCGCCTCTCAACCCTTAAATATAAGCTGAGCTGAAAACCCCAAGAAAGGGAAAGGGGAATTTGGAGAAAATAACAACGGAGACACTGCAGCCCTGCAACCTTCTGATAGGCTCTGGTATCTGTGGTAAACAAATACACCTGGTTACTTATATGATAATATAAACTTCTTTTCTAAAATTATTCTAAATAAACTCTAAACTCTTTACCTCTTAAACCTCAGGAAAAGACTTAGAGGCTAATATCTGTGTGGAATATCTTGTAAATAATATCTTGTGTAGTGCATATAGTTCAAGCCACTCAAGTCTCTTTAGAATCCTAAAGTGATGACCCTTGCAAACACCTTTCAGAACTAGATATTCTTCTTGCTTCAAAGTTCTTTTAACTCTATGTAGTTTTAAATGCTTTTATAAAATGCAGTCTTTCTCTAAAGTATTGAATTCCATTTGCATAAATTACATTAAATAAATATTCTTTAACTTTCTGGAATGCTGCTTTCCTTCTGCGTGAATTGTTTCCTTATTCACACAAAGAACGTATAGTTTCTTCCTTGATAAGCGTGAGCGAACACGTGAAATCAGAAGACGTGAAGAATTGTCCTCGCGTTTAAAATACACACGCGATTGTTTACCAAACCCGCGCGTGTGAAAAAATAAGTAAACGCGATAAAAATAACACGCGCTAGTTAAAATGGACTTGCGCTCTATTGCTACCGAACTCACGCGGAGAAACGAAACGTAATTCACATAAAATAGTTCACGCGTTAAAAACAACTCGCGCTTAATCAAAATGGACTCGCGCTCTATCGCAAACCAACAAGCGCTTTCCCATGAAACGTCTTTCGCGTTAAAAATGTACACGCGCTAAAATTCACTCGCGCAATTCTTTTGGGCACGCGCGCTATCGCAAACCAACAAGCGCTTTCCCATGAAATGTCTTTCACGTTAAAAATGTAAACGCGCTAAAATTCACTCACGCAATTCATTTGGGCACGCGCTCTATCGCTCTGAATACCCGCGCGCTTTCAAAAACACGTAAACGACGACTTGCGAGCTCGTGCACACATTAAACAGTCTTGAAGAACATTACACGCAGTTAATTAACTTTAAACTTCTACGCACAATCTTCAAGCTTGTTTTCCTTATAATAACTTTAACTGTAAATGTCTCTTTTCTCAAATAATTTTGAAACTTGTTAACTCTTTAAGGTTTCTTATAAAAGAAAATGAAAGTTCACTGTGACAATCTTAAAATCTTTAAAAGAACGATCCCACCTGATGTCTTCTTGTTGAAACTGGATCAGCTAACGATATTCTTACTTCTTTGGTAGATTTTCTGAGCTCTGAAAAGGCCTTACTTAAGGAGCTTATCTAATGTACAACCAGCCACTGAATTTCTATGGATGAAAGGCAGTTTAGAATCTTGCTCACCTCCCAAGAATGAAAGCCATTGTCCTTTCCACCAGTCAGGCAAACCAAACATATCATTGTTCCTTTAACCAATCAGATTAAGTTTCTTTCGCTCCATCTTGACCTGGGCAAGCACAATGTTAATTCTATGTACAAACTCTTCCTGTTACTAACCCAGCCAGCTCTGAAAGCACAACTAACCCAGCCAGCTCTGAAAGCCCAATGTTAATCCTGTTACTCTTCCTGTTACTGACCCAGCCAGTCCTGACACATCTGCACTTGCACGTCTGAATACTCACAAGGCAAAGTAGGTTCGCCTCCCTCCCTTTTTTCCCCCTCTGCTCTTAAATGTTGTGCTTTATTGCTGTAATGTATTTCCTACTATTCCTTCCTTCCTGCTCTTTGGGTGCATTGAAACTGTATATTCTTATTGCATAATCATGATTTTATGGCTCGACAGTACTGCTGATGGACGATCAGAATGTAGGAAATGTCAGATGTACAGAAGAAGATAACAAATAAATACAAAATCAATTCAGAAAATAATTTACTGTGACGAGAGGCTGGAAAGTAGGTGTATTTAACAGTGCAATTCTTGAGAATTGGTGCCATTACCCATTAATTCGGCGCTCAGCTCTCCCATCTGCTAAAACTTTGATTGGATTAGTGGGCTAGATGGGTATGCATGGAAATACTAACGGCAAAGTCCAGTCTAGGGTGGAACCAGGGCAGCGTTCAGCGTGAGTCTCATGTGGGACGTTGGGCTGAGATCTGGTGGATCTCACTTGCATGGGTGGGAAAGGGCTGGTAAGACCCCTCTGGTGTGGGGGAAAGACTGGCAGAGTGTTCCCTCATGTGAGGTGCCTGGGGAAAAGCTGTTGATTTATCTTTGATTTTGACATAATACAATTGATGATGTTCTGTGGCGTGGTAGTCCCAGATCCCTCTTCCCACCATGTACTTCTACGGGGAAATGAGCAAGACGAGAAAGAGTCACACGCGTTGCACAAGTGCCACACGTGTGAAGTACCCAAGTAAAGCAGGGGTTGGTTGTGTGGGACAGTAGAGTAGAGTAACGCCACATGGACAACCTGCACAGCGCTTGCCCCAGTTAGGCAGGAGACGCTAGGGGAAATAGGGAAATGTAGGCACGAATAGATGCAGCCGCAAGCCAACCGTTTATTGCTTTGCAACGCAGAAAAAGGGACTGATTGATGGGTGAACTCCCAGGGGAGGAGCCGAATGGAGGGGCTGTGTGCCATGGTTATCACAATTAGTTGGGACATCCAAAAAGTATGGGGGAGTGGGGATGGGATGTAAGAGTAAATGGTGAATGCTTGTCAATGGAGGCTATGGAAGGTTAGGTCTGTTGACATAGCTTTTGTAACCAAATGGTCCTTTGCAAATGTGTTCTGCTGCAGTAAGCAGATATTTTGGAATGACCACTAATATTAAAAACGTCTTTGCCAGCAAAGAGTATGTTTACCTGTTCAGCCCTACAACTGCTGGCACCTGGTACAGAGATATATGCCCTGTTTAGGGGATTGATATGATAAGTTATTTATTACACGCTTGATACCCAGAGGTTTCTAAGCACGAACCTCTGTTGCTCGTGTCGCCTTGCTCCCAAGGCGGGCTCGTTGCCGCTGAGCTATCCTCCCGAGACTACTGCACATCAAAAGGGAATGTTTGTGCAATTTCTAACTGGTTGGGAATACTGACACGGTGGACTATATCGTTAGGATTTTTGGATTTTGCATTTCTTTGTATTGCACTCACATTTAGTTGCACAAGTTGGAGAATTCACCCATGGCCTTAAACATTCGATTTCTGTTAAATTGTAACATTGTTAAATTCATAACCGCTCATTTTAAAATGTACACCCATTCTCTTTGTGTTAAAAAGCTATTGTGTACTTGTTGGTTTTAATTCTTGTCTTGTGAATATAAAAAGACATGGGAATGCTAACTCTGACAGAATAAATTACTTTGTGCATTGTACTTGTGTTTCTGATTCATATTTTACAGTAGAATGTCATTGCCTGAAACATCGTCATTCATTAGGCTGTGCCCCCAGCAAGTTGTTTGTATAAAGAAGGGTCAAGAGGAACAGAGTCCTGGAGAAGGCGCCTAGAGGGATGCTCCATTCTGAATAACTAAGGACACCCGCACATCAGTTGTTATAATATATTCTTGCTCTAATCTAGTGCAATTAGAATCGCTAGTGTTTGCAACAACCTCTATAGTGGATACATCTGCCAGGGTTATATTAAAAACTGCATGTACCATCTATAAAGCAATCTCAAATGGACCGCCATCATACTTGGTGGCTCATCGCCACTCTTCGGGCACCTCTTGGAACCTCAGGTGGCAAAACTATTAACAGGTTTGAATCTAAGATAGTCCGTAAAGGAAAGCCTTGCATGCAGCCCTTCTCCTACCACGCCCCAAACATCTGGAACTTAATCCCAGCAGAGACTCAAAATGCCCCCCCATCCTTCAGTTACGCAATGGATCCCTTTCAACAATACCTGCTGGACGAACACAAATCGCCCTCACCCTCCGGCCACCAACAGTACTGCGCCACTGTATAAAATGCCAAGCCCACTGCTTGCACCCTCCTGCTGTAAAGCACTTTGCTGCTCTTGGGCTAGGTTTGCCCTTTTATTAATAAAATAGAATAACTTAAAGGGGTCAAAAGGGAATGAGGTAAGAGGCACACCAGAAAACGTGCCAGCCCACAATTAGGGCAGCACCCTGTGTCTATCTTATGCTGCTTTCTGGAGCAGAACCGGTAACCTGTACTGTGGGACGCCATCAACAATGGGGTCCCCTAGAGGTTAATCTAAATGAGGGACTTTCAGGTTCCAGAAATGCCATTCTGAGGCGACAGAGGATGTTGGCCTGTTCGCCAGCCAGGAAGAAGCTGTGTGTTTGATTCCAATTGGATGAATCCATGACAGCAACGATCTCCCAAAATGTGGCACAGTCTCTGCCCTGCCTTTTTCATTCCAATGACGAATCTAAAATGTGGAGCTGGGGCCGGAGAAGGCGGCCGTTCAAATCACCCTTACCCGTGCTGAATGCATAAAGGTCACATGCAGAGTGGGCAGTCAGGACTGGGACAACCTAGTATGATGTAATAAACGGCACTGTGCCCATAACCTGAACCACCATTAGGAGAGGCCTGCCATACCATACTGCGGCTATATTCAGAAAGAGCTTATTTCAAGCATTGTATGCCACAGGATCTATAACTGAAACCCTCCCTCAATTAGTTGAGTTTCCCCTAATTCTTCTCCTGATAAACCGAAATTTGGTCATAACTGCATACATCTGAATTGTGATAGAAAAGGTTTCTTAATTTGAAAGCACAGCATGGTTTGGTGCCAGTCCACATTAATAATGGGCCCTTGTATATCTGTAAAACATGTTTATATTCATGTGTGTTAACTAAAGACCCCATTCATAGCATGAATGCTGCATCAGATTATTTGGACAAAGCAAAAAGGGTCTCTTTGTTCTTTCTTGTTGACAGACATTTCAGGGAAGCTATTTTCTCTCCGATTTAGTTAACTCCTTCCAGCGTTCTTGTGATATGCGATTCGCTTGTATTCGCTTTACTGTGAGCTGTAGGTTACCATACATTACCCTGCACTGATTTTCGAGCGACTGTGCAGTTCTTTGTGCTGAAACGTGCAGTATTTCGCCCAATCAGGCGCAAGCACTTGAACTCCTGTCAATTGCTTCTTAAGACTGCCACTGCTACTTAAAAGTAATGGCGGCCCTTAAGGAACTGACTGGAACCGAAGTGAAGTCCCTCCTAATTGTAAGCAGAAGAAAATGAACGCGCGCCCCCCGACAAACAGAAACCAGAGGAACTCAATTAGTATTTCAGAGCTTGATGGGGCATCGAGGGCACTACGAGATTTGACACACAATTAAAACAACCAGATTAGAAACCCCAAGGCGTCGCGCGAGGTGAAGAGTCAAATGGCAAGATGAACTTCCTCAGAGGGAAAATGGCCGCTCTGTGTGCAATAACAGTAACACGAAATGACAAAACATCAGACTTTACAGGCGAAGATACCTGCCGGGAACATCATAAATGAAAGTCAAGCCCCAACTGCACTGGGAATAATTACCCTTTTCGTCTAATTGTTTTTCCCAACCACTTATTCCCTATTGGCGGGAAAACTGCTAATGCAGAAAACGGATGAAAAAAATGCGCATTCGCTCTGAAAGGACTAACCTTTACAGATGTTTCAGGGAGGTAGTGTGGGTTTCTCAGCTTGGTCGTGATGTAGAAGCGGAAGTCGGGCGAGTATTCGATGGTGGAGTCTCCCAGGCGGATGCAGATGCTCCCTCCTTGTTTGAACGTCTGCTTGAGCAGCAGCGGCTCCAGAATCGGGTCCAGTTCTTCGGCCACATTCTCCAGCAGCACTAGAAAGGAGTGATGCAATGAGTGGATTTGCTTCAGAAAATGGAGACCGTACAATGCTTCTTACAGCGTGAGCATTTGGACACATTGGCCTCTAGTGCGCGGCTCCATTTTGCAAATAAAATACATACATAGATTACATCCAATATATACTCAGTTTTAGGAGGTCAGTTAAGTCGCGAGTGGGGGCACAAAGAGGCCATCTACTTTTCTGTTTTGTGTGATATCAGGTTACTATCAGGGTTGTGATCAAAGAAAATCAATACAAAACATACTAAAACCAGCACAAGACATTAAATTATAATTGGTTATTTATAACACGCTTAATATACCCAGGGACGTTATTTGGGGGCAGACAGGGGTCGCAACTACGACCCCTGAGGTCTCCCTTGCGACCAAATGGTCTCTCTTGCTACCCCTAAAAAATGCATTTAAAAAAAACCTTTTATTTTTAATTTTAAACTAAGCTCCTGGGCTGGCTGTAGCCAGCGTCATGTGGCTCTTTGTTTCTGGAGAGTGGGTGGCTTTCTTGTACAGGCTTCTTAAAAAAAAAAAAAAGAGTGTTGCACTCGTAACACTTTGAGCAGTGACCCTAAATGAGAAAGAATGGGAATAACAAATGTGTCTTTCTGGGGGCGAGTCCCTGATTTAGTCTGTTCTGAAACACCTTAACTCAGCCTTTCATCCTTTTGAGGTTGATAAATGAGTACCAACACAGGTTGGGTGATATTGTATGTATATTTGTTCTATATAAAGCTCTTAAGCGTAAATGCTATATAATAACAAACCATTATCATTTGTCCTTGGATGCATGCTTGCGTTCACAGTAATTTGGTAATATGGGCCTATACACACTGATATTAACGATACATGTGGTGATCCATTCTTGTATGAAATGTATATCACATTATAGTGGTATCCTAACCATATTATTCGTTGTGTACTTAGGAACAGTGCTATGTGATGCCCCTTCCTTTTTGGTGAAGGGGCGAAAGGTTGTGTCCTTTGCTTTCCGTGATGTCACTTCGGGATTGGGTCAAATTACATTACGTGCTGTGATGACATCAGAGGTCAATGGTCATGTGATGTCACTTCCGCTACCCCAGGCATTTTGGTGAAATGACGTCCCTGTTAATACCTAGAGGTTTCTAAGCACGGACTAGGGAACGGACCTGTGTTGCTCCGCATTGTTTTAGTTCCAGGGCAAGCGTGTTGCCCCTGAGTTATCCTTTCCGAGACTTTAAGTGGGGCAAGGGTTGAGGGGGTGGGGCTTGGACTAGGGGGTGTGGCCAAAGTGTCAAGTGTGTGGGGGAGGCGAGTGTAGAGGGACAGAGGGGAGATAGTGGTGGACCTGTGCAGCGCTTTTGTGTCCCCCCTCCTTTTGTTTCTTAATCACTGGCTCTGACCTCTGCAGGCACGGCTTGCAAGCATCTGAGCCGGCAAATAAGAAACAGAGGGAGAGAGCACACCAAAAGAATTGCAGTGCCCTGCCTTTTGGTTCTTTATGAGGGGCTTCAACACCCAAGGCAGCCCTTAGCCTTGCAGTTAAATGGCTGCCTCCGAGATCAGGGCTTCTCTGTTTTTTGTAATCAGAAGCTCCGACCTTCAAGTTAGCCCTTTAACCATGCAGCTCTTTTGTGCAAAACAACTGCCTGAGGTGTTTGGTGCTTCTAGGGCTAGTCAGGGGGAGCCCGGCTTCGGAGCACTTTTTTAAGACTAGCCCCGGCCCACTTAAAGCCCTGCCTACAGAATTCTGGGAGGAAGCCGCTTTACCTTGCCATTCCTGACTGTGAGAGTCTAATTCCTGCATGGACAAGACTTGTTCTTTTTGCTTGCTCTGAGGACAACACTGCATTCTGGGGCCAGATTATTTTCAAGCACCTTAGTTCCATTTTTTTCGCTCCTCCTTGGTTCCCTAATCACTTGCATTCACTTTCAAGATCTGCTGTATCACCTACAAGGAGGTGGTTCTGGGCCAACCATCGTACTTTGCTGAAAAGTTGTTCATTTGTAGGGGATCGAGGTACACTAAGAGCACCAATATGGTACATCTTGGTATCCCCTGGTTTTGAGACTTTTTGGAGCCCTTCCTTCCCCCCCATTCGTCTTCTCCCTACTCTGCTGTGGTTTAAGAAGAGCTTAAACTACATTTATTTCAGGACAAAGGTTCATCTTGTTGTCCTCACTATTATATTGCATTGCTCGATTTGAATCCATTTGTGTGCTGAATGTGCAACTTTCTTGGTGGCTTAATGGCTGATCTAAATGGAGCTTTGGTGCCGCCTTTGGGAGGAATCTGCAGAGTTTGAGCGAAGAGCATGGAAAGGCAGGAGGGGGTGGCCCAGGAGACAAAAGAGGCCATTATCTAAAGGGGTACAGGGCCACTGCTGATGATGGTGATGCAGGGGGTCAGCGTCGCAATTAAATGCAAGCAACACTTACCTGACCTGAATGCTGCCTGTTGGGCCACACCCCCGGAAGAACCCCCGCTGGGTTTTGCAAGAGGGCCGGCTGGTGCCATGGCCTAACTTGCAGCATTCATGTGAGGTAAGTGTTGCCTTGGCTTTTAATTGCTGCACTGACCCCCCTCCAAGGCACCCATTTGCCCCAGAGACGCAGGGATCGTCACCCTCTCACCTGAGGTGCAAGCGTGGTGACCCCTGCATCTCTAATAAAAGGGGTGTCAGGCATTGGAGGCGGCAACACAATCGAAAGGAGAGGCTTTTTCTTCTAAAACCTGAAGCTCTTGCTTACACACGAGACCTCCAGGCTTCAGAAACAAGAGCCTTGGCATCTAGCAGCTTGATGGGCCGGGGTTAGCAGGGGGCTCTATTGAGCCCCAGCAGGGCCTCGTCTCGGACACAATTTTCTGAACCTGCCGGAGCTCGGCCCCGGCTAGCCCCGGCCCACGTAAAGCTCCAGGTAAGACAGTATGAAAACCAGGCCTAGTCCTACCCATACAATTAAGGCATCACATTTCTAGGATTGCCCAAGAAAACTCTCAAGACCCCCATGCACCCCAACATAATATAGAGTACTAACTTTCAATGCTCGAAATCTGCCTTAGAGATACACTCCTTCTAGCACAGCACTTTAGGACATACCCATCTCTCTGCATACATCACCATGGGCCCCCCTAACAGGGCTGACATGCATCCATGCAACAAAAAAACCTAAAAAAAAAACATTGTTTCTCAGCTGCATCCCGCCCTTTGAATTGTACAATCTACTTCCTTTTAACTGCCTCTTCTCCTCCTCCTGATCATTTTGTGGGGTACAGTACGTCATTGTACAGACTTCAATAACAAAGGTGGGGTGGGGGGGGGGCGGTATAACAGCCTCTCACTGCTACATAACATTCTATCATCAGATTTGATGATTTCTTGAATGAGAAATCCGCATGAAATTTCGCGACCAGAATTTGACTCTTTTTTTCTCCTAACCGTTCCCTACATAATAACTGCCAAGTTGCCCTGTGTCCTGTTATGACACCTCGAGCCAGTTCTGTTTTTTCCCACTGCATACTGGAACTTGTAGTTTCGCTATTCCCATTGTAAGTAGGGGCCTACAAGTGTCAGCATTCAATGGGGGGAAACCAGAACTGGCTCGAGGTGTCAATCCATGACACAGGGCCACTTGGCAGCTATCCGATCCGCACATGCATGGCTAGCCAGGGGGCACTACATTTTGAGTACATGCAGGCCGGCCCACTGTGGCACAAGCTCCACATTAGATTACGCAAAGACCTCCTGTTGCACAAGATCCATTAAGATTCCGCTCTTCTATTGAACGCTCCCGCCTTTTTTGATGTTCGATGCCGTCTGGCGGCGTAGTTAGGTGGCTTTCAATACCCAGGCAAGGCTGGCACTAACTTCTTTAAAATATGAACATTTCCCATTTCAATTACCTCGTATATTTGGTCTTTACTAAATTACAGACAATCACAGCAGAAACCGTTTAAGTATGTCTGTAGCTCAACATTTCAACAGACACGCCAAGCCTGCAGAATTCTGGGGGCTAATGAGGACATGTGAATGCCACAACTGCCACAACAATTAAAACAGCTACATTAGATAAACATTCACTAATGACTCTTTCAACACGTCGAACCTCACACCCTGCTACAAGATATCTTTAGTGATTTTATAATTTGATTAATGGTGAATCTGAAAAAATAAATTCATAATAAAGAAACCGGCGTTGTTGAGAAGCAAATCTCCCACGTTGTTTTCGTGAGCCGAGACTGCCCTCTTTCGGCTGCTCGGCAAATGACATGTCGATAATCCCACCTGCCACTTACCTGGTGTACCGAATTGAATGCAGTTTTCAAGTGTTCTTACAAAGTCCGGGTCACTGAGCTTAATGATGTGCAGGGTGTTGGCTTTTTCCATGTTCTTCACCCATTTGTTGGCTTGGCCCTGGGGGTCGATCATCAGAGGCCATCTCCTGGCATTTCTAAGAGACAAATACTGCATTAAACGCTTCTCAACAGAGAACACGAGCTGCTCTGTGGAACTTTTCTTTTTAGTGAATAGATGAAAAGCATACAGTGGATGTGACCGTGAACGTGCCTACTGAAAAACAGCACATTTCCCACCGTGGCAGTAGCTTTTAAACAGCCAATCATGTGTTACGCACGTTGCATCATGCAGAAAGGGCGATTTACTTAAATACCTACTAAATCACAAATACAATTCATAATACCAACGTGGCAGTGGCAGAGAGTGGTTTTGATATATTTGTGAAAGTAAGTAAAAGCTGTGCTGGAAATTGACAGTTATAGGTGGAACTCCCCTACCACCCTCGCCCCTTCCCTTTGTGTGGGTGTGGGGTGGATTGTTAGGGGTGTTGGTGGGATTGGGGGCTGAGCTAAGAGTCGAATGATGTGCGTACCCTGAATATAGGATGCTGGATGCTTTGCATAAACACAAAGTGCATTTTGGGAACATAAGAATGACCACCAATTTATAAAACATGTCTGTCCTGGTAATTCAAACGCTCATTCCTTCTGAGCAAGCAACGCACACTTGGTATGGTGCTCATTTCCTCTATCAGAATAGTCACCCAAACAGTAAAATGTGTGCAAAGCATGAGACATATTTATAGCTTTGGACGGTTTCATTCTTTGAGGTTTGGGCTGCTGAGCAAAGGACGACTTTCAGATGCAGTCTGTGAAGGTGTTGCATATTGCGGTTCATCTGTACGCATAGAAATACTGTCTTTCTATGCAGTGTAGCTGAGCGGCGATATGCAACGAGCGCCATGCCCCAACCCCCCAAGTTGAGGAAGCACTCTGCGGCTCGCGGCAGACACAGCAAGACTCGGGGCAGACACAGCGTTCAGGAAACTCATGACCGTCAGGACTAGAGAGTGCCCTCAACTTGGGGTGGGGCCTTGGGTCTACACGTAGCGGTGCTCCAACAAGACAGTTTTTGCAGGAGAACAACTCCATCTTGTTCCTGCACAATTCCTCCCCCGAGCAATGGTCAGTCTCAAACATGTTCTTCTAGTGAAGCATTGCAAGTCTGCACAGAACCCCCATAGTCTGAATACATTTCCACGATTTATAATGTGTGCAACATTGTTAACGATTGCAAATCTACAGGTGCCGATCATCGAAAAAAAGATATTCTTCAGGCCACAGTTTTCACAGGAGGTGAAAAGACTTTTCTTTGTGTTTTCCGCTATGGTCACAAAGTGAAGGCCCAAGCCTGGGCCTGTGCCGCCACAAGTTGGAGATCTGATGATGGATGGAGGATCTCCTCCGGCAACGGGTACCTACTGCCAGTAGTCATTACGTGGCAGAAGAAAAACCGATGGATTATCGTAAAAATAGGCAAAAACATAGAAAAAAGTTGTAGGATTCTGAGAAGCGAAACACAGACTCCCAACATGAGAAACGTGCGGTAAAGATCTGAAGATGGCCACCAGGGGAGAGCTTAGGAGGACGAGTGTCATTGACTGGGGCAGTACAACCGAACGTAACACTGATTGGTGAGAGACAAGCAGTTTTTAGCATAAAGCTAAACAGCTTTAATTTTACAGAGGCTATGCAGACTGATGGCGGCGAATATTCATTAGCATGTGAATGCATGCAAGAAATAAAAAAAGAAGAAAGAATTTGTACCAGCGACAGTCCTCCCGGGAGGAACCGCGAGAATTGGTTCATGCTTACGAGAGAAGGGGAGAAGACTGGAACGCCGGGGAAGAAGCCAGGAGGTCTGCAGCTGGTCCCCAATGAGAACAAGGGCTGGCGGGCTGGTCGATGATGGCTCCAGGCGGTCTTAAAGCCTGAATAGCGAGATCGCTACTAGGAGGAAGACTGGTGCTGCAGAGCCACCACAGGCCAAAAATATCTCACGGGACACCCACGAGTCAGAAGCTGACTGCAGACATTGAAGAGGAGCCTGAGCCCTCACACATGACGAAACAAGGCCCGCAAGTGGGCAGAAATGTGTCGGGATCAGAATAGATGGTGGCAACCAGTAAGGGGCAAGAGAAGCCACAAGTACAATGCCTGGGACCCAAAACTTAGTTGTGAAGAGACTTTCACACCCATCGAAATATATGGTGGTACTTGAGAGGAGAGTGAACCAAGTCTACCAGGAAGGAAATCTGAGAATGGTGAGTCTGAGACTCACAAACCCAAGAAGAAAAGATTGTTGGTCAATCTTTAGAGTCACAGTACCTGGCTCAGAGGCAAACCAGGTTGGCTTTGAATCCAAGAGAGAGCATCGAAAAGCATTAACCCTGACAGGGTGTTGTGGACATTGATCTTCATAGTCAGAGTACCTGGCAAGGTGGTAAGCCAGGTTGGTGGTGAGAAGAACCAAAGGAAGGGAGTAATTCCTCCTGCTGTTTGTGAGCACGGTGAAAGGCCAAGAGAAGGGAGTCATTCTCTTGGTAGTATGAGAAACTGGAAGAGACCTGGGGAAGGGAAACATTACCCCAAGGAGTTGTGAACCTCATGAGAGAAGTCAAGAGAAGGGAGACATTCTCTTGGCTGTGTGAAGAGCTTTTAGGCAACCAAGGGAAAAGAGACATTTTGCCTGGAATTGGTGAACATTATGAAAGAAGGCCAAGAGAAGAGAGTCATTCTCTTGGCAGTGTGAATTGCAATGAGAGGCCAGGGAAGGGAAGCCACTTACCCTGGTATTAGCAACACCATTGAGAAACCTGAGCAAAGTTAGAGGGGAGGGAGTCATCCCCCTAACACGGTGAAGACACATGATTTCCTCTATGTGTCTTGGTGGAGCCCCATCCAAGGAACATTTTTTAGACATTTTTTAGACTGTTTGATTTGTACCTTTCTGAGAAGAACATTTCATTTACCCCATCCAGAAGTGAACTTTGGGCTGTCATCCAGAAGAAGGGAACCATTCTTTTGGACCAACAAAATCATCCCTTTTTCCTTAGTTAATTCAGAACATAAGGGAGGTAAATAGGTTTTGTGATGGAATCCTTAGTTTGTTTGAGGCACAGAAGATTGCGTTCCTAGAGCCACCAATGAAAATGACTGCAAGCAGAAACATAGCACTCTGGAACCAGAAGATCAAGACCTAGAGCTGTGAGAAGCCTGTTGGCGTCCTCACATCTACTCCCATTGGATCCTCTTCTCAGATGGCCAGGGAAAGGTCATCACTCTTGGATCCTGACCATGGGGGTGGAGAAGTGAGGGAGTATCACCTAGGTGGAGGGTCCTTGGTGATTGGGAACAAGAGGTCCTCAGGTGAGACACGGTATTCTGCATTTCCCTTTCATGAAGAATCCTCCATCCTGGAGGTAGTCATGGGGTATTGCTATCCCTGTCCCACTGACCATGAAAACGACAGGAAATATTACCAATTCAGAAGTACCAGTAAGAGGCGGAAGAAGAGAGGGGTTAGGGGTGAAGAAGGCAAGACATGGTATCCCCCCTTTCACTAATGAAGACCAACCTAACCCTCCTCCGGCCTCTATAGGCTACTGTAGCCCTCCATTTCCCCACATTTTACCTCTGCCAGTACTGGGACGAGGAAGAGGTGACACAGTAATGAACACTAGAAACCCATTTCACCACTAAAGTACTGGGACAAAGAAGATGCCTGTAGAGTACTGTGAGCATCAGGCATGTCCCTTTAATTATAGTCAGGCAAACCCAAGTGCAAATCCACACCTGCAATCTGTCAAGTGGTTGCAGGTGTATAAAGGAAGAGCCAGAAAACAACAGAGAGAGCAACAGGGAGGCCTGTGTAGGAGAGACCAGCAGGGCACCCTTCTCGTGAGGAGGCAGCCATGGTGGGACCGGAGAGGAAGCTA
Source organism: Ambystoma mexicanum (assembly GCF_040938575.1). Classification (NCBI taxonomy): domain Eukaryota; kingdom Metazoa; phylum Chordata; class Amphibia; order Caudata; family Ambystomatidae; genus Ambystoma; species Ambystoma mexicanum. Next base: position 780,089,483 of record NC_090931.1, read on the forward strand.
GGACGCCAGCCGATGTCCCAGAGGACTTGTGGAACCCAGGGCAAGCTGGGCTGTCAAGCCGCCACAGGCATGAGAGCCTCCATATGGAAGAGAGAGCAGCTGGAGCTGCGAGTGAAGAAGAAAGAAGAAAGGACGCCGTCCGTGCCAAAGCAGCAGAACCGCCGATCAGTGGAGGACAGCATCAGAGTACGAGCAGGGCTCTCGGAGGCCGGCCAGCCGATCCGAGATGTGGAAGAGAGGAATCGGACCCATCGGAGAGGAACGCTGGGGACCTGTGAGTGTCAGGAAACTCACTTAGTACCGGGGCGCCCCCTGAGGGCTACGCATATATAATTAAGTGCCGTATGAGTTGTATTGAATACTGAACTGATCGAAAATTTGAAAAAAAGTTGAATTACGTTAATTGAATACTGAATTGAATAAAAGTTTGAAACAAAACTGAATTACGCATATTGAATATCGAAATGAATACAAACTTCAAATCAAGCTAAAGTAAGCTTATTCAATATGGAACTGAAGAAAACTTTATGGGCTAAGCTAAATAGCGGATGAACGCCAAAAGGGAAAGTGCCCATTTGAAAGCAACTCATGAAAAGAGGGCAAGTGTGAAAGAATGTAACAGAAAGGTGGGGCATGGAAAAGACCAACACAAAGTGAACTTTATGAATGGACATAGTACGGCAAGTCCAAAGGCTGGCAAGAAGTGTGTGACACGTTATGGCAAAGCCAAGGGGCTAACCAGGAGAAGCCAGGAGAGTGTGAAACTGCCTACACAAAGAGAAGCTAAGTGAATGTGAATCTGTACACAGGGACATGTAGACAAGAGCCTGTGGGTATTGGAGATCCTAGGGTTCCTGGTTGCATGACCTGTGATGGGTGGACCGTGTGGTCTGAGAACTGCGCCTAGACCAGTGAGCCCTAAATGGTGAAAGTCAAAGACATTGTGCAATGACCCAAGAAGGAGAACTGTGAGTGAACTGGTAAGGCGAGCCAGAAGGAGGGTCAAGTGGACCTAGATTTAAGTTGAAATGTGAAAGATTGAAACCAATACAAGTTGCTACATTGAAATCTTGGGGAAGGCAACCCTGAGGTTTGATGAACTGAAAATACTGTCTTGAGGACAGAGCCTCAAGACCAAATTTTGCGCAAACTGTGTTGCACTGAACTTGGGGAAGGGAACATCGAAGACTGTGTGGAACTACATTGCCTTGAACTGGGAAAAGGTAATCTTGAGACTTTTTTGTGGTACTGTCTTGAACTTGGGGAAGGGGAGCTGAAGAGGAAGTTAAGAGCTGGAAGAAGCCCAGAACTTTGTGTTGATCACCATTTCTTTTATTATTGGTATTCCTACACATGGTTTAGCTTTAGTTGTGTGGGTAATGATGGGTTTTGAACACAGACAGACTTTTAAATTGAACTCTTTGACTTAGACTTTCCTTAGTTTTGTTCAGGTAGCGAAATTCCACCTCAGCATAGCGCAAGTTAGGCCTTCTACCTTCCTGACATTTGATTTTATACACCATTTTATTTTGAATCATGGATCTGTTGTCTGTATCTTGCTTCATGATGCCGTCACAGAACCAACTAAGAACGTGAATGCAAGGAGAAACATGGAACACTGGAACCCGAAGACCACGTTCCCTGAGCCACCTATAAAAATAACTGCCAGGAGAAACACAGCACTCTGGAATTGCAGAACATGTTCCTAGAGCAAACTAAGAAAGCAACTGCAAGGAAAAACTGTTTGCTGGAATTTGAACACAAATTTCCCAGATTCAACCAAGCATGTGATTAAAAGGTGGAAAGTGTAAGGTTTAAACTTGAAGGACAATTTCATAGAGACCACTGAAAAAGTGCTGGCAAGGAGAAATGCTGCATGCTAGAATTCAAAGATGAATCTGCTTGAACCAGTTTAGCAAGTAACTCATAGGAAAGAAATGAGTTACATACTTTAGAGATCACTCTGGTCCAGCAAAAGATAATGGTGCTCATTTTGGAAGTCCCCAGAGCATGAATTAAGGGGCAAAAGACAGGCTGGAAGGATTTAGGCCTGCGTTAATTCCTCCATTCACACTCAGGGGCAACTTTGATTTTTTAACGCAGAGGTGGGGGGCAGAATGGGAGTTACATTTCTGCCTCCCTTTTACCCTCCGCCTACAAAAACATCTTGGTTTTATGCCAGCATGTGGGTTTTTATGCTGGCGTAAAACCAATCATTTCCCAGGTAATCCGCCTGATTTTGACACCAGCAAAAAGATGGCGGGTTACATGGGAAATCATTGTAAATGCCGCCTGCTATAACATAGCAGGCAGCATTTGCTCATTTTACACTGCATAAAGATGCTTCAGCCGCAACTTTACACTTCTCTTTTGCACTCCAGAGTGCAAATTACGAAAATTGTCTAGAGGGAACCTCTTTGCATGTAAGTGGTCCCCTTCGGGCAATTTGCGCTCAATTTTTAAATGAGCTCCTTTTTTAAAAATATTTATTTATAGTTACAAAGTAACTTTTACAAAATGACAAGAACACATTTTTTTTTAAACGTAAGAAGAAACATCAAAATTTAGACAGGCACAATTAATCCTAACAAAGAAGTTTCAAGGTTTTCTGACAAATTTCATATAGCAAATACATATACGATTTCCATAAAATTCCTTAAAACTCAAATCTTAAAATTCTAAAAGGCAGTGTAACTAATAGTGATAAGATAGTTACAATAAGATCCAATAAATACATACAGTAACACACCTCCATAGACACATCAATTTTCTTTCTAACAGTACATAAGAGTTTCAGTTGTCATTTCCATAGGCCACACGGGTGTGTTACTTTGAAAATTAATGTGATACCAGTGCATTATGAGTACGTTAGGTGGAACTATCTCATATTGCTTTAGCAGGATTTCATAAGACTCAGCACGCTAGTTATAAAGGTGTCAGTGCATTGTAAGTACATTATATAGAGTTATATTGTGTTGTTTAAACTAGATTTCATAAACGACAACACATTTTTAGAAATCCTATTATTGCGATCTGTAGCTTTACTCTTTTCCCATGCAGCCTATCTTGCCACAAAAGCTCCAAATCCACGCACTCAGTATTTGGTACATGACAGCTGAAGTAACTGATGCGTTCCTTTCTTAATTCGTCACATTTGGTCAACAAGTGCACTAGTGTCTCACAGTAATCCTTCTGCTTACAAAACAGGCAAAACGAGTGACACCTAACTTCGCAAATTTCTAATGTCTTGTATTTCACCCGTTCCCAGTACATTAAATCGAAATCTCATAAAGTACTGTCTCCATTCTCTATCTGGAAATTTAATTAGATATGGTGCAGATTCCCCCATCTTTTTACTGTCATTTACAATGTGATTGTATAGGCAGGTTTTCCTAACCTCTTGTACTGTAAAGTTCCAATCCGCATGTGACAGTAATTCTTTCACTTTCATTGAGTTCCTAATTAGCATATCTCTAGGGACACCCAATAAATCCAGTACAGCGTTAGCTTCTTCCATCATGTCTCTCAAATATTTTGATGTAGGCGCACCACTCTGTATGCCCTTCCCCATAATATCATACAATGTAGGTTCATTACTGGTAATCATTTTCCTATAGAGGGACATTCTTCGCCATTCCAAAATGCTCCTCAATTAATGCAGGCCGTGTTAATAGCGAATTGCCGCCAGGGGCCCACATTTAGGCAGACACCTCACCATTGATTTTACCATTTAGTTTTGTATAATGCCACCTCGGTCCTGCACCATAATGGAGCCAATTCCACGCCGTAAAAAAATTGGGCTACAATTCAGCTTTTGTACAGGCGAATACAGGGCATTAATGAACATTTTCCATATTTCAAATTTATTTTGCGCACTTTGATCATTGTGCCCACCTTTGCATTCAGTAAGTTGTGAAAATTCTCCTTTTTTTGTCCCCGAATACCGGATACCCAAGGTATCTTATTGCTGTACCGGTGGGAAGTTTCACATGGTTTAAAAACCATGAGAAGCAATTTCGTTGTTTCTTATGGGAAAGACAGACTATAACTGTTTGAGTAGTTTATTTTTAACGCATTTACAAAAATGTAATCTTTAAAAGCAGATAGGAGACGCTGAGTCCAATGGGAGTATAGTCGTACAGGGTCACGTCGTCTGCATAGGCAGTCCATACAATCTTAGAACCCTCAATTTTTGGTGAATTAACTAAAAGGTGTGTAAAACTCTGCCCCATATCAGAAAAATACAGATTAAAAATGGTTGGTGCATAGATACATCCTTGCCTTAGACCATTTTTAACCCTAATCTCTTGAGACAGTGCACCCTTCACATTAAGTCTCACTTTAAGCCTAGAATCCTCATGTATATTATACAATACAGATAGCAAAGGTGTTCGCATTCCTAAATGTTCAAGTTTGGACCACAAAATTGATCTATCCACTAGATCGAAAGCTGCAGTAAGATCAATTGACGCTATATAAATAGGTGAATTTCCTGGGGTCCATGCTGCATTTTGTAAGATGTTAATTAAAAGACCTCCTGCGTCAGTACCTACATTTTTTCTAAACCCAAACTGATTTGGGGACAAAATCTTAAACTTGTCCATCCAACTGCGAATATGATCCAATATAAGAGTTGCGAAAATTTTGGAATCAACATCTAGCAAAGCAATGGGTCTGTAACTTGAAGGAAGTGCCCTATCCCCCTTTTTATAGATGGGTACAATATATGACATTCTCCAACTAGAAGGGATGGTCTTTGTGCGCAGAATGTCTTCAAATAAGAGGAATAACATTTTTGCCCATATGTTTACATTTCCCTTCATAACATTATTGCAGAGCATATTTGGGCCATGGGCCCGCGAAGAAGAGCTTTTGACAATGATACATTTGATATCTTTGACCCCAAAGGGAATATCCCATAAAACATCTGCAATATACAGTGAAGGATTCCAAACCACAACCGGAGGGGTATATAGAGCATCAAAGTGTCCTTCCCATTGTTCTGAATTTACACAAACAGATTGAGCTTTCATTTGCGTTGTACCTCCCTTATTAACCAGTGCCCAAAATCTATGTGCGTTAGCATCACGAAGAGATGCAAACATATCTTCCGCATCTCCCTGGTACAGTTTGGCGCGTAGGCACCTGGCTTTCCTCTTCCATTTGTTTTTTAACAGAGAGAATTCACTTCTATTCATCAATTTTTGTGAGTTTTTATGAAATGTTAGGTACCCAAGTATTTCACGATTACGTCGTTCTTTAGTGTTTTCATTTCTTCAGAAAATGCATGCTTGTGGGGTTCTTTCCTATTTGTATATTCTTTTTTTTTGTTTAATCCCCCTTTGCCAATAACGATGGACTCTATATAACCCCCCAAATGAATTTTGGGTATATAATAATTTTTTTTGGATGTACGTACTATTGTTAAAATCTTCTTGGAAAAATGTGTTGACTCTGTTGATGTTGGTTTTGTGCCACACAATTCGATTCTGTTTGGCATTCAGGGACAGCGAAGTATAGTAACTAGAAACATCAGTTCTTTCCAGCTCAGTCACTATTACCATTCTTAACATTTTGTGGTCACTCTCCAGTATTTCAATTAATATAAACTCATGTATGAGCGAAAAAGTCTTGGTACCCACAAAAATGTAATCAATAGTAGAGCTCCATTTCCCATTTAACCAGGTGGATTTGTCCATAGATTCTCCCAAAAATTATTTACACAATAAAGCCTCCAGCCGCCTATAAATTGTGCCCATTGTTGCCCTTGATGGTATTTACGTGTGTCCCCCCACTCATTTCCAGTCCGACCAACCCTTCCTGCATGTAGTTCTTCTTCCACACATATTTCAGAATTAAAATCCCCACACATAACAATATACAAATCCTTCTTTAGGTCCTGGCATTCCTGAATCATTGAGTCAATGGATTCAATATACTTCTTTAGATCGCACTCTGGTTGCCAGTATATGTTTATGATTAACAAATAAGTTTGTGCACACTTCCGGCCCACGTTTATAAGCGAGGCTATACAACCTTTATTAATACTAAAGTTCTTTATGGTTTCAAAGTTAGCATTATTCTTTATGGCGATAAGCAATCCCCCAGCCGGTCTCCCCTTAGTTTTTTTCATGGCTGGCTCCTGAAAAATTGGGAAACCATCTAGAAAAAAATTGGTTGTTGCCCAGGTTTCTTGCATGCACAGGAAGGAGTATTTCACAAGCTCTGAACAAGTGTTTACAGAGTACATTAGTGGACGTGACCCCCAAAAGTTCCATGATAGAAAATTTAACTTCGCAATACTCTAGGTGGAGTCTGTCAGACCTTCAATCTTGGCTATAGATTCTCTCAGGGATTAGCCAATGTTCCAAGCTCATTCATGCCTTTGAGTTGTTTCTCAATATTTATGTTGTAACCTCCTTGTGCTTGCTTATTCCCTTCTAACTTACTGGAGTAACCTGTCCACTCCCCACCCTGTTGTGTTCCCGAACCTTGACTAAAATGTACAATATCATAACCGAATCTTTGCAGAGCCACTCCTTCTGTGAGTACAAGCTCATAGTTTGCTCTCGAGTAGAACACAATCCTAACACAATCATATCTCGTCGGGTGAATATAGAATATGAGCTTAATATCCCCCGAGGAGATCAATGAGAGGCGAGGAATTTCATTAAACAGGGAGAGGATCCTTACTCGGTTTAGTGAAGGGGGACCTCCTATTGTTAATACAAAATTCAATATGACACTAGGGTCATCCACATATTTCGGTTCCCTCCATTCTCTCCAGTCCTCCTGCCCAGCATATTGATACCAAAGATCTTGTTCCTCCTGCTTCAGGTGCCTATCTGATTCCCACTCCCTACCCCCTCTGGTCTCAAACTTCACATCCCGCCCTACATTGAGATCTCTTCCTTTTTCATGGGCCTTCTCTAGATTCCATGGTTCAATTTTTTCTCTAATACGTTCATCAAATTCATTATCCACCTGTTGTATTCGATTAATTGGTGGATCTTCCACTCTGCCTTCCGCACACGTGGCAGTAGGGTTGACCAAGGCCTTAGTGGAGGGATAGTCATGTTTTAAGTTTGGCATATCAATATTTAATCCATCTTCATGGGATCAATCATTTAGTCCCTGTAGACTATGAACTTCTTTACTTTCTGTCACTGTTTCAGGAGGATTCCTCCTTAGTTCTCCCTCCAAAGATTTGCGCTCCAAATGCACTATAGGAACAGGGAGGGTTAAAGCCAGCTTAGATGACTATTGAAGAATTTTGAGAAGAGCTTCCTGTACCAGAATTTTTTATATCTTCACTAGGAACAACAGTTGAAACATTATCACTGGCTTCCTTAATTTGAGCCTCCCCCCGCAATTCCCGTCCCCTCCTGCTGGACTTGGCTAGTAACGGTGTCTGGTACCTTGGGTGCAACCTGATGTATTGCCTTATCCAGTGCTGTCTCCTGAACTGTTTCTGTAACAGTCTTTTCTTTTGTTTTTGTGCTGAAGAACTGTTGGATGCTCCGAACCTCTTTGCAGCCTTCTGATCTAATATCAGTAGACTTTTTAGGGTCTTCTTTTTTTTTCTTATTTATTTCTATTTTTTTGTTTTTTTGTGTGGTGGTGGCAATTTTCCCCTTGTGGTCCATGACTTCAAACAGGGTGTTTGATGCTTCTCCGTATTCGGCAACATGTGCCTTGCGTTCAATTTCTGCTGTCTGTGGGGGGGCTCCCTCTCTTCCCAAATCCTGCCTTCCTAGATCTTCCTTTACATTCAATGCTAACTTGCTTTCTTCATTAAGTTGGGTAAAGTCTAATATACCACCCTCACCTGATAAACTACAAATGTTTTTGATGTTCATGTTCGTATTTTTTATTTTTATGGAAGGTTGATTTTGAGATTTCTTTATTGATCCTGAATTAGCAACCCTTTCACTCTTCACTCTTCTTTTAATAGCTGTAGCCCTCATTTTCTTTTCTCTATGGGAGATAACACGTCAAAGAGTTGATCTTCTCCCTGATTAGGCTCTATATCTTGTGTTCGTTTCAGTGTCTGATCCTTTGTCGCCTCCTCTTCTAAAACCTTCAGTAGAACAGATGGACTATCGGGTTTACTTCCAATACTGAGTTCTGAGGGATTAATTTCTTTACTATCTCCAGTTTCATACTCCACTACTCTCTGGTTTTCCACATTTTTTATCTTCTCTGAGTTGATCAATATCAACTTCTTCAATTCCTTCCAATCTTCAGTCGAACCCTCTTGCACATTTTTACTCTCAGTCTTATTTTCTCTCACTTCATCACCCGTTTGGGAGCCTATACTGTGCCACAACTTGGGTGCCTTGTTTAATGGTAGAATATGTTTTTTATGTGTTCAGGGCATGAACAAACCCTTCCACCCTGCTTACTTTTTCCAAGCATTCTACCATCATGATTCGCAATTCCAGAATCTCTCTGTGTGTCCTTTCATGCCCCTTGTCCAGGAGATTAAGAATCCTGGTTAGGACCGGAAAGGATTCTAACGTGTGAACAATATCTTCAGTATTCGATTCCTCAGAGGCATGTATATGGGCAGATTCCTCAAAGTCATGATTCAGAGGAGCAGTAGGAATAGTTGGACGGAGCATTTATGAAGATCTGGCCGTGGATCCCCCGATTCTCACTTCCAAACATACCCCTCCCTTCTCTCGTATCCTCTGCGAGGGTTTGGGAGGAGGAGGATGCTAAGGCGTGCTCCTCCATTCTACCCAAACTGGATTAATGGAGGTGCACATTATCATGCCCCCCTCCTCCCCAGGCCCTTACAGGTGTTGACAGTCCTGTGGATAATGTAACCCTTTTATCCACATCCGCAGATAACACAGAAGCTAATAGGGATGTGACCAGCTGTGGCCTGGAGGGCAGGGTGTCATCCATATTTAGGGTTGAGGGCCTTATTAGTGTATCTTGTACACTTAGAAAGCGTTTATGCTTGTGCTCCTCAGGCAAATCAACCTTCTTTGGTGGCTCACATGGCTCCTTTACTGTGTCTCCCGATGCAACTGGGAGCGGGGGAAAATCAATACCACTCAATTCCCATTTTACAGAGGCCCCTTCCCCCATAAGGTTCTTGGGGAATTTTATATCCATATTCAGGGCGTACTGATTTACCCCTAATACACTTTTAATGTTAGGGAAGACAAAGGTTCCACTTGTAATCAGAATATTTTTTTTTTCCAGATTTTAGCAGCCTCACACTGGGTATATAGCTTTCCACTACGGGTGCCTACCATACTCCGGCAAAGTTATACTGTGTAGAACCTGGGCTACACTGTGTATGTAATAGAATGGCACGTACACATCAAGTTCTTTAGATTACATAAATTTGGTTTAAGTTTAGCCGCGCCAGGTTTAAATAAAGTGGTTGTGACATAAAGGGTAAACACTTTTCAAACACAGTTTTTCTCAACTGCCTATGCCATAGTTTTCCAAAAAATAAAAAAACTCCCGACAATCAAAAGGTCAAACTATGCACGTAACAAACACTGGAGAACCCCCCTCATGCCACAATACGTGGAGCACCACCTTCCCCGCCCAGTTGTATATACAATACCAAAAATACCCTCCACTTAAAAGAAAGAAGAAATACCACAGTACCCTACATGGGGAGGTCAATAGCGTTGTGCTCCACGTTCCCCGTGTCCTTGCTGCGTACTCAGGATAAATTGGCTTTATAACGCGGTTCTATGCGAGACGGTAAATGTCTCCTATTTCAACACAGCCTCTGTCCTCATACACGCGCAAGGAGCTTTCTCTAGTGGTTGTACTCGGGAGTCGGGTGTTTCCCAATTCTTTAATTCCCCCCAAAAAAAGGGAAGAAACTAACGCCGCCCTCGCCCCTGCTCCCGGCTAACAGGCAAACAGGGCACTTCCGGGCACTTCTCGGTGCGCTCGGCCGTGCCAATTTGAAGGAGTTGCCAAAAAAGTGGGCATGGCTAATTATAAAAAGAAAAAAGAAGGTTTTTTAGGTGTATTAAAGTATATTAATGTACGTTAATGTACTAGATGTTCTTCCAAAAGTGGGCTGAATGCTCACCCTATACAAACAAAGTGAATAAATCCACAGTATTATCCACAAAGTGCAGGTAATCCACGGTCTTAGCAGGACGCCTCGCGGGAGCTTCCAGGCAAACAGGGCACTTCCGGGCACTTCTCGGTGCGCACGGCCATGCCAATTTGAAGGAGTTGCCAAAAAAGTGGGTGTGGCCTATACAAACAAAGTGAATAAGTCCACAGTATTATCCACGAAGTGCAGGTAATCCACGGTCTTAGCAGGACGCCTTGCGGGAGCTTCCAGGCAAACAGGGCACTTCTCGGTGAGCTCTAATGTCTCAACTACAGCACCTTTGAAATGTCCAGCTGCCAGGCTTAGGCGGCTGATATTTTAAATCATACTAAAACAGGACCAGGTGGTACCAACCATACTTGTATCACTGGAAGTGGTCCTTGTGAACTCCACCAGAAGTGATAGTGTCCCAGCTATAAGTGGCACCACACGTTATGAGCCCAACGTTCCTTGGATACTCCCTGCCACATGTGGACTGGGAAAATTCTAAGGTGGCTCAGGAGCGGAGGGCCAGCAGATAAGGAATTTGCTGGGGAGACTTTGTATCCATCAGAACCACATTGAGCGTAAGGCCCGCAACCTATTTCAATGATGGATTCTATTTCCCTGTAGATTGCTTATTTTAGAAGGATTTTCCCAGCACTGCTTAATGATTTAGGAAGGAGGGGCAATGTATGCTCCAAAAATAAAGAGATACACTCAACCAAAGATGTGTTACCCCGCGGATCTCCCAAACAAAGCCTGTGTCTTTGCATTAGTACAAACATTTGGCAAAGCAAATGTAAGCAGAGTGTAAAAAGTCACCAGATTTCTTCGATCAGTACCATCTCAGAAGGATGGTCATTGATGCATGATCTTTAGAGGAATTTAGCAAACCCTCTCCAGTGGAAGACTTGCTGTCAGGCTGAGAGGTCCTGTGTCCGCGGAAGCTGCTGATCCCCCGACAATCCCCCTGAAATGTAATCCCCAGAACTAGATTTCAATTCAGCTCTGCAAACTACACCCCAAAGGGAAAGGGGGAAGTGGATAACAAAACAACACCAGGCTGACTGCGTCAAGGCTAACCAAAGCTGAACCTGCAGAGGATATAAGAAAAGCAGATACAAATCCTTTTATTACTTACCTAACCTTAAGAGTGGGAAAGACTTTAAATCCTTAACTAATAATTAAGAATCATACCTGGTTCTTCTCTTGAAATTTCTTAGAGAAGCTTGTAAAGAAGCTGAAAATCTCTCTTATTTGAGACTCTTGAAATTCACAGCAACTTCTTAATATGGGCAAACCTGGAAAGTTTTGTTCTTTGCCTTTTTTCCAAAATTCACTAGTTGTTCAGTTAAATAGTCTTTATATTTTCTTTCTTTTTCAAACTTTTCTTTTGTTTTCAAACTTTTTACAATTCAATAAAGTTTGTGAATTCTTGAAGAAACACGTGCTGAACACACACGCAGATAATCTCAATACAGAAGATTTGCACGATGAAAACTTCCTGCGTTGAAGAACACGCGCACTGTAAGAAAAGTCCACGCGCAGAAAACACACGCGCTTGTAAAAACACGCAAAGCAGAATTCACGCGCAAACGGAATCATGCGCAGATAACACATGCGCTAGTAAACTCCCGTGCTGATAAGTTTCCGCGCCTATTCACATGCCCCTTATAACACACGCGCAAAGAGTTCACACGCGGTCGAGTACACGCGTTAAAAAAGCATACGCGCAAGTAACCACACGCGCAATTGAGTTCTCGCGCTGAAGCACACGTGCTTGAAAACACACGCGCAATAGAGTTCTCATGCGGCAAACAGATTATCGCGCCAGGAAGCACATGCGCTGGAAACACACACACTATAGAGTTCTCACGCGACGAACGATTCTCGCGCTAAGAAGCACCCGCGCTGGAAAACACACGCGCTATAGAGTTCTCACGCGGCAAGCCGATTCTCGCGCTAGGAATCACACGCGCTGGAAAACACACGCGCTATAGAGTTCTCACGCGACGAACAGATTCACGCGCTAGGAAGCACACGCGCTGGAAAACACATGCGCAGTTGAATACTCTCGCACGCGCAAAGGTTCTACGGTTAGTTTCAGATTACACGTAGTACGCGTTTTACAAAATAGCGTTCAATCGCACTCCGAAAGTTCAAAAATACAAATTCAAAGGTAACATCCCGACGAGTTCTCACTTAAATGTCATTAAGATAAACAGAGCTGCAATTGAAACAAAGTCACTTATCTCCAGAACGATTTCTTATAGATCTTAAGAGTTTCCTGTCTTCAAAACGAATTCCTGACAGCTGATAGCTTCTCCTGAAACCCCCAAGAAAGTAGCCGCTCAACTGCTAACGCCTGAAGGACAAAATCCACCAGGCCCAAGTCTAAAGCAGGAGCAGTCACTAAACACGTCCTCTCAGCTGGGGTTTAGATGATGAAAGGCAAAGAGTGACAGTTTAGAATGTTCATTTTTGTTCAGCAGTGTTTTCTAACCAATCAGAGCTGTCACTGTGAAACTCCATTTTGCCTTGGGTCAGAACCAGGATTCTGAATCAGCAAGTTAAGACCAAACCAACTACAATAGAAAACTTCCCACCCACACAAGGCTAATCTAAATAGGATAATAAAAGAGAAATAATGGGAAAGAAACTTGAATAAGGGAAAATAGCCTAAACAGGGGAAGGAAACCTGACACTTGCAAACTATTTCATAGCAAAGTCTAAAGTAAGCAGAAGTCCACCTGCAGATGGTTTGCTTGGTCACTGCCATCGCCGCCAAAATGTATGGCCAAAAGCTACAAACAGTTGGCTGTACATGCTGTCCTCATCTGACCTATCAATGTAATAGCTCAGACCCCCTTTACGGGTCCATTCTGTGAAGCTTCCTCTCTGTCATAGATGGGTGTGGAGGAGATAAAACATCGGGAAGCTAAACTGACTGGATTATATGTATAGGTAAAAAAGACAGCTTCACCATAGCATCAGCTTATCCTTCATAACATCTGTATTAAGGCTGTCAGCTGACAGAGCCTGCAATTTACTCACTCGCCTGGCTGATGTTATTGCCAGCAAAAAGGCTGTCTTCTGAGTGAGAAACGTGAAATCACAGCTGTGCTTTGGCTCAAATGGTGGATACATCAGCTGTCACAGGACCACATTCACATATATACACTGGGAAGCACAATCCCGCTCCAAGGGGTCCCTTCTCCAACACGTAGAAAATAATCTGAAAGTGAAAATCCAATCTTTGGAATGTGGGTTGGCTGTGTCACAATGGCCTGGCTGTGTCACAATGGCCTGGCTGTGTCACAATGGCCTGGCTGTGTCACAATGGCATGGCTGTAGATGAGATCTTAAAGGAGCAGCACCCTGCTCATGCACGCCAAGGGTGATGTTAAATGCATTAAGGTGCAAACAGAATCTCTGGGGTTCCCCAGCCAGATGGTTGGAATATTGCTAAGTAGGAGTATCTAGGAAAGATGCAATACTGGGGATCAGTGGCTTCACTGTTTTCAGAAAGGCTGCCTTCAGAAAGACCAACAGGGCCTTTTCCATCGACCTGTTCTACAGTCACCTGTGGGGTCCCCAAGGTTCTCCCTTTCCACCAATTTATTTTGAATGCATATCTGCATTCCCTTTTTCATTTACTTCATCCTGGAACATCAGCATAGTATAAACCCAACAATTATTCAATGGGCCTCATCACGAGTTGGGCGGTAACGCCGGCGCTAATAGCGCTGGCGTTATTAGCCCTACCGCCAAACCCACCGGCGCTATAATTGCAGGATCACGGGTTTGGTGGAACGGGAAATCCCCATCCCCCATTGAGCCCATTCGGGAATTCCCCATTCCCCTTTGTGCTCAATGGGGAAATTTTGCGCTTTTACTGGCGGCGGATTTCCCGCCGGCGGTAAACGCGCCGAAAATCGGCAAAATCTCGGTGGATTTCACCCCAGCTGAGAGCTGGGAGGAAATCAGCCGAAGGTGTGATTTGGCAGACCTTTACATCTGGCAGTAACCGCGCTACCGCCGGATTTAAGAGCTACCGCCAAACTCATGATGAGGCTTAAAACATCTTGTGGAGCTATATATTTCTGATTTACACCAGACATGTTTATTCTTCCATGATTTTGCTAAAACTAGGTCATAGATTCACATTCATAGTCAATGGCACAGTACGTAAAGAGAGAAAGGGAACACTTATCTTTCATGAATACTAGCTAGTTTCATAGCATTGTAGTGGAAGTGAAATGACTCCCAGCCCTATATCCCAAGACAGACATCATTCAAGCCATCATGTGTCAATGTTCCAAACTTACGAGATCACAATGCCGTTATCAATTGAGAAGTTATCTGATGGTAAACCTGCGATGTTCCAGGCTCTGATTTTCACAGGATCTCCCAAAGTGCCCGAGAGTGAGAAATCCTCAGAACAGGGTATATCTCGATTTTTCAGTACCACAGACCACTCCTTTATTTGAGACTGAAAGAAGAATCACAAAGATATAATACATGTGTACATATGTCACTTATTTCTGACAAAGAAAGTAAACTTTAAATTGATTTATCAATTACTGCTTTTGCCTTAGTTTTTCTATGCAGGTGCCACCCTCTGGAACAGCCTCCCTGCCTCTCTCCGTCTTGAGCTGGAACACCTTAAGTTCCGGAAACTCCTCAAGAACTTTCTCTTCTCTCCCCCTGTCCTCTGCTAACCTCCATTCTTTTTCTCTCCACCATCCTTCTCCAGTTCCCCTCCCCAACTCTGTTCAGTTTTGCTGGCTGGTTGCCTGGTTCACCTCCAGAGCCTCATAGGTCCCAGGCTCCCCCTCCAGTCTTTTGCACTTGCCTCTGTGCCGCTGCACTATGTTCAGCATTACTGCACTTTCAGATTACGCTCCATGAGCGGGGCAACCTCTCGCACTTTACCCAGGGTACTGCTGGACTGGACACGCTCCCCCCACATCCTCCATCCTCACACCTCTGTCTGTACGCATGCATGATCTGAATGTACTAGGACTAACAGGTTTGTCTGTCCTGTCTGCCGCCCCCTATACCCTTTTGTTGTCCCCCCCTCCCTTGCTTGGTCGCAACTGTAACACTTCATGCACTTGCACTAGGAGAAATGCGTCAGGCCTAGTATGCTAGTTTTTTTCGGTTAGATAATTCAGAAACTTCAAGGCCTAAGAATGATAACTGTAATTACTTGCTCCCTTCCCACCTTGAAAAGCTTTGAAGCACTCTACCTGTCTATAAGCGCTGTATAATTAAATAATTACAATTACTCTACCAAGTGACGTCCAAAACAGTACACTACGTGAATGGTAAAATGGCATTCTATGATGGATTTGCTTTCATTCTAGAGCTGGAGTTAGCAGTCAATGTTGAGTGGCTCAGAACAGGTAATGGAAGTACATGAAAGATGGGGTGAGGTGTGAGATAATAGGGAGAATAAATGATATGTGTGAGTGTGATATGACAATTACATCGGTAAACTTTCACGAGGACAGCTTCACACAACACCATTGTGGCATGCACATGCTGATGAATACATTTTTGATCCTTGAGAGTAAGCCCTAGATGCCTGCAGAAACAGTAAAGGAATCTTGGAAAACACCTCCTGTCATGGACTATAAGAAAAGGTTTGGTACCCCAGGCTAACATTGGTTCTGATGGGTACTTTTTTTGCTCTGCAGTTTTTGTCGTTGAAATATCACAGCCAGCAACCTGGACCTTTGGAAGTTTTTTCATGCTCCTAGAACACAGAGAGGGGTTGTGAGCAGGGGTAGAATCTCAGGGCATCTTACAGACATTGCTAACACCACCCAGAAGTGCTGCAACCTAGGGGATGATCAACATCCCACACCCCAGTCAAAGACTCCCTCGATACTTCTAATCACTGCTACACTAAGCACATTTTGGGGGATGTGGGGGTGATAAAGGCTCTGCAGGGCGAACAAAGTACCTACCAGATCAAGGGTACCCCAATTCATGTAACCTTTCCTCATAATGCATGTTCTTTCGTGCAGATTCGTTACTTTGAATGATCACTACACCAAAACCACTGAAGATGTGCATAGAGGGCTTCAGATTCATAAATCAATAGGATCCACTATGCAAACATATATTACTTATTGATCCTCCAAATACAGCCTCTGGCCTAGCATCAGATTCCAAACAGTAATGGTTAGCAAATCTTTGGACTTCTTGTTGTTATGAACAAGTTGTCAGTTTCCCTTGTTTAGAAGTCTGAAGTAGTAGGCAAATATGGGAAAGTGTGTTGAATGTATGAGTGGATTTATCAGGGGGTTGTGCAACTTTTCTTGAATAATTTTTGCCAGAGACCTGAGTGTACCCCATTCCAAGATGTTGGGGGTATCTCTGATCATTGGTTGGCTCTTAGGTGATGACAGTGGACAAAGACCCTTCAGCAGAGTTCTAAACTGCCTTTTGCCTAAGCTGATCAGAAACTGGTCATGTTTTGAAGATCTCCTAGTGAAGTTTTGGAGAAAACTGTGAGTAAGGCTTCTGAAAACATTACTTGAAGATCTTTTCAACATGGGACAGGTTCCAGTTACCATTACAACTGTGGGAGCCCGGCGAATTGGAGTTTAAAAAGAGTTGCTTCAGGAAAACTAGAATAGGTGTAGTCTCATTTCTAAAGACTTTGGAAGGTGTATAGAGCTTGGGAAGAGTCGTGTGTAACTTTGCAGCAAGAACTTTCCCATAGAATTAATTGCAGTGTAGCATTTAGAGCAGAGCTGGGTAGTTAAATATAGGCTAGCCGCAGCTCGCTCACGCACATGCATTGAATGGTAAAGGCGAGCTGCTGTCCTCGCATTTGTGTATATTTTGAATTGCCGGGACGAGACGCTGCTCGAGTACCCATGCTCGTCAAACTGTGAAGCCAAGTCGCATGAAATTGTAAGGATGAGCAGCTGCTCGTGCATGCATGCACATCTAACCGAGAAGCTAAGTTATATTGTGCTATTGGGATAGCTCCTGCTTGTGCGTGCATTCATTTCAAGCATTTGTGCGATCAAAGAGAAAAGGAGAGAGAGAGGCGCGGAGATGTGGTTGTGTTCTCCGTGAATATCTTTGAGGATCTACCAGTCTTCATCCCTTCAAGGAATGTACATAGTTAGAATATAATTTCATATAAATATATATATTTACTGTAAAAGTAATTTAAAGTCAGTCAGTATACAAGTTCCTCAAATTTTAAGTATGCCTGGTATAAAGCATGTTACAAGGTCGCAATATTCAAAGATATTTATTTCAACTATGTTCAGCTGTCAAAATTAAATTGAGACCATGAAGACCAAACGACTCAAGGAGTTGAACTCTTGAAAGAGACACATGGAGTCAAGTCTAGTGAAATGTATATATATGTTAGTATAAACCAGCAAGGAAGCTGTAATGCAGCAGTTTAGAAAGGGTTTACAGGGAACTTTAACAGGAAAACCCAACTACTAGGACTCTCAGCAACTTGCAGAGGCGTATCAGGTAATATGGGAGATAGCAGAGGGAAAAGTAAATATGTATTTATCCAGATCAGATTGACAATGAAAATAACCCCAATTTCTATTAGTTTCTTTTCTTGTGTAGATGTTCGTGAGCTGAAGAATGTCAGGGTTTATTATTTTATGCACTCCCCCCCCCCCCAGGGGAGTTTATAGTGACACAGGTGTGTATCTTTCCTTAGCACACTAGACACTCATGAGGGTCTGTGGGGGCAGTGCCAGCTCCCACTGAACACTTGAGACCATATACTAATACATGTGGAGACATCATCCAGTCCAAAATAGGTCTTATGGTCGAGAGATCTTTTTCGAAGATTATAAATTACCCCAAGTAAAACCTTCTGTGGCAATTTTATCTGTTTAATTTTCATATGCCTCTTTTTTGTTTAGCCATTTACTAAATTACTAACACTAACAGTGGGTGATTAACTTTCCCAAGTCTGGCAGAGGATTAAAAAAATGGAACACTAACATTTCTCTTTATTTTTCAGGACCCACTGGTTCAGGTAATCATTTTCCAACTGCAAAAGAAATCTACCTATCTGCCCCACACCAGCTTCCAATGCTAAAACGAGCTCCATGTACTACTGCAGGTTAAGATGCTGCCTTCTTATTTCCTTCTCACCTTTGTGCAGGCTTCCTAGAAGATTGCCTCTGTCCAGAAGTACCTTTCTCAATGTTGTGGCACAGACGACATACACATACTGCAGTAGACCAGTGCATGCAATCTTTATGGAATGCTTAAACCTCATTCTGATAAGATCTACCATATCTCGAAATAACTCTTTGAAAAGGCATATACAAAATCTTATATAAGAAATACCCCCAAAAAGACGACCTCAACTAACCATGTCCTTTCAACACTGCAGACATTGACATAGGTCAGACTGCGTAATCAATTGCATCCAGCCATATTTGAATGAAACCTCCTGTGTTACATCATCATCTGCTGTACCTTTTTCAATAATTCGTCTGAGTCTTGGTGCTATACATTCTGCTGCTTCCAACAGTTGCCATAAACCGATAACGTCCCACACTTGTCAGAGCTTGAATTGACTTCAAGGCTAATTATCCCCAATCCAACACCTTTTTACCCATAAAGTAAATCATTTCAACAGGGGATTTAGGGGGAAATACATGTGCTCTCCCCCTTAGGTTGACAACATGGACTACCAAAGAGTCTAGTGCTGGATGATCAAACACAATTTCCCTTTACTGGCATTTATGTAATTAACGCATTTCTATTAATTGCAAATACCATAGTTGATTTCTTCAAAATGCCTATGATCGGATCCTTCCATGACTCTGCAAAAAGCAAGCATGGATGGTCTTCTTTATGAACTTTCTGTAATACATTCATGGCTGTGTCATGGCACTTCACATTGATTATATCTTGTACCTTCACTTTAAGGGCCTCTTCTGCCCTTCTTGTGAAATATATGAAGAAAACC
The DNA here is from genome assembly GCF_040938575.1 of Ambystoma mexicanum. Taxonomy (NCBI): domain Eukaryota; kingdom Metazoa; phylum Chordata; class Amphibia; order Caudata; family Ambystomatidae; genus Ambystoma; species Ambystoma mexicanum. The sequence continues at coordinate 780,108,547 of NC_090931.1, forward strand.
TCTTCAATGTTCTGGGGAGGTATCCAATTCACGTATATCTTGCAAGATCTTCATCACTTTCAGTATAAACCCTCCTCCCGACCTACCTTCTCGATTCAGTTTTGCCTTGCATGGAAATAATATTCTCCCCAATCCACAATGGTAGCCACACCTTTATCAGATGGTGGGAACTGCAACACTGTCCTAACAATTAGGACTTAAAAGTGTGCAGAAGCTCGGACACTCTGTTGTTCTACTATTGTATTCCCCACATAAACCCTCTCCCATCCGCAGAACTGCTGAAACCTTTCTTGGTGCAACACATGGTCCTTGTAACCATCAAGTGTTCAAAAAATGACTTAAGATCAACTTGAATTTCCCTACTTGGTTTGTTCTTATCACAAAAGGAATAGGGTTGACTGATACAAGAGTGTTGGGAATGGAAATGAGTGGGCAAGCAGAATGGCACCTAACCAGATCCTCAACTTTTAACAGGACAGTGATCCTTAGTCCCTCCCTTTTGTTCCCGTTTCATGTCTAGCGAAAAGAGGCTTCAGAACCTGGGATTTTTTTGTGTCCCAAACACTTACTTTCTTGACTAGCTGTCTTTCTTCCTGCTACATGTGTCGTCCCGCTCTCATGTTGATCCTCGTCAACTCAGCTACGAGACATCCCCATCCAACACCCTTATGCTGTCTAATGGGGTCAGCCATCAGAGCAGGTATCACCAGTTGGACCACAGAGTAGTACGTCTTTTCCAGTCCTTTTTGGTCTCAAAGTTTATCCGCTAAACCTGGGGGTTTTCTTAGAGATTACTTCCCTAGGCCCTTTCCCTGGCTTGGTTTTCACCTTAATACATCACTTTTCTACCAGCGTATGTGCACAGTTATTTCACAGGAGCTAATGAGGCATAGTCCTTTGCCCTTCCCTCCCAGTCTTGTGGTAAAGTTATAGGAAGTTGCCAGGATTCAGGTCACTATACAGACCATAGCAAGGTAAATGGGTTACCACGTGCAAACTTCATTCTTAGACCAACATTGAATTACATTTCAAAAACAGCAAATTTGAGTGTTGGAATAATTTACTTGTCGATAGCTGGATGTGAAGGCTCCAAGATAAGCTACAATTCCAGAAGAAATGAGAATGTCTCCAATTAGGTTGATATAAAGCTGTCCTAGCTTTATAGCAGTTAGACTCCAGCGGGTTTTTTCACCCCCAAGGCCTCCAATCAGTTGTTCTGCTCGATCCAACTTTTTACTGCACAGGTCAACCTTTAAACATAAGAAAGTAAATACGAAAATGTTACTGCCTGCTACTCCTCTGACAGGAAGTAAGATACTGGAGATGTTTTCAAATAGTCTATGAACATTACATTGACATTTTTAGACTGACAATTATGCACAGCACCTTTAATAGGAAGCTAAAGGAAAGCAATCTTCAATGAAATAAATAGTAAACCAGATACATTGAAGAGGTTTATGGTGTTACCTAAACCCCTTTAATTCACCTAAAGAACAGGTGAACATTACACACTGCACATTTACTCATATCTATTTTAGATCACTGACAGACACAGAATATGCAGAACATTTCACTATTGGTTCTTTGACCATGAGAACTTCTTAAGAACTTCTTATCTCCAGTCTTTCTTTTTCTACTGTATCCTCTACTTTCTGGGAATACCAAATATAAACCAAACCGGATGAAGCTGTCTGTTTACTTGGAACTCGCAGTTTCCCTTACTTTATTACATACTCATATTTCCATAATGTATATTTACCAGCTTCCTTACAGCTCCCCATTTTACCTTTGTGACAACATGCTGGTACTATAGCACTATGATCAGATTATTTGATAGCGGTAGATGTTCAGCCTTCTAGTTTGGTAACTCATTATGCCCAATGTTCCATTTAGGTGCCTTAGCAACCGATACGCTGTTTGATGGCCCGAGGACCTCCAACCTTTAATTGAGTGCCCCTTATTTTAAATTCTCAAACGTCTCAAACACTCAACTGAAAATCTGTCTAAGTGAATTGACACAGTATTTGCATACTATAAAGGCAGTGTCTATCTTTGAAAGGATTTCCCTGTTAACTATGACAGAACATGTTTCTATCCAGAGTACTCAGACAACACTATGATAGTTACCTATCTGTGATACTCGTTGTTATATGATTATTTTCCTGGTATTTATAATCTTAAAAGTCATCTCCACCATGAGTGAGTGATTAAAGAATACTTTATGAGCAAGTGTACTGTGCTTTTTTTTAATGAACAATCACAGTCCTACAATCATGCATGAAACTGACATTGCACACTAAAATTTCCAAGCTTTGCTAAGCCACCAGGCCACAACGATATTCCACTTCAGTGTCTTCTTAGGTGGTAAATCTCCACTTCTTCCCTGTCTTTACAGTAGTCATGTCCCTGGCTACATTGGAAACAGACACTCAGCCTCTTGAGCTTTAAGTGTCTCACAATTATTTCTTGTGGTCCACAGAAATATGGGGTTCTCTTTTCCTGATGTTGACAAACTGTTCTCATCTTGCAGAGTTGTACCTGGTCCCAAACCTGTATACTTTTCCTAGTTTCTTCTGAGTCCTCTGTAGGTCACATTTTCTCAACATGTTCCCCCTGATATATATATATATATATATATATACACACACACACACACATACACACACACACACACACACACACCCCCCGTCCCCCCCCTGCCCTCCCCCATACTACTGCCCCTACTCCACCTTCCCCATCGCTCCTTTTGCTCCTCTCTGTCCTTCTCTTCCTCAGTAGGCTTTGCCTCGGATCACTGGTCTACCCTGGCTAGCCCAAAAAGTCCCCCTTTCTCTCTGTACTAGACTGTACTGTAGCCACTGTTTGTCCCTCTGGCTGACTGTTCCAAATCCCTTTACCAAGATGCCTCTCTTTTTCCTTAGTTACCTCTTTATTACTCTCCTTTTGGGCGTCCATCTCTACAGTGGCTTTACTAGGCCCCTTATAGCCATTGTCCCCCAAAGTTCCTTTTCCATCTGTATTTCTTTTGGGGCTTTAGTTGTTTACCCCTGATCAGTCTCCCCTCCTTCCCCTTCTCACTCCTTGTCTCTGCATTGGAATATGTACTTCATTTTTATTCTCTCTTTGCTCTCCACTCCACTCCTCTTTTCGTTAATGGGCTTTCTCTTCATTCTTTTTATTGCCTAGACAGTTATTCCTATCTGCTGACTCTCTGGTGACTTGGTTTCCTCCTTTCTCCCACCTACTCGTGATAATGCAACAACCTGAGCACTCCTAACTCCCCTGAGCACTCCTAACTCCCCACACCTCATTAAGCCGTGCAGTTTACATAGGGAAGACAACCCCCCTCCGTTCCCCCGAGAATCTCCAGGCTGAGTAGTAGATTTGTTATGGACCCTGCTTCTTACAGGCCCTCCGAAGGTCTACACTCTCACAGGCATCCATTTGCTTTCGTTATTGTGGTGTGAGTGGCACAGCCCCATAATGTAGATCCTTAAAAACAGCTTTGGTGTGGCTGACACACCCTAAGATCTGGTCTGCCTCAACCCCTTAAATTCTCCACGGTAAAAGGACATGTTCATAATCTTAGGTGCACATATGGCGAAAAACCAGACCACCTCAGTCAACCGTGGTGTCTGATGTTGCGACCCCGCAGCCACCAAAGCTACTTTGTCTAATTCTTCCTGAAAGATGTGTTTTGATGCCTCTTCAGACCACCTCCTTTCATGTTTCTTTGTTTTTTGTGCTAGATAATAAAATACAATCAGAATCACCAGAAAATAAAATCAGCATTGCTATAATGTACAAGGGGGCTGCCTCAACACACTTGGTGATTTATAAAGTATAGCTGAATCCTGTTTGATAATCCAGAGTGCGGTTGATAACAATATGCTCCACATGGCTACCTGCCAGGTGTCAGATTCTAAGAGGATTCTACAGGCGCTGCCAAACCCCACAGACCGTCACTGGATATCATGTTTAAAAAACCTCTACTCCAGCTGCAGAGTGGATCTCCAATAAGGGAAAAGGAACGTGGCTAAAACAATAAACACTAAAACTCTTTATCCTATGGACTACTCCTACTTCTTGAGGTCTAAAATACACACATAATAACAAGCAGTGAGTGGGCTGTTTTACTTCCACTACTACCCACCCAGACATCTCACCAGGCCAGGTCTCCTCCACTGAAGGCCTGGAGCTATGCTTACTGCAACAACTGGAAAGAAAAGAAATGGTTTTCTTGCTTTTTACTCTTTCAGATAGGAGTTTACCCTTTTCAGTACTCCATTGAAGCAACGAGCTTTCTTGAGCGAGTTATCTTTTATTGCCGAACAGCTCTAACTCTACGTATACGCATAGAGTCGATGCTTATACGTGCGTAGCCAAGCTACTCCTGAAATGCTTGGCACTGCTGATGAAAATAACGCGTGCTGTGCTTGCACAAAATCTTCTAACATATGTTGGGAAGACTGATTAGCCATTTATGTGATACACGTTTTGCGGGTAAACTAGCATTCGCTGCTGCGGCACGTCAGGAATCTCGAGACCCTCAGCCACGCTCCTCACTGCACCTACCTTCCCTTGTAGTTCTCTGTAATCATGTGAAGGAGACTTCAGTGATACTCGGGGGCTGTGCGGCCATGGTTTGTTCAGAAGTCATTTCTGCATTCACATGCTTAATCGCGCTGCTAGATCCCCTTTTGTAAGGTGAGCGACGTTAGCTGAACCACAGGCACATAGGAGGATGATACCAATTACAGCGTCTTTAAGCATTTGCCATAAGCTTTCAGATATTGACTTCACTAAAGATTCTGTGAGGAACAAGAACTTCAGGGATCTTGGACAGTTCAAAAGAGTTTTGACCAAATCCTGTAGTGCATTTAAGACTTGAACTGACTCACCACTCAAACAATAAATAGCAAAGTCTCTTAAACTTTCTTTCTCTCAGCAGTTCCTGCAGCATGTCCCACACAGCGACTCCCTGAAAAGTGCTGGGAGATACCTGCTCTCCTGAGGGCCCTCGAAAGGCCTTGCGCTAAAGCTCTAACAAATAGATTCTGTTAATCTCAGAAAAAATAATGAAAGGCAGGAATAGAACATTTTTTAAGGTTTCAAACTGCCTGATTGGAAGGGCTTAATCCAATCAGCTCTAGGTTCCTCCCTCCATTTTGGAAAGGACTGTCCCCTCAGTGTGGGATTAGAAATTGGTTAAGGAAACTAAAATAAAACTACCTTTTACATTCACTCAGCCAACCAAATATTCCCTCACTCGGACCCTTTGCTCTTCAAATACACCATGTTACCCGTCAATATGCCAGAGTTCTGTTCAACGCAGCAGACTGTCATTCTAAACGATGAGATGCTAATTTCATCATTGTCACACCAGTTGCAAACTACCCAAGTTACTTATCTGCAAGCCAGTTCCAGCAGCGGCATCCCGTTTTTCCAAAATTACGAAGATGCTCATGCTTGTTTCTACTTCACTCAAAGAAAATGGCAATTCCAGTTGCACATTACCACCACAACATTGTCATAGACATTTCAACTGTACCATGCCAGTTTTGCCCCAATTAAACACATTATCATGCTAGATTCTACTTTTCACACAGAAAATGCCCATGATAGGTTCCACGTGTCCTCAGACATGATTTAAAAGTGCAAGTCGAGGCCCCTTCCACCTCCCATGAATGTGTCATTTCCTATGCACAGGGCTTCTTACTGTGTCTCTCTACGCTCTGCAACAATCTGTCCGATCACTTGCGATTCGAAGCTATGGTGTACGAGCAAAGCCATTGTGTACTTACAAGAACTGAGCGATGTGGAGGCAGCCATTTTGGCGCCAGTCAAGAAGCACAAACCAGTGCGGGAGGGCTTCAGCCAACTTGTCAGCTGCCCTCTCAAAGCCCCTCCTCGCCTAACACTTACTCCCCCATCCCCAACCTCCCGTCTGTCCCTTTTTCTCCTCCAGCACTCTTTAACAGTGGCAGTGCAGTTGCGAAACTACTGTGTAAATGTCCCGGCTCCCATTTGTAACGCCACACATGCCAGGTCATATCTGTTCCCTGAATCGATGTAATGCAATCCATTGACCCCTCAGGGGCAGGTCTGAACTTCGTTACCCCAAAAATGTGTAATAAATTAAAATAATTTTGCAAAGTTGAAAAAGAAAATGCAAAACAGTTTTTACTTTCAAATTTGAGATGTAGGCTAGCATTTTATGTTAGCCTCAAAGTGTGTTATATTGTTATCTCAAATAGCATAATCAAACTATGGCAAAATGCATTATTTAATCAAGAAGAGACTGGATTTACATACTGATGATGTTACCACTTTCACAACTGATATAGCTTATACAGAGCCTCTCATCATCTGAAGAAAGCATTGAAAAAGCTGGCGAGTAATTTGCGCCATCTTTTCCTGTAGTGATCATGAGGCATTCCTACCTGATTTTCCAGGTCTGCTTTCTTTTGTTTGTTTTCCTCAAGAGTTACTTCAAGCTTCGCCAGCTTATCCTGAACCTCTTTTAGGGCCGCTTGCTTCTTCCGCAGACCATCCATAGCAACTTTCAGCTCGCTTTCAGCCTGATTTAGCTTTATTTTCTTAGGGGCTACAACCTTGGCAACCCTTAAAAAGGAAATGTGCACAAACCATGAAGAATATGCAGATCCAACATGCTGTACAGTTGTTGCAATTTGGTTATTTTTACATAGGTGCATTGTGAGTTTCCTGAACTACCAATAGTGTTACTATTTTAAAAAGATGTTGCTTTTCACCTAGGGACAGGGTATACGGATTTGCTATCCACTACCTCAGTAAAGGCAGCCGAACAGATGCAATATAGAGAACACGCAAATGACAACCCGCCTAGCACTCACCATCTCACAAATACCTAACAAACTGAAATGCGTCTTCCAGTTCCAGAAAATGTGCCTTGTCCATTGCATTAAACTCTCCTTGCACTGCCAAAAGAGGTCATTTATATGTAAAGACCACTGCAATTCAAGCACCGATTTTAGACTTTACTGTAATGACACACAACATTTAAAACGGGTGATTAGTAAGATTCAACAAGAGGACTGAACAACATCAATAACACTTACCTTCAAGTATACACGTCTGAACTGCATGTTCCAGCAATACAAGTCGTCTTGCTGGATGTAATATTTGCAGATTTGGGTTTTGCTCAGTCTTAGAACAACAAATGATTTGTGTAGTAATCACTATTCAGCTGGTTTCCTTAAGCATGTTGCAGAAGATGATGTTGATATTAAAGGAGGATAGGTCACTCACTACGACTTTCATTTTTCTTGTACATTAAGGGGCTGATTCATGGAATTATTTGCGCCGAAAAACAGGGATTTGTGCGCCATTCTGCCCGCAAATCCCTGTTTAACAAATGGTGATTTGCGGTCAGAATGGCGCACAAATCCCGTTTGTCGGCGCAAATAATTCCATAAATCAGCCCCTTGATCTCTTCTGTATATATTTTATTTTTTTAAATGTAGGCAAACGTGGCCAATTACACAGTAAAGCAAAAATGAATTGTTTTCTGTGCTTTGAGGTTGGATGATAGAATTGTCTGACTATTAAAGTCTATTTACTGGAACTAGTTCTTCTTAATGGTATGACAGTGTTGTGATACGATAGCGCAGAGAGGCAAGTGCTCAATGCGAACATCTATATATAATCTCATGGTCAAAAGTTGGCTAGCCAGCATTAGCCTTACATTCTTCATAGGTCACTGAACTACCGACTGAGGTAATAATAATCACACTGCTTAGAAGTTGAAGGAACCCTGCATGAAGCGCTACATAAACAGTTAAATACCTATCTGGAGTACCTCTAAATTAAGTGACTTTCCATTTCACTACAAATTTTACCAATTCATTTTTTGTTTTTTTAACGGTGCTTATGCTGACTGCCGATTCAGGTTTTTAATATTTTAAGTGTAGTTTTGAAGACTTGAAAGAGGCTGTGACCACTATGATTGCTGTAATGACAACCACTCACCCTTGAGCAAGGCCCTTGATGCCGCTGACCATTTATAGTACCATTTACAACATTGACTGCTTGTTTAAGCAATAAGCCCTGAGCTGGGGGGGGAGGGGATATTCGCTCGGGCCATTCGCAGGCTCCGGGGCATTACCTGAAGCGGCCCCCAAAGCAAGGGGCTTATTGCTATTAGTACTCTGGCCCTTGGGACCAGGGTACTAAAAGCATTTTTATTCAGTTGTGAGATCCTCGAGCCTTTGCAATTGAAAAAAAATGATAAGAAAATGGCCGCTATGGAACAGGATACAAAGTCGGTTCTCCCTTTCCATGGTGGCCATTGAAAAGAGTAAAAAAGTAAACAAATAAGATGGCCGCCTCTTTCCATGGCCAGCCATTAAAAAAATAGGCCATTAAAAAAATAGGGAAACACCCCAAAGAAAATGGCCACAATTGAACGGGAGAAGGGACTAGCTGTAGTCCCTTCTCCCTTTCCATGGTGGCAACTCGCAGGAGGGACGTGGCGGCAACTAGAGTCTTGTCAGGCTGGTAAAGAACCAGCGAGGGCCAATCAGATTGTTTGCAACAATCTGATTGTCCCTCGCCGGGTACTAATAAGGTTTAATGGAAGTTTAAACTAGACATTGAACACATATCCATGCCCCAGAAAAGGTTTTGAGGTGGCAGTAATGTACACACTGTTTTAATAATTAGAGCATCAATTTAATTGCAAGACTAACAATATTTTGCCTTAGTAAGAGTGTAAATACTTTTTTAAAGGCAAATAGAAAATTACTAAACTTGAAAATGAATAGAATACAACTAAAACAGTTGTGTAGTAAGGATGTCTGACTTCAAAAAAGTAATTGTATTTATGAAAATCCTTCTCACACACATTAAAATGTATGAACACACTACATAGATGCATTTTGATGCATCATGCACTGGTAAGATATCTCAGCAGGTTGAGTTCTCGCTGCAATGTCCGGGTGATTTGTAGGTGGCAGGTTCAAATCCTCCCAGGAAGGCCAACTCTACCTTTCATCCTTCTGAGGTTGAAAAATCAACTTCAGTTGGGTGATAATTGGATGTAAATATGTTATATGTATGGCCCTTTGGTGAAATATGTATGGCCCTTTGGTGAAAGCCCTATATAAATAACACCTCATTGTCATCATCATTAATGATAAATGCACAGAACACAGGAAGTTTGAATAATATTTTGGTGAAATGCAAGCAAGCATTCACTAAAAGGCATAATTTGTTTGTGAAAAGAATACTTTCCAATTGTATTAAGTTTTCCATCGTATTACTGCTATGATCCTATGCTATGATAGTTTATGGTCTCAATTATTTCACACTACTAGGAAAGATGTGAGATACGCAATTCTTAATTTGTTGCATCATCTGGGCTTAAAGAAGAAAAAAGAATTTAGTGTGATGCAGGAATAATGCTAATAACAGTGGAACATTTTTCTTTTGTTCTTTTATCCTATTCTGTATATGTATAGCACGAGATGACGTTTAATTCATTTGGAATTGTTATTTTTGTGTTAAGATTTTATTGTTGATATATTTTGTTTCACATGTTATATATGGTTGATATTTTGTCTTTTTAACTTTGGTATACGTTGGAAGGTCTTGAGCTATCATGACCAAACCAACTAATAAAAAAAAAGTAAAAAAAATTACTGCTATGACCCTAAAATACTAGGAAAATAAATATGCATGGATTATGAAATGCATCATTTCCATGAGCATCAACAGACCCAAAACACAGCAGAAATTGAACAGAAAGAAACCATTCCTCCTCTCAATGTGTGCTGTTTCTGACAGACTCAGTGCATGCAGCACAGAGAAAAATGTCCGAACTGCTCCTACATGCTGGCAATTTCATCCATGCAGATAAGAATTAAAAGAGGTGTTCTGGTTGCCAGAAAGCCCTTTGCCCTTTGCCCTTTGCATTGCACTCTTCTCTCAACTGGTGCGTAAATGGTATGCATAGAAAGATAAAAGGTGTCTTATTTACAAGATTTGAATGCATAAAAAGACCCAGTACAATGCTTATCTGGAGGCCTAGCCATGAGGGACTGGATCTTCTGCCGCTTTACAAGTTAGGGGTAAACATTTTGACAGGATTACCATTTACTTTGAACTGAAAGCTAGTGTAGTTTCCCAAAGGTTTTTGAGGACCGTGCCTTGGCTGAATCTGGAGGTGAATGGTGGGGGACATAGGGCAAGGTGATGCCACCTGCTTAGCGATGATGATCCCAGAGGCAGTTTGGGCAGGATCCCAAGCACACCACACCCATCTCGGTAGGCAAGGTCCTGACAGGTGGTGTTTAGAATGGCATCTGTCCCTTTAAGGAATCTCAGTGGTGTAGAATCCCCTGTCCACACAGTCACACGCCAAGGGATACTAAAATCCAACACAGGCATGGTCCCATATTGATACAACTCTCTTCTGTCCCTGGTAGGCTGGGAGGTGCCATTAGTGTAAAGGTACACGCAGCAACCGAGTCAGAAATGCTCCATCAATGAACAACTTGAAAGTGCATATGTTCATGCTGGTGAAACATCCATACAAGCTCAGGATCACGAATGGGAGAAGGCAGGCAAGTCTGTTGGGAATGTATCCCCAGCATACTCTGTAATATATGCGCCTGAGTGAGATACAAATCCAAGATGGCAGTGAGCAAGATTGCCAGCTTGTTTCATGCAGGCATGCAGGGGTGTAATAAGAATGCAGATCATGAACAGTGAGTTATGCTACAGCAGGGAAGAGACACATCTTAATCCATTTAGTCAAGGGGGTCCTTGCAGGCAGGGTTCGGCCCTATTTAAGGAAAAGGATCTGCCAGAATGTGGGCAATCAGAGAGAGTGGAAGCATGATGCAAGAGGCCGAAGAAAGAAGGTAAAGTAGGAGCCGGAGAATGGAGCAAGTGGCTGGCGAGAGAAGGACAGAGTGGAGGAGGGGACATTGGAGATGAGGAGGGTAAGAATAAAGCAACATTGCAGGAGCAAGTTTCAAATTAAATCTGGGTTCTTCTTGGGTTATTTTGCAGATTTATCTTTGAGGATTTATTAACCCAAACCGCAGCAATCAGGAGTGGGGTGTATTTGACATTAAAAGTCTGCAGTGTCCATGTGAAATTGATCCAGGTACACCATTTAAACTTTATGAAGTAACCTTGTGGGGTGGGAATTGAGTCATTAAATAGACCCAACAATTAGACTAAGGATATCACTCTTTACATCCACAGATAACCCTGGATAGAGTCTGGAAGAGGTGTTCTTCCAGCACACATTATGAGTCTTCTACGCAATAACAAGTTCCACAGATGTCTGTTAAGAGAAATATTGCCCCTGAGGATTGTCTGGCTGATTAATGCCTAGAGACAGAAACATGTACATGTACAGCATGGTAAGGAGTGTTGAAAGGGGTATTGGTACTCACCTACACCAATGTATACAATCAATGATCTTGGAATTATGTTGCTATGTTTTCTCTACTGTTGGGAAATTGGAAAATTTTGAACTTTGCGCGCCATACCCCTGACTGGAGGGGCGGGGGGGACGGCGGTGTGGACACGTCATTGTTGTCATTTCTGTCACTTTCGCAAATTGCTACAAATATTACAATATTTATGGTAAATGGGATAAGTGTTACATTTAGGTTAATTTATGTTATTTTGTACAGAGGCGATACATTTGTAGATTTGCATGCATCCAGAAACATAATGATGAAACATTGTCACACTGAGGGCCCCTCCATACTCAGGTAAAGCAGGTGATCAATTTGTGCACGTGGAGTCTAACTGTATGAATGGCGGTCATGAGAGGAGATCATAATAGGTATAAAATGCACAAATAATGGTACACATGTATGGGAAGTGTTTTTCGAATGTAGTAAAAGACATGAAATATATTAGGTGGGATTGGTCTGCGTATCATGGGTCTCAGCATTGTGGATTAATTAGAAGGGTGTTTTCGTCATCCTGGCAAAGATTTGCAAAGGCCCGTCGGAAGTCAGGGAACAGGTTTTGTAAGCTGGTTAACTATGGTGGTTGCGGTCAGGTTGCAGATGGCTCAAGTGCTGGAGGGCAAGGGAAGATATGATCTCTGGTGAACTGGAGAGCTCATTGTTCTAAGAGATAGGCATCTTGTGAATTCATGGGGTTGTTTGATGCAGGTGGCTCTCCTGTGGCACTTGCGGAGACCATTAGTAATACATTTTAGGAGAACGAGTATGTTGTCAGAGAGTGGGTGGAACTCATGTGAATAGGAAAAGGTTATTCACCTAGAAATCATAAAAATCGGACAACGGACAGGTCTGGGCAATGCGATAAGCAAACATGAATAGGTCAAAAGGGAATCTACGTGTCATTCTCTCGTCTTCATGGGCTTAGGTTTTTTTGTTTTGGTAGGTCTGTGTGTGTGTCATTAATAGGAATTCTCTTATTTTGTAACTAAGAGGCAAGGCTGCCACCAAATATGGAGAGGCTTTTGGGAAAGGGTGTGTTGAAAATGTAAACCTTGTAATTATAAGTTTTAGGGGATTGTGCTATAATGTCTGTGTCCAATGAACTGCGTGGGTATTAGATTTCTCTGTACAGGCAAGCAATCATGTTTGGAGGGATGACTTTGTAACACTATCTGGGGGAGTGCATTAACTGTTGTAAACTGTATATAATATGTGTTCTTTGTGTGGTTCAGGGAGCCCAGGGTTGGTTTGACACCCAGATGTCATCCAAGCCCCCCGCCCCGCCATTGTACAATAAACTAGCTTTATGGACAAAAGGTGCACTTACTAATTTTATAGGTGGCCCAATTTGGGTAAAGGGGCAGAGCTAAAAGGTCCACACCTACACTACACAATAATTGTTAATATGTGCACGTACATTTTTTTTATTATACCATAAGATTTTATCAAAAGCGATACAAATTTTGTTTGCTTATATAATAACGTTTTTATTTTTTGAGTGGCTTGTTACCGTGAAAGCCCATAATTTTGGTACAGTGGGCCTCATTACGGGTCCGGCGGTAACCCTGCCGGTGCTACCGATGGGTTGCCACCGGACCCGTAAATATTTACCGGCACCTGTCTTCCCGGTGCCACTGGGAGATTTCAACTCCAGCGGCCAGGAATTCAAGCAACGGTAAAATATAACTCCCCATTCCCATAGAGTCTCATAGTACTCTATGGGAGTGGGTATACAGAAGCACTGACACCATTGCTAACGGTGCTGTTGCTTCCATGACTGGTCTGCCTACTGTGGTCGCTGTGCCTGGCAGGGTCAGACCTGTCAGGCATGGCGGCTCCAACAAGCAGACCTGTAATATGCCGGTTTGGAAACTACGGTGCCGGTAAACTTACCGGCACCCTTGTTTCCGGACCGGCAGGGTCAAAATGAGGGCCGTTTCTCAGTAGTTTGATGCCAAGGACATAAGAGTGACTAGTGTTACAAACCTTCCTTTTTGATATTGTAGCAATGCGGGATAATACCAGAAAGATTGAAGTGGTGAAGGAAAAAAAGAAGGTTGTGAGGAGGAATATCAGGAGAAGTGAGGAGGAGGGAGAGAAGAGTAAGCAGGTGGTGTGGCATAACATTAGGATTGCGGAGGAGGGGGGGATCCAGGATGAGGTTGGAAGGAACACCAAGAGAAGAGAGGAAGAATACATTTAAGGGGAGTTAGAGAAATATTTTGAGAGAGAAGAGGATGTAGGGAAGAGGATGTGGAGACTCAAGAAAAGACTCATTACCGGCAAACAGTATTACCATTATCGGTACCTGATCTGACAGTAATACCGGCAGATTATAGCTGCCGGCAAGGGTAAGTAATTCCCCATTCCATGGAGTCCGCAGGACTCGATGGGGGGTAATTCCGGCTGTTTTTTGTGAGTGGGGTGCCTGATTTACCTCCAGCTTTTAGTGCACCCCACCAGAAAACTTGTAGTTTGCCGTTCCAGAATAGTACCGGTAAACATTACTACTGGTACTTTAATTCCAGACCTGCAAAATTATGATGAGGCCCTTTATGTTTTAGAGGAGGAGCAGAAACATGTTGAGATGTGCAAGGTAAGAAGAGGTGGAGGGAAAAGCCTATGGCTAAGACCTCAGGGAGTCACAGGAGAAAGAAACGGAGGAACGTTCAGAAAACGAAACCCGAGTCTCAGAGCA